>NC_133752.1:86786586-87104183 GCF_036562045.2 Rhinolophus sinicus
AGTATATACACAGGAGATGGATTTCTGGGTCCTATGGTAATTCTATTCTTAATTTTTTGAGGAACCTCCACACCACCTTCCATAGCGGCTGCACCAGTCTGCATTCCCACCAATAGTGTATGAAGGTTCCTTTTTCTCCACAGCCTCTCCAATACTTGCAATTATTTGTCTTCTTGATGATAGCCATTCTAATTGGGGAGAGGTGATATCTCATTGTGGTTTTTATTTACATTTCTCTAATGATTAGTGATGTTGAGCATCTTTTCATATGTCTGTTGGGCATCCGTATGTCCTCTTTGGAGAAAAGTCTGTTCAGATCCTCTGCCCATTTTTTAACTGGAGTGTTGTGTCTTTTTTTTGTTGGGATGGATCTTGAGATTATTATGCTAAGCAAAATAAATCAGACAGAAGTCGAGAACCATATGATTTCACTGATATGTGGTATATAAAACTGAAAACAACAAAGTAACAAGACAAATAAATGAAGAAACAAAAACTCATAGACGCAAACAATAGTTTATGGTTACTAGAGGGTAAGGGGACTGGTACATGAGGGTAAAAGGGATGAAATATATGGTGATGGAAGGAGAACTGACTCAGGGTGAACACACAGTGATATATAGATGATATATTACAGAATTTTACACTTGAAACCTATATAATTTTACTAATGTCTCACCAATAAATTTAATTAAAAAACCAAAATACACAGCTATAAAGAAAAAGATATGTGTATGTTAAAATAACTTATACTTGACCAGGCTTCTGTATTTGTATTATTTAAGATAATTGAAACAGTTGACATAGTCCAAAAAAGTAATAGTTTAGGGACAAAAGAAGTTTATTTCTCACTCGGTAATCATGTAGAGGGGTATGTCAGAGTGATGCGTCACTGTCCTCCATAAGATATTTTGGGGACCCAGGTTCCTTCCATTTGGTGGACTTCTTTTCTCTTAAGGCTTTGTCATAATCTGCATCCAGCTGGTGGAAGGGGAGAGTATGGAGGAAGCATACCAGTTTCTTAAAGTCTCATCCTGGAAGTTGCACTTAAAACTTTCATGTTTGACAGCTAAGCGTGTGCCTTAACCTAGCTGCAGGCAGAGTTGTGGGGACTCAGGAAGCCCTGAAGCACTTTTAGATGTCTATCAGAGTGCAGGAAGTAGTTATGTCAAAAGATTCCATAGCAAAAAAGTGCAAACAACCATAATGTTCCTCAGTTAAAAAAATGGATATATAAACTACAGTTAATTAATATGACAGAATATTATTCAGCTGTTAAAAATGAATGAGCTAGATCTGCATATATCAACCAGGTATCTCAACATAGTATTGAATGAAAAATCCACTTGTAAAGGAAAGAGTACCAATTATGTACATTTAAAAAATAATAGCATGTATTGTTTATGAATGTATATATGTTTAAAAGTATGGAAATGTGTGTGGTAATAATATCTGGCAGTTTCAGCATAATATTTTTTTGTTGGAGGAGAGAGAGGAGGGAGGGATGGGAGGATGGTTCTTCAGCCTTATCTCCATGATTTATTTCATTTGATATTTGAGGCAAATATACCAAGTTAATATCTCTTTAATTTCGATGCTGGTATGTGGTTTATCACATTTTATTTATATTTTAAATGTCTCAGGTCTTTAAAAATGGAACATTAATAATCAAAACATTTCAAAAAATTTTAGAAGTTAAAGAATGGTGCACTATATATTATCAAAATAAAAAAATACATGAAAATCACTTTGGGAATTCCTTATCATTAGAAACATTACATAGATAAAAGACAAAGATGAAAAGAGGGAATTGAAAGTACATGATTTCATTTCTAATTTCATAGTTGAGTAGATAGCTAGTCCTTCATCATCTTAGTGCCACGAGTGGCACAAGTGGCCTGAATGTTCTTATACTAAGTCTCTTGAGTACTAAAATATGGCAAAAGTTAAATTGACAAAAACCTCTTTCTTCTCAGCCACTCAACTAATGAATAGTGAATGAAAGAGGGACAGATAATATTTTAACTTGCTTAAATAGGTCAACTGAAATGCTCCCTTTATTTGATGTATGTCCTCTTATCTCTTTCCCAGATTACCTTTCCAAATAGCAAGGTTAGAATCACTTACACTCTTGCCATATTTTGTCTCTGACTCTGAGTATCTTTCTCCTGGAATGGGTTCTTATTTTTCTCAATATTTTATCAATGAATAAAATTCCAATTAGAGTAGTTTGCCTTTTGTTTTGTTTTCCAATAACTTGTGTGATGCGTGTGACTTAAGGGTTATGTAGGGCTCTTCTACATAAGGAAAGAAAGAAAGAATTAAAGTAAAAACAGAATAATAAAATATTAGGAAGCAAAAATGGTAAAACTAATAAATCTGAAAAATGGTTCTTTGAAAATACAGTAAAATCAGTATTAATGGAGGGTAAAAATAGAGAGGGTACAAATACACCAAATGAGAAATGGTAATGAAGAAAAATGTAGACAATACAGGAAATTCAAATATTCCTAAGAGATTGTTTGCGTGAGAAACTTTGTTAAAGCCAGTTAAAAATGAATAATTTTCTAGGAAATAGTATTTTCTGTCACTGACATTCAAAGAGATAGAAAAACCTAAATGGAGAAATTGCCATAAACCAACCAGAAGAAATATAGAAATTTTGGGCATAAAGCTACCTTCCAAAACACATCAGACCTTGCTGATATCTCAGGGGAATGTCATCATATACTTAAAGAAGAGATCATTCCAGTGGTATTTAGAAGTTTTTAGAGCATATAAAAATATAGAAAGTTTTTGTAGTTTTAAAAACAATGAAATGACTATTATATTGATATCAAGACCAACCCCCCCAAACTCAAAATATGCAAATGCCAGCCTCAGATATGAATATTGATGCAAAAATTCTAAATAAATTACTAGCCAATGGAATTCCACAGCACATTAAAAGAATAATACACCATAACCAAGTGAGGTTCATTGTGGGAGTGCAAGGATGGGTCAATATTTGGAAATGTATAAATAGAACTTACCATATTTAACTGGTCAAATAAGAAAAACAAACTATTTGTAAATATTGCAAAGCATTTTGTGAAATTGAACATTCATTCTTTAAAAAAATTCTTGATAAGTTTAGAACACATGGATACTGATTTCACATGATAATGTATGCGTTACCTATGGCAATGGAAACCCAAAATTTCTCCCATTAAAGGCAGGAACAAAACAAAGATGCCAGCTCTCAACAGTCTATTAAATTATTTTTTCCTGGAGTTATTGGACAAGGAAATTAACCAAAAGAGAGATATTAGTGGTATAAAATTGGAAAGGAGGACATGCAATTAGCACTATTGCCTATGCTGTATTTTTCAGCTTCAAATTTCCCCTTTGTCCCTTTTTTCTCTTGAGTCAAAATTATTTTTGTTTTCCTTTCGGAGAAAAGATTAAATTGTTATTTTTCACGAGGGTCCCTCCCAGCCATTAGAATACTTTTATGTTTTTTTATTCCTACACAACATTGTGTGTAATTTCCACCTCTTCTTGGCTGTCATTGTGTCCCAGGAATCTTTTAATACTCAGAATTCCCTCCTCTCCATGTTCGAAATGAAGGAGGTAAATGGGTGTGCGTGTACATCTGCATGCCAGTTCTGGATTGGGTACTTTTAATTAACATAGTAGAGATTCAAACTGCGGAACAGTTATTTTCAGTACTTTTTTATACTCATCATAGAAGACAGGAAACGGATTTTACAGCCTTGGTTTATTTAATATCATTCCAGTAACCACGAGTGGGTTTTTCAGTTTCAATGCCTCTACACATCACTGAGAGGTTGAAAACAAATGGTTGCATTGGGACTAGTTAAACCTTATTTATACTTTCGTTATGGAAGTTTCATTTAAAACAATTTCTACTGTATGTGTACTAAAATTAGGTTATTGGCACCAGATTTCCTTAAAAATATTAAACATTTATTTTCAAGATGTGTGTAAATGAGGGTAATAATATATTTCCTGTAAGAATTCGTTACATATAGAAATGATTTTTATTTTAACGGACTTCTTCTGATTACAAATGTAATGATAGTAAACAAACCTTTGTGGACATAAAGTGTACACTATTTAATAGAACATACATGTATCTGCATCTTGAAATATCCTTCTTTCTTTATAGTGTTTTTTAAATATTTTAGCATGACATATTTTTAGGACCTTACTTTTGAATAATTTCCTATGAAATTAACTTAACCAGAGTCTTCACTTCTCTCCAGACTTCTTTACTCCTAACTCCTTTCTTTCCACACCTCCTCCCACTTTTGCTCACTTACTGTTAAGTGGAGTAAAATGAAGTACACTTTTATTACATGGTTTAATCTTCAAAGGGATATGTTTAGGTAAAACAAATGAAATTTTGCAGATTTGGCTATCCATGATATTTAGTAATAGGTGCTAGTTTGCCTTATTGATGATTAAGCCGTGTCTTTGGTTGTATGTTTGTCTGTTGGATTCCAATATGTTACCACTCAGGAAAATTTGCCAAATTTATAGCAGAGTGAATTTTTCTGGGATAAAAAAGAGAAATTACAGAGTGTATGCTATAAAGCTATTCCATGTTATCCAATATGAAAGCCACTGGCCACCTGTGGCTATTTATATTTAAATTAAAATTAAATAAAAATTCTGTCCTTCAAGTACGCTAGCCAGAGTTCAAGTGCTCAGTAAACACATATGACTAGTTCAGGTTACATATCGAAGAAGCAGATATAGAGTGATTTCAATATCACAGAAAATTCTCTTGGACAACGTTGGGGTGAAGTCTATACATGTTACCTATTTATTATATTAGAATTTAGAAATCATTTTGGTTTTTTAAGTTTTCTTTCCTGGTATTAAAAAGCAGAATTTCTGTCAATATTTCTGGAAATAGTGAACAGCTCAAAATTATTTAATGTTTACTTCCCTACCAACTTATATTTTTTAAAGTATGTACTGAATTAAAATACATATCAACATAGGGTTGCCAGAGTTGGGAAATTCTAGGAGAACGTTAAAAAAAATTCTCGATGCAGAACAAAGTTTAGAGGTGGCTGAGTGGGCTCTTGGATGAGAATCTAGAAAACACAATGTAGAGACCGTTTTTAAAAGACACTCAGAGGAAGTAAATTAAGTGGAGAAATAAGTTATTTATTTGGAGTATGTAATTTTGGTTATAATTATTGTATTAATTTAAATTAATCTAAAAAATCTAGAAGACATTAGAAAGAAAAAATAAGGAGGGGGTGATGGAGAAGAATTGTCAATGATCCTGTCGTCATTGAAAACAGCCATTGCTATTTGTGACATATCTATCCAGCTTCCTTTCTGTGCCCTACAAACAGGCCGTATTCATTCAGCAGTAGATGAGGTCAGGGAAGAATGCAGATGAGATGGGAGTCTGCGAGTCAGGCCAACAGCGTGATAAAGAGCTCTGAGCCTGAGCCAGACAGCCTGAATGTCAAATGCCACCTCTGCGGGTTACTATTTGCAGGACCTCAGCAACTTATGTCACTCCTGTGTACATGTTTATCTGTAAAATTTGGGATCATGGTGCTATGTATCTCTTGATGTACTTGTCAGGGTTAGGTTATTAAAATACTGAAGTCATAGAAAACTGTATTACTAATAGTACCGATGACTACTATGTAGGTAGTCTAGGCACATGTGTCTAGTACGTATAAACTTCTATACTTTTTACTGCAGGGAATCACACATTTAAACAAGTAATTGCAATAAAGTTACAGGAGTTTATGAGAGGGTAAGTGCAGTATTCTGTCGTAATATTTGTTGAGGTGAGCTAATTCTTGATAATTACTGGAGTGAAATTAATGTAGCTCTTAAGATGGTTGGTTTTGTGTTAAGGTATACTTTAATAGATTTTTCAGATCAAAAGTTACTCCTAATAAAGCTGTATTCTTGAAAATTTGTTTATTACTTGAATGTGATAAATGTTTAACAGTCCAGTGTTAACAGCCCTGATCTGATCATTCTGGTAATATCAGAAGTGTCAAAATTATTTCCCTGATTCTTTACATTATGGACCAGTTTGCCAAAAAGGTAATAGAACCCTCTCTTAGCAATAGCATCAGGGTCTTCTAAATAAAATCTGTCTTCCAGACTTTTTACGAGAAAGTTTGGTTAGCTTTGAGTATAATTAAAGAGTATATTACTTGATAACCAGTTAGAAACAGGAAATTGTGAGGTGCAACTCTTTTTCATATATAGTGTGTGTGTGGGGGTTTGTTCTACTATAAAAAAGAGGCTAAAGTAAGTTTTCAAGTATAAAATTTTAAGTGCTTCTAGATAAGAGCTGAAATGGATTAAACAAGTGCTGATAGTTTTGCATTTGTCAAAATATCTTTAATTTCTTAACTGCAATACTAGAATTTTAAAGGAACTCAGTTTGTCTTATAATGGTTTAAAATATATTCTTGCCTCTTGTTTCTTGGGTAACGATGATGGGAAATGAAGTTCCAAAGTGTTTTTTTATTTATTAATATAATTTCACTTGTTTTCCAGTATGGAAAATTATTTTACTTAAGCTAACTGGTTATGAGAAATGTCTCTAGTTATGAGAAATCCCTTTGTTTCTTAGAAATTTGAATTCTAGGGGGAAAGTTGGCAATTTGAAAAAAAAAAAAAAAAAGGAACGGTGTGTTCTTGGAGTGCTGGCACACAGGTCCAGGCAGTGCCAGCTTCTATAGCCTTGGGGGTTATTACACACCAAACTGTCAGCATGTGGCTGCCATTTTACCACTTTGCTTTAATCATAATTTAGGTTTTTAGCAGGAATATAAACTGCAATCACTGCTTGAAGTATTGAAGCAGTATGTTTTAGAAATTAAAGATTTTACAAAGCTAATGTTTGTTGGGGGGAGAACAAAAGTATAGTTTCTATGTAGATTCTATTTGATGACATTTTCTTTTCCCATTTGACTTTATGTTATAAACACTGGACCATGTAATAGCAATAGATGAATTATGCCTACATATATGTCATCTATAGGTTGATAGAAACATATTTTTTTGTTTAGAATGTTCAATGGATTGGTTTCTATCTACAATGATAAACATAGTCAAATATTTCTGATTGTTCGCTCACAGGTGAACTGATATTCATTTGCTTTTCTTCCAGATTCATGAAAAACTACACTATTATGAGAAGCAGAATCCTGTGCCCATCCTCCATGGCGCGGCAGCCTTGGCTGATGATGTAAGTGTTCCCTTTCTGAGATCATTGGGACACGTCTCCCACCAGCCTGGCTGCAGCAGAGCTCATCCTAGCACAGACAGATGCACTTGAAAACCAGAAGTTGCAAATGTTTCCAAAATTCCTGTCATCACTGAGCTTACGCTGATATTATGCTGATTTTCACTCACTTTCCTGTTGTGAAATTTTGCATGTAGATACCTTCTTGTTCTGCCTTGGTAACTACGTAATAGAAATTTTAGGCTGTTAACTCTCTGGGGAGAGAGAAGCTGTCAGCTATTAGTGTTCGGAGAAAGTCACAGACAAGAGGAATGCTTTGGAGAAATAAAGACAAATGAGATAGTTCTATTGCTGACAGTACTAAAAAATGACAGATACTAGTATAGGAATGAGGCATATGAAATACATAAAAAGACAGGATTGTTTTTAATATGGATTATAAAGCATAGTAATGATTTATGGGTATTAGACCTTTCCAAATTACCTTCATAACCAAAAAATAAATTTTAGAAGCAGTTGGCATTGATGGAGTAGTTAATTTCCTGTAGCTATAATTTTATTTTCAATTTGGGGGAGGGAACTAACTTGCTGTTTCTTACTGTTAACTTTCAGACTCGGATGAATTGAGAGCACACCTGGATAAACTATAAGGGACACTAAGCTAGACGAGAAATAAGTTTAGTGTAAAGGCTGATTTCAGGGACCTCTTGGAGCTTATTTGTTGCTTTTTAAGTTTTTACTTTGTTATGATAAAATAAACCATAATTCAGTTTAGTAAAATATCAGGGCTGCATAGTAAAGTATAATAAAACAATTGACCATCTTCAGAGGTTGATTTTCTTTGATGTATTTTATATTCTAAATTAGAAAATAAAGCATATGTAATAAATTTCCAAGTTGTGTGCTATTTGTTTAGTCCCCATTTTTCCTTCCACTTTTATCTACAGAAGTTATAAATTACAAGGATGTTTCAATGCATGTGTTTTATGAGGAATCTTACCTCTGCATCATAGAGCCAAAACATTTAAAGTGAAAATGAATAAAAGTGGAGATATAGTTCTACAAAAAGCTGCAGTTGCCACTTGAGAAAGTCTTAAAAACTAGTGTTTAAAATTTTACTGTTAAGAGTTTGGGGAAATATTTATTTATAAACCGATGCAATTGAGGCCCCATCGTATTACAACAATATTGCTTTTCTAAACAAATTTAGAGACTATTATGTAAATATGGTGAAACGTAGCATTTTGTAATTCAACAGAGCAATGAATCGGAATATTTAAAAATATTGTTATATATTAAGTAACCAAAGAGTGCAAAGAACCCTTTGCAACTTTTTGTAAGTAAATTCTGTAAAAAATGTTACCTTGAAAAAGTAAAAGCACTTTTTGAAATGTAATCAATGAATAGACCAGTTTTATCTGACTTTATTTTTTGTGTATAATTTATATTATCTCCTTCTTTTAGAGAAAAGTCATTTTCCAGAGATCACAATTATTTTTAGCTTGGTAGGAACAATAGGGGCAAATGGAAATTTCTTGCAATGTTTTAAGAAAGGTTTTTAAGTGAAAATATGTGTACAGAGTTTGAATTCTGTGCTGCATAGCTCATAATTCTAATCTTTTTTTTCCCTGAGTCTTGCTTTTCTTCTTATGAAAATTATTTAGCCTTCCTGTAGCCTAAAATTGAATAGAAATTTTGGCAGGAAGATCTCTTAATGAAGAACATGAGGCAGATTCAAAGCTCCAATCCTTTCTTTAGCTAGAACCAGAAATGGGAATTCTTCATCATTGTAATAGAGTACAGTCAGCGTTTATGGTACTGGAGTAGTTGTCGACCTATGATAAGTCATTTTATGATTATCCTGGTTTATACTTAACAGACTTCCTAGTCTGCGTAGGTAAATATATTAAAAGTTTCAGGCCATTTGCTCTATTAGAGGCATTCTAGTTCTTTTTACCCCAGCTCTAAACAGCAAGCTACTGTGGGTTTTTGGAAACCCTGTGGATTTCACCACCTCATTCAGAAGGATTTTTTTTTCTTTTCTTTCTTGCTTTCTTTCTTTTTTTTTTTTTTCTTTTAAATAGTGTCAAAGCTTGATCCAGTCCTTTTTACAAGTGGTCCTTTGTCTGCAAGCAAAAGACCATTCAGTAGATGAAGTGCTGGGGTTTGCCCTCATTGCAATAAATCAGGTGATCTGGCTGATATGATTCCTTGAGTTGTGCTCAGCCAAGAGCCTGGGCTGGGATCTCTGCAACCAAGGGCCTAAAAAGAAGAGCAATGATTGATAGTCTGTTTTCTTTCATGCTGACTTCTCCTTAATCACTGGACAGTAGCAAGATAGAATCTCAGTGGTCACACGTGGAACGACACAATGCTCTTACTAAATGTTCTTTATGTCAACGTGATCTGTCTTGCAGCTGGCTGAAGAGCTTCAGAACAAGCCATTAAACAGTGAGATCAGAGAGCTGTTGAAACTACTGTCAAAACCCAACGTGAAGGTGAGGACATGCAATAAATATCTTCCAAAAGGGCCACTTTCTGAGACGTCAGATGAATTTTGTTTCAAGCATCAATTTTCAAGTAAATGTATTTTTAAGAAGTGCATAGTATTTTAATAGCCTAAATCTCATTAAGGAAAGAGAGTTGAGCTTTTGATGATAATGTGACAAATTATAAAATACTTAATTGGGAAGCTCAGAATTTAAGTTGGCACATATAATGTGGCTTCAAGGTTATTTTCCTTTTAAATGAAATTATGAGTACAGAATACAGAACCTATTAGTGATCTGGTTTAGGTTCATTTTACTTGGCTAGTTAATGGTATTCCAATATGTTTGACAGCTGTCTTTTTCTGTAGAGTCATTTCACCATGTCTCTTCCTCCTCCACTTTCCTCCTCCTATCTCTTATCCCTCTACCAATTCATGTTTTAAGATATCCTACCATTTTTCAGAGCAGAGCAATTTTCCAGTGTAAATACCACTAAAATATTAGTAGACAGATTTCAATTCTCCTTGCCATTTTCCTCCCATGTTTATTACTTATTTTTTCTCCAAATATAATTAGTCAACAGAAGTCATTTTGAAAATTTCCTGTTAATTCTAAGGACCTTAATGCACTAAATACCCAAACCTATACATTTGGACTTGACACTGCTGCAGTTGTATGTAAAATATTGTTCATGAGTCAAACTTACATATTGATTATGCAATTATGTGATTAAAGTGCTTACTTATGATGATTTCTGGTAAACACATATAGATTGTTGGATGAAAATTTCTACCTAGATGCAAAAACCGGTTTCTACCTTCCTTGAAAAAACATTGGAACTGTGCTATATATGGTCTTAACTTGATATTCAGGGGAAAAAAAATTTAAATAAAAGATGACGTGAAGACACGCATGGACTATAATTTCTAATCCCTATAAGTACATGAATGTATTACTGTAAGGTGAGTATGATTAGTAATATGAGAGTAATTGACTTGTAGTGGTACAGTGGAGATTGGTTAAATTTTAGTTCTAAACGAATAAAGATCATATGAGAGCAGAATAGTTGCTTGATCTTAAAGACAAAGTGTGTGGAAAGGATAAGAGCTCATAGCCAGAGAATGCTCGGAAAATGTCTTCATTTGGTCTTAGACTACAAATGAAAAGTTAATATTAGCCAGAGCATGGTAAGATTAGCTATGAGAAGCTTATTAAACTCCTTTTTGAGAAGTATTGTATTGGTTCAAGTATTAGAAATTTCTGACCAAAACAAAACATGATTTAGGTGTTCTATTAGAAATGAAATAGCTAATAATAGAGATGATACTAGATGGAAACTAGTATTTGGCTTGAGAGCGAGGTATGATTTTAAATGGTATTATGTACTACCATTGGATACAATTTTATAATTGAATACCTGAACTTTGCTATGGAAAAATATCTTAGATGAATATATTTTTTTAATTTTTCATATTTATAAAGAATGGATGAGAAGTCAGCATGAAAAATACATGTTCTGGAACTAATTCCGTGTTTCCCCCAAAATAAGACCCAGCTGGACAATTTTACTATATTTTACTATAATATAAGACTGGGTCTTATGTAACATAATACAATATAATATAAGACTGGGTCTTACATTAATTTTTGCTCCAAAAGACGCATTAGATCTGATTGTCTGGCTAGGTCTTATTTTCGGGGAAACATGGTTGGTAGAAAATGGGTAAGATTCTAGGCACATGATGTTTCAGTTGGCACTGCCTTTTTCTCATTAGCCTGTGTTAGGAAGAAAATAGCTTTCTGCCCTTTTTGACCTAACATTTAACATTGCTTTCCTTGAAATCATTTATATTAACCATCATCATGTTGAATCTCACTTTTATAGGTATTATTTTAAGAAATATAACCCCCAGGAGCATTTTCTCAGTCCGTTGAGATTTTGCTTCCCGGCAATTGTTGTCAGTTTGGCTCAAATAAACTCTTACAAGCTTTCTATTTTAAAAATAAACAAACAAACAAACAACAAAAAAGAAAGAAATGTAGCCCCTAAATAAGTTTCGAACTGTTTCAGAATATGGTTAACCACGCCTTTTTGTCCAGGGAATACACTAAAATATTTGCTTTTTTTTTTTTTTAAGCAAAAGCAAGGCACAGAAGAATATGACATATATATGAATTGTTAATTGAACTATATACATGACAGTTAAAATATGAAAAATGAATTCTGGGATGTTAATTTGAATATTGTCTTTAATTTTTAGTGCATAAAGGAAGTAATTATTTACTTTTAAGGATTGCTATTCCATTTTAAATATGCAATTCACAATACTGAAATGAAACCTGAAGTGTACCTCTAAAGTAATAATGACTTTTTTTTAAAAAAAGATTTTATTGGGGAAGGAGAACAGGACTTTATTGGGGAACAGTGTGTACTTCCAGGACTTTCTTTTCTTTTTTTTTTTTTCCAAGTCAAGTTTTTGTCCTTTCAATCTTAGTTGTGGAGGGTGCCATTCAGCTTCAAGTTGTTGTCCTTTCAGTCTTAGTTGTGGAGGGCACAGCTCAGCTCCAGGTCCTGTTGCCGCTGCTAGTTGCAGGGGGCGCAGCCCACCATCCCTTGCGGGAGTTGAACAGGCAACGTTGTGGTTGAGAGGATGCGCTCTGACCAACTGAGCCATTTGGGAGGCAGCTCAGCTCAAGGTGCCGTGTTCAATCTTAGTTGCAGGGGGCGCTGCCCACCATCCCTTGCAGGACTCGAAAAATTGAACTGGCAGCCTTGTGGTTGAGAGCCCACTGGCCCATGTGGGAATCGAACTGGCAGCCTTCGGAGTTAGGAGCACGGAGCTCTAACTGCCTGAGCCACCAGGCCAGCCCCAATAATGACTTTTTAAAACACGCACAGATATACACAACCAAATATGTAGCCACTATGGGAAGGTAATACATGGATCCCACAGATCTGACAACTCCTTGAAAAATTTTAAAACGTTCTTTGGTAATTTGTAAATGTCAGGGAGTCAGATCTTCATTCATTCATTCTTGTACATTTTTTATGAATGCCTACTCTGTGCCAGGCTCTATAGATTCAACTTACAGAAGATACCGTGTTTCCCTGAAAATAAGACCTAGCCAAACAATCAGGTCTAATGCGTCTTTTGGAGCAAAAATTAATACAAGACCCAGTCTTATTTTACTATATATAAGACTGGGTGTAATATAATGTAATATAATAATATAATATAATATAATATAATATAATATAATATAATATAATATAATATAATATAATATATATAATATATATAATATAATATAAATATAATACCAGATCTTTTATTAATTTTTGCTACAAAAGATGCATTAGAGGTGATTGGCTAGGTCTTATTTTCGGTATATGTAGAAACACAGTATATGTAGATTAATGAAGGTGATAGGAGAAATATTGGGTTTAAAAAAAAGGGAACATGTGGAACACAGAGGAGTCATGCTAAATCTAAACTTGGGTTGGGAGCATAATAATCTCAAGATATAGGTACACAATGGAATACCACTCTGCCATAAGAAAAGATGAAACACTGCCATTTGCAGCAACATGGATGGATCCTGGGATCTTGAGATTCTTATGCTAACTAAGCAAACTAGGTCAGGCAGAAAAAGTCAAGAACCATATGACTTCACTTATATGTGGGATATAAAACTAAAAGCAACAAATGAACAAGACAAACAAAGAAACAAAAACTCATAGACACGGACAACAGTTTAATGGTTACCAGAGGGTAAGGGGGGAGGGAGGTGGTAGAGAAGGAAAAGAGCATCAAATATATGGTGATGGAAGGAGAACTGACTCTGGGTGATGAGCAAACAGTGCAATATATAGATGATGTATTACAGAAATGTACACTTGAAACCTATATAATTTTACTAACATTGTCACCCCAATAAATGTAATGAAAAATTTAAAACATTAAAAATTTCAAGAAACCAATTTATGATATTTGTCTTTAATAAGTTGTGATAGTTTATTACTTTAATCTTACCTTTCAAGAAGTACTTGGATACTTTAAAAATACACAGAAAAAAATTTGATAATATGTAATTATATTTTAAATTCAAACTATTAAGTAGAAATTAGAAGCCTCTATCCTCATTGCTTTATTAGTGAATATGAGCTTTGTTTCCTGTGCTTAATGACTTTTTATTCTGTGAACTGTGTGTTCATATGCCTTTATGGATAAATACTTTTTATCCAGTAGATACTTTTTATCCAATACTACATTACCTTTTCTTCCTTCTTGTATACAGACATATTACATGTACACTTTTCCATTATAAATAGGATACTAGAATGCTCTACTTACTGTTTGTTTTGTGTGTTTTTAACATTTGGATGTTTTGGACTTCTCTTTGGATCAACATAATTATCTACTTAACATTCCTTAGAGGTGGACATTCTGTTGTTTCTGCTTTCTGCTATTTAAACAACACTATACTGCACATCTCTTGTATATTACAGAATTTTATTTGGTCAATAAATTGTTGGGTTAAAATGTTTGTACATTAAAATTTTGATAGTTATTGCCAGCTTGTCCTTAGCAGTAATCTAGATAGGGTTTCTCAATGTATAGTGTCTTCAGTACTGTGAGAGAAGATCCTTTTTCTCTGTGCCTTTGCAAGCCCTGTACAGTTAATGTTCCTTTTTCAGCTCTTGTGATTGATCACCACTAGAATATATGCCAACACTTTTCCTGTATAACTTGTTGCCCTCAAGTCTTGAATAGTTAGGAAATGACTTGTCATTCTGTAGCAATAGTCTTATCTGACAACTGTCAAAGGTTTAAAGATTACATCTTTAAAGATTGGATGTAATCTTTAAATCTTTGAATTGATGGGTCAGTTGCCATATACCAAAAATAAGCAAGTATTCTTATTACTCAATAATGTCTAAACATCCAGTCTTATTGTTCAAATCTTAAAGTCCAGAAAAAAATAACAAAGTATGAAAGAAAGAACAGATGATGAGAAAAGGGAATTGGTAGTGAGTAGTGAAAGGCCTAAATAGATGTGATAAAATGAAAGCTTCCAGCAGTGATGGGCCATTCCATCAGCAATAATGTTTGTGGCACTGATGGAGGTATGGTGATCTCTACAAAGACTGTTTCTAGAGGAAGCAAAGGTAGTCATTAATAAATAAGAACTATTCCTAGGCATCAAATTGTCATATTAAAGGCAAATCAACCTCTACGAGACACCATTCTGTGGCTTATTTTTGATAAAACAGTGAAGTGACATAATCTCTAGAACATGGTTTTATAATTTAGGAAGTCAGGGAAAATTTGGTAGATTTGTAAAAGGCAAAAAATAAAAAGATTTGTTCTAATTGTTCACCTTTCCAAAACATTCACTTACAAGAAATTACTGATTGCCTGAGCATGCAGAATGGATAAGATTTCATTAAAGCATGCTAAAGGGAAAAGTTAAGCTTCCTTCTGGAGGAATCAATCGATGTTACTCATCCTTGTGAGTTAGACACTTAATTCTGTGGACCTGACAGATACTTAGAACATAGAATTGACTTCAGGGGGTTTAAGGCAATGAGAGCTTGTGAGCCTGATGAGTTATAGGGGCTAGTGTTCAATTTCCTGCAGATTCTTCTGAGAGGCAGGTAAACCCATCAGTTGTGATTGGTAGCTAAGGCGTATGGAAACACAATTTTCATTTAAGTATTGCCTTTTGAAAGGAAAACTTGTATACTGAAGAATAAAGTCACCACAGTTAAAACAGGAAAGTGGAATACAAAGCTACTTTTAGTTGTTCAAAATAGAAATGTTGCTAACCAAAAATAGTTGTAAAAGAAAGCTAGTGAAAAATTAGGAACTTGATATCTATATTTTGGAGTCTAGACATGGAAATGAATACAAAGCTAAGAAGGAAATATATAGCTGGTATTCTGAACATTGCCTATCAACAATAACAATCATTTATTTTAAAATATGTTAATTAGCTATCTCTATTATTACTATGTATGTGAAGGATAGTTACCATAGATACCTAGATAGTGGACATTTCTGGTATCTTCATTCCTCTGAATAAATCCATATTCCCATCTACTGTGATTTCTCCTGTCTGAACAACTTCTTACAACATTTTTTCGGGGGGAATCCAAGTCTACTGGTGATGAATTCCTTCAGTTTTTGCATGTCTTTAAAAAGTCTTCAACATCCCTTCATTTCAAAAGATATTTTTGTTGGGTATAGAATTTTAGGTTGACTATTTTTCTCTGAGTTTTTAAAGATGTTGCTCCATTGTCTTGTGGCTTACATTGTTTCTGATGAGAAGTGTGTTATCACTTTTATCTTTAAAAAATATATATATATACATATATATGTATATTTTTATATATGTGGTGTATGTATATATATATACACATATATGTATATTTTTATATATGTGGTGTATGTATATATATATACACATATATATAAACATATATAAAATATACATATTAAATATATATATTTATATATATTTAATATATATATTTATATATATTTTATATACATACACATATATATGTATACACACACACACATACACACACACACACACACACACACACACCATGTTTCCCCAAAAATAAGACCTAGCTGGACAATCAGCTCTAATGTGTCTTTTGGAGCAAAAATCAGTATAAGACCCAGTCTTATATTATATTGTTAGATAAGACCGGGTCCTATATTATAGTAAAATAAGACTGGGTCTTATATTAATTTTTGTTCCAAAAGATGCATTAGAGCTGATTATCCAGTCTTATTTTTGGAGAAACATGGTATATAATTAGTTTCAGGTGTACAGAAAACAATAATTAGACATTTACACACCTTACAAAGTGATAACCCCAACAAGTCTACTACCCACCTGAAACCTTAGATAGCTATTACAATACCATTGACTATATTTCTTATGCTATACTTTACATCCTGTGACTATACATATATATATATATATATATATATATATATATATATATATATATATATATATATATATATATTATAGTTGACATTCAATATTATTTTAGTTTCAGGTTAGGCATTTATATAATTTATGAAGTGATTTCCCTGATAAGTCTAGTGCCCATCTGATACCATGCATAGTTTCTACATTATTGATTATATTTCCCATACTGTGTTTCACATCCCTGTGACTGTTTTGTGACTACCAATTTATACTTCCTAATCCCTTCACCTTTCTCACCCATCCCCCCAATACTCCCCCATCTAGCAAACATCAGTTTGTTCTCTATCTATGAGTGTATTTTTGTTGTTTGTTTGTTTATTCTTTTCTTTAGGTTGCACATGTAAGTAAGATCATATGGTATATGTCTTTCTTGGTCTGATTTACTTTACTTTGCATAATAACCTCTAGGTCCATCCATGTTGTTGCGAATGATAAGATTTCATTTTTCAATAGTAATACACCATTGTATAAATGTGCCACAGTTTCTTTATTCAGGCATCTATTTGGGCATTTCGGTTGTTTCCATATCTTGGCTATCGTGACTGGCATTGCATTAAACATAGGGATGCATATGTTTTTTTGAATTAGTGTTTTAGATTTCTTTGGATAAATACCCGGGAATGGAATTGCTGGGTCATAAGGTAGTTTTATATTTAATTTTTGAGGAATCTCCATACTGTTGTCTATTGTGGCTGCACCAATTTGCAATCCCACCAATAGTGCATGAGGGTTCCCTTTTCTTCACATCCTTGCCAACACTTGTTTTTTGTTGATTTATTGATGATAGCCATTCTGACAGGAATGAGGTGGTATCTCATTGTGGTTTTTATTTGCATTTCTCTGATGATTGGTGAGGTTGAACATCTTTCAATATGTCTGTTGACCATCTGTATGTCCTCTAGAGAAGTGTCTATTCAGTTCCTCTGCCCATTTTTAATTGGATTGTTTCTTTTTTGGGTGTTGAGTTGTATGAGTTTCTTTTTAAAACAAATTTTGGATATTAACACCTCTCTTATCAGATGTATCATTGGCATTTATCTTCTTCCATTCAGTAGGATGTCTTTTCATTTTGTTGATGGTTTCCTTTGCTGTGAAAAAACTTTTTAGTTTGATATAGTCCCATTTGTTTATTTTTTGTTTGTTTGTTTTCCTTTCCTGAGGAATTAGATCAGTAAAAATATTATTAAGGATAATGTCTGAGAGTTTACTTCCTGTATTTTCTTCTAGGAGTTTTATGGTTTTGGGTTTATGTATATATAAGCTGTGTGTGTGTGTGTGTGTGTGTGTGTGTGTGTGTGTGACTTTTTCCCTTTGTAAATATGCTTTTTTCCTTTGAATGACTTTAAGTTTTTCTCTTTCTCACTGGTTTTATGCAATTTGGTGTTACTTCTTTTATATTGCTTCTTTTATGGTTAAATACACTGAGCTTCTTGAACCTATAGGTTTTTTTGTTTGTGTGTTTGTTTTTTTAAATCAAGTTTGGAATATTTTCGGCCATTTTTCTTCAGATTTTTTTTAGCTCCCTTCCTTTCTTTGGAGATGCCAATTATGCATATATGTTAGGCCATTGAAATTGTCCTACAGCTTAATAATATTCTGTTCATAATTTTTCAATATGTTTTCTCTTTGTTTCATTTTCGATGGCTATTTTTTGGGTCTGGCAACACTCAAAATATTTTCCATACAAATTAATGGTAACTGCTTCTTTGCTTAATGCTATTTTGGCTTATGAAATTTTTCAGAGGAATACTCTGCTTTTGGATAGTGGGGGGAACCTATAATTGGGGGTTTCTTAATGTTGCAACTATTGACATTTTTGGGCTTGATAATTATTTGTTGGGGGAGGTGACAGTCTTATATGCTATCAGATGTTTAGGAGCATCCCTGGCCTCTATACACTAGATGTCAGTAGCATCTCCCAAATTGTGACAAACCAAAACTGTCTCTAGATATTGCCAAATGACTCTGAGGGAGTAAAATTGCCCAGAGTTAAGAACCACTGCTTTAATCCTTTCTGGTAGTTTTTTTCGTAAGCATGCATTTGCTAAGTACTTGGCTAAGGACTCAAGAGGGACATCTTGCAGCTCTCCAGAGCTCTGTCTCTGTGCAGTTCTTTCCTCTGCAATACTCTTCCTGGAGAAACCCCTGACCTCCCTGGATTCCCAGCTCTGTTTTTTCAACTCAGGGAGACCACTGGGTTCTGCCTGGGTTCTTCCTCCCCTGACACAGCCAGCAAACTCTCTCTAGGCAGTAAACTGGGGCAGTCATAGGTTGATATTTGTTTCCTGTCTCCAGTGATTACTGTCCTTCATTGTCTGATGTCCAGTGTCTTCAAAAACCATTGTTGAATTATGCTTTTTTTTTTTTTTTTTTTTTAAGTTTTGTCAAGTGGGTCTCTGTTTACATCATCTTGGCCCCCACCCTCATTCTTGAATGATACTTTTGCTGGATATACGATTCTTGGCTGGCTATTATTTTTTTTCTAAGCACTTTCAAGGTATTTTAACTATCTTCTAGTTTCCATTGCTGCTGCTCATCAGTCAGCTCTCAATTTTTTCTTTACTTTCTGATGATCTTTTATTCTGTCTGATATTTTTCAAATCTCCTTTATGTCTTTGGCATTCTGCAGTTTCACTATGATATATCCAAGCATGGGTTTCTTTTTATTTTTCCTGTTTCCTAAAGGCTGTATTGGGCTTCCTGAATATTCACACTCTTGTCTCTTAATTCTTAAAAATTTGTAGTGATTCTGACTTCAGATATTTCATCATTTTGATGCTGTTTGTTTTTTTCCCTTTGAAACTCTTTTGGATACAAAAAGCTTCAAACACAAAGGGGAAAAAACATTAATTAGGTTCATTAAAATTAGGATCCTTTGTTGATCAAAAAACACTAATAAGAAATGAAAAGGCAAGTTCCCAAATGGAAAAATATATTTGTAGCATGTGTAACCATCAAAGACTTGGATCAAGTATATTATAAAGAATTCTTACTAATCAATTAGAAAAAGACACATAGAATAGAAAAACATGCAAGAATCTTGAATTGGAAACTCACAAAAGAAGATATACATACCTGATCAACAAAAGAAAAGGTTTTCAATATCGTTAGCTGTAAGAAAAAGGAAATTTTAACCACAACAAGATACTACTACACATTCAGAATGGCCAAATTTTAATAATGTAAAATGTTGGGGACTACGGGATGCAACTAGAACTCACATTAGCTGTTGGTAGGGGTGTAATTAGGACAACCACTTTAAAAAAATTGTTTCTATCTACAAACAATTTTGAATATACTTATAACCCATGACCTAGAAATTCCACTCTTAAATATACTTAACCAAATTATGCATGCAAATATATATGCATCAAAAGCCGTGAAATATTTATAGCAGTATTATATATGATATTCAAGAACTGAAAACAACCTAAATGTCCCTCAATAATGGGCATAATGGGTAAAAACACTGAAATATGCATATGTTGGAATGCTACATAACAATGGAAATGAATGGCCTCTGCTACAAGTAACAGCATGGATGAATCTCAACAACTTAGTATCAGAGAAAAAGTGAATATGCACTTAGAATTCTATTTATGTAGTATTTAAATTAGGCAAAACTGCCACCTGGGGAATAAAAGGCATGATGACTAAAGGAGCATAAGTGAGGGCTTCTGAGGTTCAGTTAATATTGTATTTCTTGTTTGGGATTGTTTGCATGGTAATATTCAGTTTTGAAAATTTGTTGTGCAATGCTTGTGAATTGTGTACTTTACTATATATATGTTGTAATCAATTTAAAAAGCTTAATTAAAAAATAGACACCATTTATCATGTTATAGTCAATAAAAAAGCTTAAAAACTAGACAGCATTTGTTTACCATCTTAGAGCTTCTGTTTCGGTGGCAGCAAATATTAAAAATATGCATATAAAAATGCTTGTATGGTAATGAACTATGAACATGTAGGAAGACAAAGAAGAAGATACTGTATGATCAAGTAACCAAGTGATTTGCTTTTATGTTGGGTGTTTTGGCCAGACCTGTCTGAGAAAGTGTTATTTAATCTGAGTAAGGAGGAGAGTGGTTGGTATAAGGTATGTTTACAGAGGAATTGAAGACTAGGACATGCTCAAGAGTTCGATCTTCATCCAAACCAAGATCAGTGGGTAGCTTTAGAAGAGTTATTAGCAGGCCAGTTATGTGATTTGATCAAGTTTTAAAATAATCACTCTGGCTACACTGTGAATTATGGATCTGAAAATGAGCCAAAGATGAATGCAGTTCGACCATTTAGAGGTTATTGCAATCCTCTAGGTAAAACTTGATGATATCAATGATCTAGACCAGGGGTCTGCTAAGGTTTTATGTAAAGTGTCTCTTGCTTATGCTTAATTTTGCTATTGGAGCCTAACAGCACCCATTGATAATACATCAGTGAATGAGCATGGCTATGTTACTATAAAGCTTCATTCATAAAAGGATGTGGCATAGTCTGTCAACCTCTGATCTAAACTGGAGAGTATACATTTTGGAAATAGAAATAACAGGATATATGGATTGGATCTTGGGAGTATGAGAGAAAAGATTTCAACGTTGATTTTTAGGCTTCTGGCTAGAGTAATTTATGGATCATGGCATTGCTGATTAGGGAACAAGTTAAAGTCTAGACCTGCTCAAAAGTGTAGACCTAAAATGTTAAGTAGTAACATGTCAAGGTTCCTGTGTTTTTCTTATCTTTGGTCTATAGTGACAGTATGGCAGTGTTTTGTGGGGTTTTATTGCTATAACAGTTATGACTAGAAATAATTTTATGTTTTTATACTTACTATACTATAAATGAAAAAGTGAGAAAACAACAAAAGAATGAAAACTAGTCAATCGTATTGATCAGCTCTTTTTGTGTTTTCTGCAAAGAAAAAACACATAGTTTTCTCAGACTCCTACTGGCTCACTGGCAATATATCTATAACTTCATTTTCTCCCTCCTTTCAAACGTAACAGCCCTCGCCCCTGCCCCCAACTGCCATCCTTATAAGGATGAACCAGAGAATATACAGGTTGAGAGATATTTTATGCTGATTCTTGTCATACATTAATGGCATTAGGGGTTGGGGTGGTAGCTGAGTGGAACTGCCTTCTGCTGTTCTGCATATTCCCTGTCTGTAAGAGTCTTGTTTCTTCAAGTATTTGCCTTATTATAATTGTTATGTCAAAATTATAACGCCACTTTGATTTTCTTTATACTTTGATGGGTGTGGAGTTTTGTATTTGATTAATATTATATTTGCCAACCCTTAACTTTGATAGGCTTTGCTCTCTGTACATGATACTGTGGCTCAGAAGAATTATGATCCTGTATTGCCTCCTATGCCTGATGATATTGATGATGATGAAGACTCAGTAAAGATCATCCGTCTGGTCAAAAATAGAGAACCACTGGTAAGTTTTGGTCTGCATCTTGTGCTCAGGTATGAGTGGATATCATGATAACACCATATCTGATGGGGACATCCCATATATTCCTGTCTTTAAAATACACTTCTTCTGTGCCCTCAAACTTGAAAATATGCATAAATGGAACCATCTTGTTTAACCATTCTTCTAAATCCTATTCTTTAAAGAAGATGGTTCCATTTATGCATATTTTCAAGTTTGAGGACACAGAAGAAGTGTATTTTAAAGACAGGAATATATGGAATGTCCCCATCAGATGTGGTGTTATCAGGCATTCTATTGGTTATAAATAGCAATAATCTTTAAAATGTGACTTGTTGACATTTATAAAAGAAAGCATAACATTCACCAGTCACAGTTGATTTGAGATTAAATGGTACAACTAAAAATAATTGCTTATGGCTTTTCTAGAAGGCTGATTTATTTTGAAGTATTGAGCAGACATTATTCATGTGTCTGTCTGATACCTCAAAATGTAACCAGAATAATGTGCCCCGCCCCAATGCTCAATGATGTCATATCGTAATCTTCAGAACATGTAGATGTGTTACTTTACATGGCAGAAGGGAATTTCCATGATTAGTTAAGGATCTTGAGATGGGAAGAATATTCTGGATTATCTGGTGGGCCTAATCTAAACACGAGGGTTCTTACTAAAGTGAAGGAAGGCAGGAGGGTCAGAGTCATAGAAGAAGATAAGATGATGGAAGCAGAGGTTGGTGTGATGTGGCTAGAGCCAAGGTATGCAAGAAACTTCTAGAAAATGGAAAAGGCAAGGACCAGAATGTATCCTAGATTCTCCACAGGAATGCAACCCTGCTGAAATCTGGATTTTTGGCTCCACAAAACCCATTTTGACCTTTCTGCCTCCAGAACTGTAAGATAATAAGTCTGTGTTAAGTCACTAAATTCGTAGTTATTTGTTATAGCAGCAGTAGGAAATGAATGTAGTGTATCCATATTTTTATGAAGCGACATTTAAAAGAAAAATAAATAAATTTTGTAATCTAGCAGTTGATTTTAAATGTAGCCCATTTATTCTACTTAAGACATTTTTTTGTGTGTTCTTAAAGCAAATAGCAGTTGGTAATGCAATAGATATCGGATGCTATGTTAAGTACTTGACATGCATTATATTTAATCCTCGTAATTGACATGAGGATCATAGTTTCTTTTTTTATAGACTGGGAAACTGATATTCAGAGAAATGAAGCAAACTTACCCAAGTATCACAGCTAACGAGTGGTAGAACTAAGATCCCAACTTGGCTCGTTATCTGCAAATACTAGTTTATTCTTCACCATATTGTGTCTTTATACTTTGCCCTTTTTGGTAGTTTTAATCTTCCTGTTTTGTTTTAGGGCAACTTTGGTATATTGATAAATGCATTGGACACTCTTACCCCAAAAAATGTACAGATATGTTTGCTTATTATGTAAGTAAGTTTACTGAGTCCCTGAAGCTCATCCATGGACATTCTAGGGCTCCCTGCGTTCTTGGCTAAGACTGTTTAATTTAGGTTATACCTTTCTGCTTTTTAGCTGTGGTTATAACTCTGTGTTGGTGACCCAAATATCTCTTGATTTTTATGGTACACTTAATCAGAATAGGTGATACTCACATTGGATGTAGAAAGAGGTATCTCATGGACTATCACCACAAAGTGACTAATTTTTGGTGGATTCTGTGCATCTGTTTGTCAATATGAAATACATTTTTTGTTTTGATAAGTTCAGCCTATTAGGGAGATAACTGAAAGACCATCTTCAGGAGCTCAGTAATCCATTAATAATTTCTTTGATCAGTCATAGTTTTCCCACGGCAGTAGTTTTTGGTATGTTGGTTTGGTGAGCCAACAAATAGTCATCAGCAACATTTAAGTCCCATGCCTCCTGATGAAATAAGATCTTCAAAATGTGTATAAAAGAAATTAGGAATTTACTACATCAAGGTTTTACAAAAGGTTTAACTGGACCTACTGTAAATTAGTTTAAATTTAAACAAATTGAATGAGGTATATAAAATAACCTAAAGTTGTGTTATAATTCATTACTAAATATATTCTTTAGCTTTAATAAGCATGTAGCAAGTGAAATAATTAGACCTAACTTTGAGGTGGTGATTTTTCAGCTATTACCCTCTTTTGTTATAGCTTATATAATATAGTGTGTTTAAAATGAGAATCTGAACTAGGATGGTGGCAAGAGTGACATGTTACATTTGATAGGTCCATGAAAATCTTTGAATATAGAGGGCAATAGGAGAGAGGAAGTCAGCAGTGCTACAGGAGGTTTATATTTAGGTGACTGGAAGTACTGTACATTCAATTAGCAAGAATACAAGGAAATGCATGGGGATGAAAATGACTAATTTTCTTATGGTTATACTGAGCCTGTGGAGCTATGCAGGTACTAGGAGGAGGTTAGATATTTAGGGAAGAGAACCAGGGAAATTTCTTTAAAAATAAGTTCAATTGGTTAAGTTGTTTTAAAAAAAATGAGTATTTCTCATAAGCATAAGTATGTTTTCCATGTTTATAATATTTGTGTATTTGGGGGAGATTATAAGCATTTCTCAAAACTGTTCAGTTTATTAGTATATTATGGTATAATTTGGCAACTTTGTAATATACTTAATAGCATTTTCCTCTCCACGTCACCTTAAATTTGGGTGTTTATAAATTTTAGCTCCATTTCATTTTATTCTTAATTCCTATTCTACTTATTTGCCTATTTTTGCATGAAGTTTAATTATTTTCTCTCTGATACTCAATTATTTTAAAGTAAAATAGTAAAAGCTTTTTCCCCAAACATGCTTTAAACTCTAGTTTAGTTTTCTCCAATTAATGCGTCTTAAAATAATTTTGAGTTCTTTCAAATTGTTTTACTTTAAAAAATTATTTTATTCAGTGATGTTTTGTCTTCTTCCGAGTGAGCCACAATTTGATTGTGTGATTTCTGTTAAAAGAGCTGTGTTTTAAAAATACTGGGGATGCCAAAAAAATGTATACACATTTAATGTAACATCTCATTATTATTATTAGTTTCAAGTGTACAAAATAATGTAATAGTTAGACATTTACACACATCACAAAGTGATAACCCCCTCCCCCAATCAACTACCCCTCTGACATCATATACAGCTGTTACAGTTCCACTGACTCTATTCCCTATGCTGTACTCCGCATCCTGTGACTATATATATATATTAAATTATAGTTGACATTCATTATTATTCAGCTTCAGCTTCAGGTGTACACTGCAGTGGTCAGGCACCTACACTGTCCATTAAGTGGTCTCCCTAATAAGACAAGTGTCCATCGGATACCCTACAAAATCTTTACAACATTATTGATTATATGCCCCAAACTGTCTTTCGTATCTCCATGGCAATTTGTGGGTACCCATTGTGCTTTCTAATCCCCTCACCTTCTTCCTCATCCCCACCCCCCTCCCATCTAACAACCCTCAGTTTTTTCTCTGTATCTCTGAGAGACTGTAAGATAACACCTCTTAATGTATATACATTTTAAGAGACGTTATCTTAAAATGTGTATAATTTTTTTTGGATCCCTCTGTAAATAAAAACTTCATATAGAAAACAGGACTTTTAATTGGAATGAAGAAATTCCCAAAATTATGTTGAGATACATGACAAAAGTATTAAGATTTTAAATGTCATTTTAACATTGAAGTAGGAAGTCTAGTAAGGAGAATTCCTTGTTTTGAACTTTTTAACATTGAAGTAGGAAGTCTAGTAAGGAGAATTCCTTGTTTTGAACTTTTTCTCACCCAAATGTATAATCAGTGTATTATCTTCAGTTTGACAATTATTGTAAAGGTAAAGTAGGGTTATTGGGTAAATTTAAAGTTTAAAAATGAACTGCCAGAAAATTAGAAAATATTCATTTTTAACAAACTTGTCATTTTACATTTGTCAAATGTCATTTGTCAGTTTGGGGAGGTTACTGAAACAACCACAAAACTGCCAAGAGGGGAAGGAAGCAGAAACCAAGAGAAGACTGAGTCTGAGGCATCTTTAGGAGAATGAGTCAAGTAGTAGGAATCAGAATTGGGTGAGGGGAGGAAAGCAAAGGTGAAATACATTTCTATCAAATGGATGGTCAGGAGCTATTTGGCAAATGAGTCAGGAGAAAAGGCCATACAATTTAGCAATGAAAGGGTTGAGTGATCGGCATTAAGACTGTAATTTTGTTCTTAGACCCAGGTATAATGTGGTGAAGTGAATACTAAGCTTGCATTAAATGACCTAAGTGGGGGTTAATATGGTGTCACTTATTTGCTCTATATCCTTATAGCAGCAAGTCACTTAACATCCCAGCCTCAGATTCCTTATCAGAAAATTAGGAGCTGTACCTCTTTGAGAGTGTTTTAAGTATCACTGAGATATAATGTTTTTGAAATGCTCTGTAAGTTCTTATATGTTATGCAAACATTATATAATGTCATATAGCCTATAAAGTAGAAATTAGATGACAACTGTTTAAGCAGAGGATGGTTTCCTGGGAGAAGAGGCAGTGAATAAAGATCTTACAGGCATTTGTAATGGAAAGGGAAAACGGTAATAGTTTGAAGGGAGGATGGAGAAAAGGATTGAGAGAAGGGGGAGAAAAGGATTGGTCAGGATGCAAAGAGCAAAGCTCTCCTCCCTTCCTTGTGAGTGTGGAGCAGTTTATATTTGTTTTATCCAGAAGATTAATTTTTAGACAAGCTTAAGAATATGAAATTCTGTTAGTTGGTAGGTGGCTTTGATCCTAAATTTTCAGTGTTTTTGCATGGGTGATCCTCTCAGCTCTTCTAGACCAGTGGTTCTAAATTGCTCTATTATAGAATTGCCACAGGTGCTTACTTAAAATGTGAACTTCTGGGCCACTATTCCCAAGAGTCCACATCAGTAGATTTTGGGTGGAGACTGGGTATCTAGATTTTAAAAAGTGTCTCAGAGATTTTTGATGCAAGTATTTGGTAAACCATACTTTGAAAATACTTATCTTAAAGGTTCAACATGAAATCGACTATGCTACCTTCTTAAGGAGGTCTTACAATGTTGGCAGTGTTATAGTACACACAGTTTTTTAACTCCAGGAGATCTTGATAACCCAGTTCTCCTTTATAAACCATTTTATAGAAGTAGCAACAAAAATCTAACCAGAATTTTAACTTCTCAGTCTAATCTGAAGCTCTTTATACTCTTATTTTTTTGTCAAAATCACATAGGATAAATTCAAATCCTGTGCATCAGGACTGTCAGCTTTTGCACAATATTACATATAATGTGCTCTATTTTACTAAGTTTTGATCTCTTATTTTTATGCAAGTATGTTGCACTAGGACTACATCAAGGAATAGTGATGATAGGTGTTTAGAAAACAGTATGGAAATATACCGAGGTGTGATAAAAAATATGGTGAATATTTAAATTAGAAAAAAAAAACAATTTTATTACAGTGAAAGACACTGCTATTAATTTACCTCAAAATACTCCCCCTCACTTCGAACACACTTATCCCATCATTCTTGCCACTTTCTGAAGCAGTTCTGGAAGTCCTCTTTAATTAATGTCTTTAGTTGTGCTGTCATGGGTGCCTGGATGTCCTGAATTGATTCAAAACATTTACTTTTCATTTTGATTTTGGGGGAGAGCCAGAAGTCACACGGTGCCAGATCCAGTGAATAAAGTGGATGAGGACACACCATAATGTTTTTATTTGACAGAAATTTCCATACCAGAAGTGATGGGTGACACAGAGCATTGTTATGATGGAGGATGAAACCGTTTGTCCATTTCTTAGGCTGTTTTCTACCCACGTTGTTTCTTAAACACTCTAATAAGCCCTTATAATATTCAGAGTTTACTATAGTGTTCCTGGGTTACAAACTCAGCTCACACAATTACATCAAAGGTCAATAAAAAACAATTAATATCACCTTGATCTTGATTGATGTGCTTTTTTCATATGAGGAAAACTGGGTAATTTCCATTGAGAACTCTGAACCTTGGTCTCAGGATCATAGCCATAGACCCAAGTTTCATCTCCCATGATGACATGTCTTAAAAAGCTGGAATCTGAAGTGGCTCAATCGAGCAACTCCAACGAAATTGACAAACGCCGTTGCTTTTGTTCGAAAGTCAAAATGCATGGAATAAATTTTGCACTCACTCACCTCATGATCAAATCTGTTGTTAAAATACTTTGAACAGAACCATAAGAGATGTTCAGATCCTCAGAAATTTCCCTAATAGTCAATCGCCTGTTTGATCAAATCATTTTGCTTACTCTTCAACGTTCTCTTGGGTTTCTTATTTGAAGGACTCCCTGTCTCTCCTCATCTTCAATCTATTCACAACCATTATGAAATCACACTTGAAACAGTTGTAAACTGTCTTTATGTTCACTGCACCATCACCATAAACTAATTTTAACATTTCGTGTATTTCTTTAACACTTTTTTCAAGTTTGAAGCAAAATTTCATGTTAATGCGTTGTTTGTGATCCATGATTTACAGCACACTTTAAAACACACCTTCTCTCAACCGTAGCTTACACTCGACTGACTGCACCCAACAAGTTGAAACTTGTCACACACTGTTACTAAGGTGCAATGCGCGGCTTCCCGTATTGAAGATCCCTGCCTTTCTGCTGGATGGCACTTGGCAGCAGCATTCACTGTATTTTGTGATCCCACTTAGTAGATATCTTCAGGAATGAAGGGATCCAAAAGAAGGTTGAATTGTGCCAGTATCACATAGAAAGTGAGATATCATTCCTCAGGTCCATAGTTTACCATCCAACGATAGGGAGAACCAGCAGATAGCAAGTGTATTGTATTCCAGGGTATACTCATATCTATAACAAAATAACCTGTAAGTGTGGAGTGCTCTTTGTTATCTACACATTCTGGAAGTGATTTCATCCAGCCCATGGCTTTAAACAACATCTGTATGCTGGTGACTTCCAGGGCTGTTTCTCTTCCAGATCTTTTTTTCTGATTTTTAAATTTTTATGTCCATTTGTCTACTTGATATCTCCATTTGGATGTCTAATAAACATCTCAGTCTTCACATGTTCCCAAGTAAACTGGTCTTTGTCCCCAGATGTGTTTCCCCCATAGAGTTCCCCTTCTCAGTTGATGTCAATCCCATCTTTTTAGTTGCTCAGCCAAAAACCATAGTCGATCTTTGATACCTCCCTGTCTTTCCCATTCCATTTCCAATTCATTGGGAAATCCTTTTGCTCTACAATAATATACCCAGACCACTTTCCATTATCTCTCCTCCTTCCTGTCAGATCTGAGCCCCCCTCCTCTTTCTCTTGGATTATTGTGACAGCCCCCTATTTGTTTCCTTGCTGTAGACATTGCCTTCCTTCACTCTTTTCTTAGCACAGTACGTACAGTGATCCTTTTAGATTGTGTCGCTCTTGCTTTTTAGAACCCTGCAGGTTCTCCCTGTTTTCATTCAGAGTAAATTTCAGAGTCCTCACAATGACCTACAAAGCTCTGCCTCATCTAGCTCCCTGTTACCATCTGACCTTACCTCCTACTGCTTCTCCCCTTTTACTTTACTCCAGCCACACTGGATTCTCTTCTCTTCCTTGGATGTTTCATTCACAGCCCACCTCAGCACCTTTGCCCTGTGTGTCTTCTTTCTTTCCTTTAGGCTAACTCCATGTCCTTCCAGTCTTTCTGTACTCACATGTTATCGTTTCAATGAGGCCTATGTCTTTACATCATCTTCTCCCTACCTGCCCTGGCACTCCTGATCTTTCTTACCCTGCTCTACCTCCACCATCCCCATAGTGTTTAATCACCTTCTGACTTACCGTATAATTATTTTGTGTTGTATTTATTGTCTGTCCTTTCTGTTAGAATGTAATATCCATGGGCAGTGGGAGCAGAAATCTTTGGTTTTTGTTTTTGTTTTTTGTCACCATTGTATTGTAAGCCCTTAGAATAGAACTTGGCACATAGTAGGTTCTCAGTAAACATTTGTCAACTTCATTGAGTCACAGAATAAGTCAAAGGGAATAACTAGCATTAAGCACAATAAATAGGACGGCCTTATACTGAAAAACAGTATACCCATAGTGGAAAAAGATTTGTCCCAGTCCTAGTTCTGTGTTATAAACCACACACAAATTTTGTGGGTAAAACAATAATTTATTGTTATCGCTCATAGTTTTAGAGGTTGGCAGGCTCAATTAAGTGGTTTTTACTTGGAGCCTCCCACATGTAGTTATGTGGTGGCTGAAACTGGAATCATCTGAGGGTTCTTTCATTCCCATGACTGATGCCTGGGGTAGGCTGGGGGCTGGTGCGGCATCTCTTTTTCCAAGTGGCATCTCTACTTGGCTAGCTTGGGCTTTCTCACAGCATGGCTGTAGTCATGATTTCTTACATGGTGGCTGGCTTCCCATACAGCAAGTGTTTCAAGAGGCCCAGGTAGTTGCTGCAAGCCTTTTTGTAGCCTTGTATACCTCAGAGTCATTTTTACCATTTGATGTGGAAATATGACATACACATACAAAGAGGGAAAGGATCAGTGACCTCCATAAGTTCAAGGTTCCACAAGTGCAATGAACTTAGGCCTTTATGAACAAAAGGTTATAGAAAGATAATAGGGTAAGCAGGTTTGAATGGTAATTAAAATTAAGAATAGCAATTCTGATCAGTTTGCCTTTGACAAGTCCTGACTTTACTGCACACCAGTTGTATGTTTTTGGACAAATTATAACCATTTGGGATTCAGTTTATCATCTGTAAAATATTGATAAGTAATATTAGGTTAGTAGACCCTTCTGCCATTAGGCATACTTTGCTGGGAAAGTTTTGGATACATTATTAAGGAAAATGAAAATTGATCTAACCAAACTAATTAGTTGTATTAACAATATTACATTTCCAGTAATCTTGGTTACAAGTTAACTGTTTAAAAGCAGAAAATACCAGTAATTGTCGAGTCTAAGGTTTATGACCATAGAGATGCTCATTCAAGTCTTTGGCCTGAATGCATATATAGGTGGTGAAAAACACCACAAAATCACGCTATCACTTAATTATTTGGTTTTTACTATTGTAAGATATGTATCTGATAGCTGTGATATATAAAATACACTTACTACAAATGGATTTCTAATTTTGTTTACAAACTTATTTTTTAGTGATAGAAATGTATTTCTTGACATACTTGAGAAAAAAAAAATCAATTTTCTTCTTTGGGGTGAATTCTGCCACCACCTACTGTAATCTTAGCCCTGTGATGTGATGTGGAATGGCTTTTCTAAACCAGTACCAGTTTCTTGGAAAGGAAAGTCATGAGAAGCCTTCAAAGTAACCATTTGTGCCTGATGTTCTTACAAAGCAACATTCAGTTAATCTGCTTCTGAACATCCATAAATGAAGAATTGCTGGATTCTTTTTGAAATTGTTTCCTAACCTTATGCCAAAATGTGAGTTCTGTTTGTACCAGGGGACAATCCTAGTACATAAAAACCCTGGACTAACAGTTCTTTCTTCCATTAATTTATATTAGCCTTGGGTAAGAAATACAGCTAACTTTGGAGTTTTAATTTTTTTCTTTATTGTTATCACTGAGTTTCTTTATTATAATAGTGTAATAGAAGGATCCCTGAGCTGAAAGTCAGATGACCTGAGTTTTGTAATTTATGTAATTTATTCTATTCACTTACTCATGCCTATGTATCGTATACCTTCTTTGTGGAGTATTTTAAAAATAAATGAAAGGAGGAAATGTTTTAAAAGGGTAAAAACAAATAGTATACAAATACAAGGTATTATAGTGGAAAGAAGATATGTGTCCTTTCCACAGTGTTGAAGAAGTTAAAGACCTCAAAAACCTTTAAATTTTGCTGAAAACTTAGTGTGTATGGTAGAAAGTTCTGCACCCCGTAATGAGCATTTGTAAGACAAATGGCAAGATGTCTATTCTTCCTGCCTCATTCCTTTAATTTTTTTGTAGTTGCTGTTTTCATTTTTTCCAGGTGAATGTCTTTACTTCTGCCTCCTCCTTCATATTAGCAGCACACACATTTACCTACAAATACTTTTGTTTTTCTTAAAAGGGAGCCACCATTAAGAAAGATGAGCAGACTGGGGCAATCATTGTGGCTAGAATCATGAGAGGAGGGGCTGCAGACAGAAGTGGTAAGAGTTTAAATGTTAAGTGAATATAGACAAGTCATGTTGAGTTTTATGTGTAATATTTCCAATGTATAACTAAGAGGATAATAATCTTTTGATGTAATACAGCAAAATAGGAAATAAGGTATTTTCCTTTGTGTTGAAATACGGAATTGAAATAAATGAAAAATAAATCTCTCTCCACTTTCTTAGTTTACGTGGGCTTCCAAAGTTATATTAAGACTTGTTTCAGTGTTTTCTGATTTAAAAGGTACTACTAAAAGCATGCAACCTTTAAAAAAAATAATTCTTTCATAAGATGAAAATAAGGTGCATTTCTAGACACAGAGCAAGATGCTCTTGTCATTTCTTTGCCAGCATTATTGTGTTGTCTTGATTCGTTGCTGTAGAGAGGCTCAGAATCTGAAACCTGAGAAGCATGAATGTCTCCTTACCAATCCTCAAATGTTTTAAGGGAACAAAACAATGCTTTAAGTATGAACACAATTGCAAATTAGTTACTTTGGTAGGTAACACTGCTAATTTACCAAATTTGCTATTTCTCAGGTCTTATTCATGTTGGTGATGAACTTCGAGAAGTGAATGGGATACCAGTTGAGGATAAAAGGCCTGATGAAATAATTCAGATTTTGGTAAGCTGAAGTTGTATTTTAAAATTGCAATAAAAACGAAATTGAATTACTATATTTCAGACGTGGTTATGATATAGGATTTGGATTTAGAGGTCCAGGGTTTGAATTCCAGCCCCATCACTTAATTGCCATGTCTTTGGAAAATACCTTAGCCTTTTTATTGTCTCAGTGTTTTCATTTACAAAATGAGAATAAGAAGAGATAAATATCTCACTGGAGTGTTTTGAGAATTAAATGAGCTAATGTATGTAAAGAGTTTATTATAGGGCCTGTCTCAAATTATGTACTTAATAGACACCATTTACTCTGTTGTTGGTGATGCATTTATCTTTCTCTTTCTCCCATTGACATAGCCAGACTATACGCTATACTTTCCAGGCATATAAAATAGTAAAACAAATTTAGATGTCTTATGAAATCTAGGACAGAACGAAATTATGTTAGGTCTTGACAATATTAATTCTCAAGTTCATTTGTAAGCGTAAAATGAAGGGACACGGTCCCTGTTATGTATGGAAACATATTATAAACCTACAGAAATAAAAAGAAAGTTTGGCATCTCAAAGTAGACCTCAGTATATATGAAAAATTAATATATGATTATGATGGCATTTTATATTAGTGGGAAACAATGAAATCATTTCATAAATGGTATTGGATTTATGATGATTCAGTTAGAAGAAATAAAGCCAGTCCCAATGTTATAGCACACACAAAAATAAATCCCAACCAATTAAATATTTAAGTTTTTAAAAAAATCACAAAAAGTTGAGAAAGACTTTAATGATAAGAAATTCAAATAGAAAATAACTGAGATGACTATAGAATTGAAAATTTTCTATATAGAAAATGATGCCATACATAAAACTTAAGAGATAGAGATTGTAGGGACAAAATTTCAGTATGCATGATAGAAGGCTAATACTTTAAGGTATGAAGAGTTCATAAAAATTAGTAAGAAAAATTTACAGGAAAATTGGCAAAGCATATGCACAGAATTTACAAAAGAAAATGTGATGTCTGAAAAATATTGGATTGTTGGGTATTTAAAAGCTTGATAATGTCTAGAGTTAGCCATATAAATAGATATGTTTATATGTCTTTAGTAGTAGGATAAATTAATAGAGCCTTTTGAGATGGCTATTCAAAACTATCAAAATTTTAAATTTGCATACCTTTTAATCAAGAAATTCAATTGTTGGGAATTAACCCTAAGAAACTTATTTGGCATATGTGTATAAACAAGATATTTTAAAAATAGATTTAGAAACTATCAAAAAAGTTTCATTGATTGAAGAATCATTTATCCATATGATGAATAACTGTGGAGCAATCACAATGGCTGATAGACATATGTGACTTAATAATAGTAATCATTGCTTACATTGATTGAGCCCTTAATGACACTGTTCTAAGGGCTTTACATATATTACCCCCCACACACACACAAACGAAGAATGGGAAGGGATTACAGAGAAGACTTTTTTGCTTTCTCTCTACCTATACAATTTAATATTATATGAATTCTTACTAAGATTTGTGAGTTACTTTTATGTTAAGCACTAACAATGATATGACCATTTTGAAATCATTTCTTTATAAAATTTTGATATTTGTACTATTAAAACCCCATGTTACTTGAGTCTATGCTGTGCTGGAGCTCCTTCTCATGTTTGTAACAGCTCATTCTATGCAACTCTTCCCAGCTTGGCTTTCAATGACTTCACACTGGTAAATTGAAATTGGCTATGGTGGGAGTATTTATACCATGGAAATTGGCAAACAATACAAATCGGGGCCTTTTTTTTTCCCTTTCTTTTTATTTTTTATAAAACAGAATCCTGGTTTACCAGCACTCCATTGATAGTGAGCCTCAGAGAGACCTACCCATTTTCCCCTCTCCCCTCTCTCCTTTCCTTCCTTCCCTATCTGCCTCTTCTCCCCCTCTCTCATTCCTATTAAATATGTGCCAGATATTTATTGCTTTCATGGAGCTTACAGTTAGCAGGGTAACAGATATTAAGAAACAATTCTATAAATAATTATTTAGATATTGTTAATGATAAATGCTAGAGAATGACATGAGAGTTTATCAAAGGAAGACCTGTTGTCTGAGATACTCAGCTAAGAGTTATTGGTATGGCTGCTTGTTCTAATTAAATTGGAATACTCAATCCTTTCATTTTTTAAATGAATCTATTACATTTGGTATTTCACTCACCAGACTATAATAGAGATGAATATTCTTTATTATTTTTTCTGATGAGCATTGCAACTAATTGAATCATATATTTATATCCTCATTACTGACAATATAGGTGTCTTGTTTCTAAAACATGGATGCTAATACTTAAATGTAATAGTCTCAATCTTGCACATTATCAGTTCTCAACAGTTATTATTGTCTATAAGTCACTGTGCATATTCTGTGTTTCCATTTTCGAGTAACTTGACATGGATGGTAATATATTCATTGGCATTTTAAAAGCGCACAGGAGGTAAAAGTGGATTTAGTAGTTTGTTTTTTAAGTTATTTGACAAACTTTAGTGCTTTCTCATGTTACAGGAATTTCTACAAAAATAGTTTCCTCATTTTGATCTAAGAGTAGAAACCCCAAGCTTGTAAATTTCAGAAACATTTAGTTTTCTAACTTATTTTGCCTTCTTTCTCCTTGGCTCTAGAAGTTTCCTTATAACCCTTTCTTTCCTCTGATATCAGGCTCAGTCTCAGGGAGCAATTACCTTTAAGATCATACCCAGCATCAAAGAGGAGACACCATCTAAAGAAGGCAAGGTAATTATTCCTTAAAAATCTTTTTTGTAGGGAGACTAGTGTTTTTCCATCTAGTGCACATCTTCTTTGTCAAAACAAATTTATTATAATATTCTATTTTTAAAAAATTATTCTTAAATCAGAGTTTGAAGAATGTTGGTGATTTCACATTTTAAAAAGTATTTATTCATTTTAAATGAAACTTTCTTCCAGATGTTTATCAAAGCCCTCTTTGACTATGACCCTAATGAGGATAAAGCAATTCCATGTAAGGAAGCTGGGCTTTCTTTCAAAAAGGGAGATATTCTTCAGATTATGAGCCAAGATGATGCAACATGGTGGCAAGCAAAGCATGAAGGTGATTCCAATCCCAGGGCAGGCTTGATTCCTTCAAAGCACTTCCAGGAAAGGTGAGCTACTGGCAAGTAATGATGGCCTTTCTTCAAGTGACCTTTTGTTCTCTGCAAAATATCACTCCAGCATGGTTGTGATAAAATAAGCACTAAAACCTTGCCTTAGAATCCTTTATCCCTCAGGTTTAGATTTCTGTTTTGTCTAACTAACTATGAATAATGACCAAAAATAATATGACAGTACCAGGTCATAGACGGTTTTTGTTACGAAGCAAATGGAAAATAGCACATAATATCTGAAACTGTATTGATGTGAAAGACGGAAAAGAAGAGTGATTTTGGAGTGGGGATAATTTATAAAAATTTGAAAGTAGAGGATTTATTTCTTAATTTGAATAGATTGCATCATGTTCATTTCCCCCCTAACTTTCCATTTTTTTCCTTAAGACTTTTAATATCTTGGTGTTATATTAGCCTTGGATCTGGACTGAAAATTGATAGGCATATTGACCTTCTTTTTCCCCAGGAGATTGGCTCTGAGACGACCAGAAATAATAGTTCAGCCCCTGAAACTTTCCAACAGGAAATCATGTAAGTTTGTTAATACGAATTCAGAATAACCAAATCTTGCTGTTTATTTTTGACTATTTAAAGCAGGTATTTGTGGTAGAATGAGAGATCATATTACCTTGTGATAGCTTTTGGAACATCATTTCATAGGAACCAAACAAATAAGAAATTCATAGTAGGAATAGAAAAGTGAATCTTTTGAAGAAAGGTGTGTTTGGAGTTATTTATAATAAACCCATGACTCATTCTTTAAAAAAAGAACTAATAACTGCTACACTGTTTGATTTATGAATTTAGGTATTTTACAAATGTAACTGCAAATGCAGCTCCTTTATTTCTCCAAAGCCAGGAGGTTTGGATAAGGTATTTTTTGGTGAAGATTAGGGGGAAATATCCACCACATTGTTGGGCACAAAAGCAACTGTGCCTGAGAACAATTAATTGTTCTTCCTTTTAGTTTCTTGTTTATCCAGAATCATGGTAACTCTAGCCCTTAATTTGTCTGTTTGGAGTTATTACCAGACTAGACTAAAAGAAAGTAAGAGTAAGAAAAAGGATGATGTGGGATTACTAAAAAAGATAGTGTAGATTTAGGTGCATTTTTTTCTTTCTTTCAACCTACCCTTGTCTTAGCTTCTCATTACTTCCCTCTTTTCTCAAGTCCCCATCCCATAAATGTTCTACTTCATCTCTTCTAAATGTTTCATAGTTCTAGTTATTTTAAGAGTTAAAAAAAAAAAAAAAAAGCTCTTTGTTTTCAGTATGGAAATTGTACATTAAAAGGCAAAATGAGCAAATAAATGATCCTGGAATTTTACACCAACATCTGTTTTTAGTATTGTTGCATTTTTCACATCTCCTGTTATTTCTGTCAGTTTGTAGAAGCTTATAGCCCAGGAATGACATTATAAGAGAGCCAAACTACAGTCGGTATAAATCTCCTAAACAAGCAAATACTTCAAGTGCAGCACTGATTCAAAAGCCTGCTTGTTCTTGCTTCACTGTCTGAGCAAAAGGAAAAAACACTTGTCATACAATGCCACATGTATTGTGACATCAGAAAGCTTAAAGTGTAACCAGAACATTGCATTATTTTAAAGTGTGATGAATTTTCACTGGTAACTCATCTAGTTCAAAGGGTCTCTGAGGCATCCACCTGACTTGCTCTTTGAGGGGTTTTTAAACTTGGGGCTGGCACATTTCTAATATAGTTGGTGCACGTGGGATAAAATATGTGTAGCTAGAAAATGAAATAAATGTGATTATACTTGAATATGATTCCAGCCTCAAATTTGAGTGTTAGGCAACTTCAAAATGTACAATTTGATATAATTATGAATTTTTATTTATTTCAAAATTTTGATAAATATGTTTAAAGAAACATACAAAATGGATAGATTGTCTTTTTAATCCCTCTCCCCAAACTGGTTTCAGTATAAACGTGTGTGAATGTGAGGGGGGTGTGCGTGTGTATGTATGTGTGTGTAGAAACATTAATTGTAGTGGAGGCTTTTTGTCTGTTGACTTGCATAATTTCTTTTATATGTTAATACTTCAATATTTAAATCTGAGTAATATTTATTCCCAGATTTATCTTTACTGAAATGTCCTCTTTAGGATGTTTTAGTGTTTTTTTTCTTTTTCTGCCTCTTGAATACCATTTAAAAATGCTTACTGATTCTTCTTTCACCCTTTCTTTCTCTTTTCTGTCTACCTCTTTTTTATTTAAATTTTTTTTTTTTTTTACTAGATTCTGATTCACTGAGAGATGAATTGTTTGTTCCCATATACAGATGTTCTTTATTTTTAAATAAAAATAAATCTGGTCAATATTATCCAAATTAAATCAGTAGTATATAGTATATATGATCTTGTTCAGAGAGACAGTATATGTCTATGAAAATTAAATAGAAAGCTAGTGTCTTTATTCTAAAAGAATTAAAATTCCATTTGAAATTTCTTTGATGTTGTCTCAGAAACCCCTAAACTCAAAAGTTATGCAAAACTCATTGTACTGGTTGTGAACATTTTTAAAGGTATTTAAAAGCACTTTGTTTTATAACCTGTGTATTTGATAGTGATTCTTTATATAACTAAATTTTGTAAAGGCCATCTGACTGAACACTTCCTGGACTTCAACATTTGGTACTTAGATTTTTGGAATAGGACATTCGTGTTATAATGCTCTGTGCTAAATTATAGAATAAGGCTCTGAAAAAAACCCCAGAAAGTTGATATAAAATCTTTTATCTTTATGACTTTGAATAATTCATAGAATAGGTTTTAAGAAAAGTTTTTTATTTAATGTAAAATTTCTAAAAGAAGAATAATTCCATCATGTTGATGTTTATAAGTTTATGAAAAAATACGCTGATAAAAATTTTCTGCACTAAATTTTTATAAATGCATTTAAAACCTAGGAAGATATTGTTAAGCATTGAATTTAGAATAATAACTTTAGTCGGGTAATAATATGTACCAAATTGGCCAGCTAACTTTTTTCACAAAGTTGTTGCTTGTATTACTATGATTTTACTCTTTATTTGATTCACAGTGTATCATCATAACTAAAGTTTGCATGGAGGAAAAGTTCATGGAAGATGGCTCTGGAACTATAGGGATTCAGTTAATGTCAACATAGGAGTTAAGAAGGAATGGAGAATCCCAGTCCTATTATCTTTGCTTATATATTTACTAGAACACTGGATCCCAGCTCCATAGTAAATAAAATCAGGAGCCATGATAATACTGACTACTTTGGATATATGGTAGATAAGGGAAGGAAAAAAGCATAATGGCTTTAAAGCTCAAAGTAGTTGGTATTATGCAAAACTCTTAAGTGTGTTTGGTGTTCATTTTTGATGCTTGTTTTTTTCCCCTCCCTTATCTACCATATATCCAGAAAGTAAGCTTATCGAGCAATATAATTTGCCTTTTAAAATGAAGCATACCTAAAAACTAAAACATAAGCTCTCAAAAAAATCATTCCTAAATCTTAGAAGCTTGGTATAGGGACTCACCTTTTCTTTCTCCTCTCCTATTTTTTTTGGAAAATAGCTCATCCAGCAAAAAAATTATTAATAGAATTTTGTGTTCCCTCCCTCCCTCTTTCATCCAATGATAGGATCTCACATAATGGAGATTATGTCACAGAGACACAGGAGCAGGCCAGGAAGTCCGATAGGTTTTTCTTTGATATGACTAACTTTTAGATTATTACATGAAAGACACAGGTTAAGTGTTTTGGAAATGAGTAAGAGGGTATCTTGTGTCTCAAGTAGCATATAGGAGGGGTTTTCATGACAATTGGCAGCTTGCAATTTGTGTGTCGATATACTTTAAAGTACTGTATGATTTTTCTGCCAAAAGCTTATTTTTATAGTTTAGTTTCATATGTAAAGCAATATGATATCACCTAACTTTTAAAAAGAAAAATGAATTTCTTTGATTACTTGAAATATTGTTCGTTCCCTTTCTATTAAAATCAAAGTATTTAAGAATTGTCCTCTGAATATCATAAACATTACTTTAACTTCAATTTATATTTAAATCCAGTCTGTATGGTGTTTTAAAAAGGCTCTTATTCATATGGTGTATTTTATGGCAGAATATCCAAGTATGATATTTATTTAGAGTGCTCAGTTTCCTTTTTTAGTTATCAAAGTACAAATGTCTGACAATGTCTAACACTGCTGATTGAATAATATTCATTTAAAATTTTTCTGTGACAAAATAGCTCCTACAGGATTCTTGTAATAAAAAAATCCTAAATGTATACTTTTTTTGACCTTTTGAAGATTAGAAGGTAAAAATACAAAATGTTGTATTTTAAAATTTGTTTTAACAAGTTGTGATTGTTATCATGTGGGTAAAAAAGATCTTTAACTGCAGCCAAAGTATGTCCTTTCAAAAAGGGTGTAACCAAGTTCATTCAGAGACAGGCATTTTGTGGATTGAAGGTCACAGCCTACCAACAACAGAATTTAAACACTGAGTAAATGAATGAATTCACTCTACATGGTACCAATATTTTGGAAGGCCAAACATTGGAGAATTATATATATATATATATATATATATATATATATATATATATATATATATACACACACACATACACATACACATACACATACACATACACATACACATACACATACACATACATATAATATTACTCCACAGGTTGTTATAATCCAGCTTTTCAAGCTGAGTAAGCTCCTTTCTCCTGGCATCTTAAACGATGTCTGTTTAGAATGTTAACCCATAAAGTTAATTCAAAAATTAACAAATGGATGGCTTATGTTCTTACATTTAGTTTGTCTACAACTTTGTCAGTCATTTTCTTAATATTGGTGGGATTTTGTGTAGCAGAAACATGGGGTTTTAAAAAGATACCAAAGTTCACAGTTTGTGTGGAAAGAGGTGAGGATGAACTGAGCTGTAAACTGCACTTCTGATTACTTAATGTCATGAGATGATTGAGGTGAAGGCCTTTCTAATTTTATTGCTCACTTTTTGTCTCAGTAAACCGTATTCTCCTTCCATACATGAAGATGTTGCTTATAAAACACTATCAGGGGATGTGCTTTTAGCTGCTCCATATGAAGGTTTCTAAGTCATACTGTCTCTTGCCTTTTGTCCGGAACACCCAGTGCCGTGCAGGTAAGAGAGTTGATTAATGTTTAGGGGCCTGGTTAGTGGTCATGGCTTATTGCAGACCTGTAGGCCGAGATTGCAGTGAGAGGTGGAGGGTGTTTTAAGAAAGCAGTTTCTAGAGTAGGAATTTAACTGCCCCTGTGAATAATAGCGCATCTAGAGAGATGCAGTTTTTCCACTTGTCCAGAGTGCCAGACGTGCCCCCTCAGCATAGCATCCAGCAGCAGGAAGTTCTCCTGCCCTGTAGTGCAGAGTTCATCAAATGCTCTTCATGAGAGCCTTTCCACTCTGTTCTCTGAAGACAGCAGAATAGCTCTTTGTGACCTGTTGGCCTCTCTTCTGTGCTTTTTACAATTTTCCCATCTTGCTCATCAGTGCTTGACGAGGTAGAGAGTGGACTCCTGCTGAGGCCGGGGAGAGGAGATGGCCCTCCTCCAGCTCTCCTGTCATGAGAAATACACTTGAGGGCTTGAAGCTTCAGGGCTGGGGCCAGGAGGCTGGTGTGGTGGGAGGCGGTGGGCATAGACAGGAATCTTGAAAGAAACTTATTTCCCTTGACCTCTCTCTCCCCCAGCTCCTATTTTCTGGCTTGCAATTTGAGTAATTAAGAAGTGATTTGGGTGTGACGGTATAACATAGGAGTTAAAGACTCGAGCCTGCAGCCAGACTGCATGTGTCCAAATCCCAGTTTTGCCATTTCCAATTGCTTCGTTTCTCTGTACCTCTGATTTCCCATCTGTAAAATGAGGATAATAGTGTTGGCTTCATAGAGTTGTTGGAGAATTAAATAAGTTTACGTATTTAATGTGTACAGAACAGTACCTTACCATAGTAAGAATCATGCACGTATCCCAACTCTCTTCCGAGATCAACCTTGTATGTAGTTTTCCTGTTTGTTCAAACTTGCAAATGCGTGTAAGGAAATGTGTCTTTGCTTTTCCTGCTGGATGTCTACTAAGCGTGATACTTGCTATTGGAGATATATGTGTGTGTTTTATTAAGCTAAAAAAATTCCCTTACTATTTTTGTGTGGAAGAAATACTTTTTTGAGAATTTATGCAGTATATCCTTTTATTAGGATATGAAATATACATATACTATATGTAATATATATATTAGAGATGTTTATTTTTATTGTGGATTGGCTTGTTTTTAATTTGGGGGGTTGTGTGTGTTTGTGTGTGTGGCATGGCTTTTATGATCTACTTTACGGGGCTGGTACTGGTTCTCTAATCAGGGGTGCAATACTCAATCTGTCTTGTTGTTCCTATCAGAAATGCACTCTCTGTTTAACAATCTCCATTATGGCGGAGTGTCTGAGATTGCAGACTAATCAATCTTATTATTTCTACCATGCCTAGTTGTTTGGCTTGGCTAATCCATATAGCATGGTTTATTGTTTGTTTTCTAATAATTTGTTTTGATGCACATTGTATTTCAGAGCTAAGAATTGAGTATAAACTCACAACATGGGTGACTCATAATATGAGCCTGAATAATAATGATTTGCTCATCGTTTTGCTAATACTGTTCAAATACTGTACAGTTTGAGGAGCCATAGGTATATGAAAAGTAAAAATACCATGGTATACAATTTCTCCTCAGTGTTTTCTATGACTGCCATTCTGTAGTTTAGAGACATAAACAAGCAGAGAACTGTTCTGATCAGTCCAATTCACTCTGTAAGGTCATGTAGCAAAATATGTTCTACCTTGACTCATGGGTAGATGTTGCTTCTGTTAAACTGCCAGTTCTTTTTCCACCTTTAACTGAAGGTGAGTTTCCTAAGTCAAACTTAACTCTTATTGCTGACCTATTAGTAACTCAAACATTGTTTAGGATTACTTTTTTAAATACCTTTCATGAAATAATATATAGACAGAATGAAAAATAAAAGGTTCTGCCGGACTCATTTGACATGTGTAATAAGTCGATAATTGTCAGGATATTATTCAACTTATAGGATATTTAGACATTTTATGGGCCAGATTGGTTGTTTCTAAAAGGTTATCTTCTTTTTACTATTTTTATCATGAAATATCCTGTGTTGAAGAGACACATTAGTTTACACACAGAACTGTTCTATGAAAAATAAGTATGATCCCCTTACTGAGGATATTATTTTGAAAAAACACTGACAGTTTCTCATTATATTTCCCATTTGGGTATTTAATAAGCTATATGAAGGCTTTGTGCTTTTACTGCTTAGGTATGTACATTCTTTTTAGACCAAGGCTACAGTGCAGTCTAAAATGTAGTTTTTCATAACTTTTATTTATTTGTTGATTAATAATTTTGAAATATTTAAAATACATTTGTTTTTTTTCCTTTGGCTTTTCTAAGATGAGGAAACAGTTGAGTGTGGTAGGTGGATTTTTTTTTCCCTTGGATGCAACATCTTCCTACTTTAATTGTATTTTCTGCACATTTAATCATTTCCTTTCTCATTTTTTTTGTGCTTCTCAGAGGAAATGAAAGGTACATGTACAAAAGCTTCCCTGCATAGTCTAGTAATTTTATTTAGTGCACATACATGTGGGATTAAATTGAATATAACAAGCAGTTGATGAAATATTGTACATCCAGACTTCCACCTTGACATTACAGAACCAAAAATCATGGTTGGACTTTGTTTTAAAAAGGAATGTATTTTTTTTCCTTCATATAACAGAAATAGAGAAAGTAATCTGAAATAGTATATTATGTTTTTTTCCTCTGTCAGTAGTCTTCAATAAAGGTACATTAAAAAAATAATGTTATTCAAATATATTGAAAGACTTATATTAACGTAAGAATGTGGGGAAAATCTCAATTATTTGATTTCTGCACAAGCTGTGCTGTTAGTTCCAGAAGTACATTTATGTGAAGATTAGAGGCCTAAATAATAAGTATTCCTCTACTTACATAAGTTTTAAGACATGCATAGCCCAGTATTCAGTTAATTCCTAGAAATAATCAGTAGCACATTGTTTATTTTTAAATGTTTTCATCTGTTCATTTTTAAAACCAAAATAAAAATTGAAATATTATGCCTTTATTTCTTTCCAACACAGAATCTCTTTCTATCAAAAGAAAGGATGTATCTTAGTCTTAACCTTTCTGTCTAATCCAGTGAGCCAAAATAAGTGCTATATTTTACATATTATCAAAGAGCCTGACTTACAAAAATAAATTTACTTTGGGGATCAAGTGTTGTCATTTCCTTAACTGTGAAAGTATAAACGTCTCAGGCAAGTCTTTTCTAATTTTCTTGGAACTGCGTCAAGAAACCTCTGAAGAAGGTTGAAAAAAGAATTGCATGGTGTTTCAAATGCTACTTTAAACTTAAATATAAAACAAAATGTTTTATGTTAAATATAAAACACAATGTTTTATGTTTAAGAGTGGCATTGTGAGGGCTGTTCTATGCTGTGCTTTACATAATTGTTTTAAGTAATTTATTTTTTGCATCTGTGGCTGGGCTTCTAACTTCTGCTTTATTTCTTGGCTTTTGTTCTGTATGCTTTTACACTCCATCCAGAAGATGCTGACTATGCTGGTAACAACAGTGGAACCTATATAGGTGAGCAATTGGTCATGGAAAAGGATTTCTTTCTTTCTGTTGCTTTCTTCAAAACCATGATATTGTTTGATCTTAAATGAGCATATTTGCATTAGCATGTCCTGATGTTTAGTGGGGGGTAGCATGAACCTTTATATTAAACAGGCTCAATGGGTTGGACACAAAGGAATTCATAGTGTGCTTTGGTTATTATTCAAGAAGACTTCCAGATGCTATATTTTTGTAAATCATATAGTTTTTGAGAGAGGATGAAAAAGCATCTATTTGTGCTAAGTTGTTTTACTCCATTAACTATGGTATCTGGACTTTGCTGAATTATCTGGTTAGTTATGAGTTACTTGAAACTTCTAAGTAACTTATTTCTTCGTAAAGAACTTTCGGTTATGTTTTCTAATGATTTATTATTCCCTAACACTGCGCCCTAACTAACCATTGACTGAACAGCTCCAAATATAATGAAACTTTACGATTAACATGCTAACCTGTATTGGAAGGAAATCTTTCCAGTTGGGAGATGCCAAGAGATAGTATAAACAAAAATCAAGATACCTAGGAATTGTAAAGACATCAGAATTATCACCTGCATTTCCCTTCAGACCTTTCCCACTCTTGCCATGCATTGGCACAATGACAAGTTCTCTATTTGCAGTCGTGAGAGGTAATAGTGTAGAAACACAAATTTATAGATAACTGCTTCAACTTCTTTATTTTCAGATTAATATTGATGTATAGTCGACACTTGAACAACACAGGTTTGAACTGTGCATGTCCACTTATATGTAAATATTTTCCAATAAATATACAGTCAGCCTGGCGGTTTCACATCCGCCAATTCAATGAACCATGGATCAAAACAATATTTTTCATCCAAGGTTGGTAGTTGGCGGTTGTGTATGTATGCGTTGTTTTGTGCTGCTTTATAGAAGGGGCTTGAGCATCCGCAAGTTTTACTATCCATGGGAGTCCTGGAACCAATCCCCCGCAGATACTGAGGGACAACTGAGTTTTGGGGGAGTCAAAATTCTATATGGATTTTCAACTGAATGGAGGTTGGCACCCTAAACCCCCGTGTCGTTCAAGGGTCAACTGTATATGATCATATCTCTTGGTTATTGAAGAATTGTGCCAGATATTATATTTCGTACTTAATATATATTATTTCTAATACTGTGAAATTGGTGCTATTTTATTCACTTTACAAAAAGGACACCGAGGCCCAGAAAGTTTACCGGATTTACTTAGGGACCTGGAGACAGTAAATGGCCAACTGTGATTTCAAATCTACATCTATGTAGCTATATACCTCTACCCTATCCTTTAAAATATGTTGCTCTCTAGTTTTTCATTCTACAAAGAAAAAACCCTGTGCAGAAATATAGAGTATCCAGTTTTTAGTCTAGAAAAACTATAATTTATTAAGAGAGAATTGGATGATCAGAGAGAGGTTAAAATTTCACTAATTCTTTACTCAATTTCAGAATAACAGTGTGCCAGAATAACAGTGTTCTCTTTACATCCTCAGAAGCGTTAATAGCTTAAAACAGCAGCATTTAATTCTTCTGATTCTGTGGTCAGCTGGGCATTTCTGGCGTGTGTTGGCTTGGTGAGTCTGTGCAGTCTAGTGGTTTGGCTAGGGTCTGTTTGGTCTGGAGAGATGGGGTTGCTGAGCTAGGGGCACTTGTTTCTGTTTCATGTAGTTTTTCTCCCTCCAGTAAGTTAGTGGTCTCTGAGTTCCAGGGAGCAACAGAGAAAACAATGTCTGGTATGTGTGTAGTGCTGGTACGTTGAAGCCTCTGCTTACATCACATTTGCTAACGTCCCATTAGCTAAAACAGCCTCATAGACAAGCCAGAGTCAGTGTGGGAGGATACCACCTGAGAGGTGAAGAGATGGACAGCTGTGACTGCAAGCTTTTACGTCCCTTAGAAAGAGAAAGTGGGATAGCTACTCTCCCTGACTTTAAGGGCTTATACTCTGTCAATTAGGTGGTAAGTGTACATCCCTCCACTGAACAACTGGTGTAGAACGTTATCGGCTGAGTGTCACGTAAAATGCCTTAATTCAGAAGAGGTGATGATATTCTCAGCCTGAAGCAGTGAGGGACCTGGTCCCTCAAGGCATGGCGTTAAAACTGGGCACCATGGATTAGGGGGAATTATAGTTAGCAGCAGAGGATGAAGGTAGAAGCAATAGCACGGAGAGAGTTCACTGTTGCAGAGCACAAGGCATATTTAAGTTTGGGAGATGGGTAGATGGTAGGACTGAAAATTTAACGTGGCACTTAATAGTGTGAGCTCTTCAATGGCAGGCTCAGTAATTTACACATTTTTCAACAGTTTGCCTGATTTTTGCACTCACATTATCCTTTGTATAAAATTCTATCCAAAAAAACAAAATAATGGGTTTTTAATCTGTGTATCTCTTAAAGCATGTAGGAGTTTTATTAAATTCATATTTAATCAGTAGACATAAACTAAAGTACAAAAGCAAAGGTGAACAGTAAAATGGTTTTCTTTAGGGAGTTCAGAGAAAATGAGTTCTGATAGAATGTCATTGGCTCTGGCAACAACTCCATTGTTACGTGGAGTCACGGATCACAGCTGAGAAACAACTTTCTGGAAGCCAAATTGCAAGGTGTCAAGGATTAACAGCAGACAGTGAAAGAAAGGAAGCAGTTGAGTTCCAGATGGGTTTTTATATTTGAGTGTAGGAATATTTTAGTGGGAAAGGAAAATAAGATCAGTTTTATAGACAGAGATGATGGAAGTGATGGTAAAGGATTGACTGTCTGCGATAGGAAGTAATTGATTGAACAAAGCCCCGAAGCAGACTAGATTAGATGAAATTGAGACTGCAAGAGTACGTAGGTAAAATAATTTGTCATTAGCAGGTAAGTTTAAGCATTCAGATACCACATGACCCAGAAAAATGATTTCTTTGGAAAAGGCAGAGGGCTCTGTGTTCCCAGAGACCATTTTGTATCACCCAATTACAGATGAAAATAGGACACCATCTAGGTAAAATGGTAATATCATGAATCATATAATAATTTATATCAAACTGATGGATCACAGCCTTTAGGTTGTGTTTAGACAAAAGATACATTTTTGTTAGGCACAGAAATTTCATGTAAAAATTTCTGGCTCCTTTGACAAAACAAAAGATTTGACCTAACTAGATCTTCATTTCTTAGCGCCTCATAATTAGCTGGAGTTGAGTTCCAGTTGACTCCTTAAATAAAACAAGCTCTCCAGTTCAACACAGCCCCCACCATCCTTATTACTTGTCAGTACTGAGACAGCATGTCACTAGACATTCCCCTAACGTTATTGCTTGTATTATACTAATGAAGTATTCCTCTTTATCCATGATCTCAAATGTGGGGAAATAAAAGTAACCAAAGAGTATTTAAAGAAACATGGGACAACCTATTTCTTTGACAACTAAATGTTGTGCAAAATGTATTAGTGTTGACAGAATGCGACTTAAGTTTTTACTCCCTATCTCGACTCTATAGGCTTTTGAATTTGCAAGCCCTGATGATCCCACTCCATTCAACTCCTGCTCTTCATTTAGACCAGAAAGAAACTACAGTTATTCTTTCCATACCTTAATATGGCAAAGCGAAAAATATGGCCAATGTGTTTTAATATAAGCGCATCATGACATTATTTCTTTCTGGTCTAAATGTTTGTTCTGACACATGTACATTAAGAGACTACCATAGATTCATGCACTCAAAAGTTTGTTTAGCTATGACTGAGTCAAGGGAATCTAGCAAGGCACCTCAGAAGAGAAGCATACAATAAAAAGACTTTGTTTTTTTCATTAAAAGGATATGAGATAATAGGGTGCGAAAAGTAATAGTGTTTCTGATAAAAGTTCCTTCTTTTAAGGAAACACTTCAGCTGACGACCTCAGATTTGAAATTGCTTCTTTTCCAGAAAAAGAAATTTGATCACAGTCTCTGGTTTTATATATATATATATACATATATATATATTATATACAGAACTTCCCTACCTCACCCCACTCCGTTATCTGCCGTTTCGCTTTCCACAGTTTTTAGTTGCCTATGGTCAACTGCAGTCTGAAAATATTAAATGGAAAATTCCAGAAATAATTCAATACGCAATTCGTAAGTTTTAAATTGCTCTCCTTACTGAGTAGTGTGATGAAACTCCCACCATCCCACCCCATCCCGCTAGGGATGTGAGACATACCTTTGTCCCTTGTCTCCATGCTATGTACACTCCCTGCCCAGTTACTCAGTAGCCATCTCAGTTATCAGATCCACTGTCGCCATATCGCAGTACTTGTGTTCAAGACACCCTTATTGTACTTAATAATGGCCCAAAGCGCAACAGTAGTGGTGCTGGCAATTTAGATATGCCAAAGAGAAGTTGTAAAGTGCTTCCTTTAAGTGAAAAGATGAAATTTCTGGATGTAAAAACGAAGGGGAAAAGAAAAATCATAGGCTTAGGGTGCTAAGATCTATGGTAAGAACAAATCTTCTATCCATGAAATTGCGAAGAAGGAAAAATGAATTTGTGCTAGTTGCGCTGTTGTACCTCAGACGGCTAAAGTTACAGCCACAGTGTGTGGTAAGTGCTTAGTTACGATGGAAAAGACATTAAATTCATGAGTAGAAAACATGAACAGGAAATGTGTTCTGATTGATGGCAACATGTTGTACCAGAAAACAGAGCTTATGACGACTTCATTCAGCAGGGGATCCCCTGAAACGAGTGACAACATATGCATACGTTTTATTGCAGTATATTGTTACAATTGTATTATTAGTTATTGTTAATCTCTTACTGTGTCTAACTTATAATTTAAACTTTATCGTAGGTATGTATGTATAGGAAAACCCAGTATGTATGGGGTTTGGTACTGTCTGATTTCAGGCATCCACTGGAGGTCTTGGAACATATCCCCGGGAGGAAAAGGGAGACTACTGTATTATTTTATTCTAGTATATTATTACTTTGTTATAAATACATTCAGCAAATTGACTGTTTTGTGGAATTCTGTTTTCCCCCCAAAAGACAAATCCTCCAAGTACCTACAGATCTCATGCATTTTTAAAAGAGATCTCACAAGCAGCATACTAACATAAATGGCAAAATTGTTTTATGGTAAAAGTGTTATTTGATAACCACCTTAAATATACTGTGACTTAGTGCAATACTCTAACTTTTTATTAGTTTCTCTTTTTTTCCCCTTGAATTATCATTTCTTTGCCTATTTTTTTCTGCCAGGTTCTTTATCAGTCTTCTGTTAATTTGATGAGCTCTTTCTGTGTCATGAGTTGTGTGTCTGTATCCTCTGTTGTGTGCATTTACTTCTGGTCTTTTGGTTGGATTTTACCTTTTCTATGCAAGTTTCACAACATAGAGATATTTTAATTTTTATAGCCAAGTTTGTGAATTGTTTCCTCCCTGTCTTCTGAGTTTTCTTTTGTGTTCCCCATACCATAATTTTTGAAGATAATTTAAAAATTTGTAGTTTTAGCAAAGTAATATATGCATTAGGTTGAAGCATATGAAATTGCTGTTTTGCTAGGTCAAAAACCAACAGAATGTCAGCAATTTCACATGGCTCTATTTAATAAATTGTTTAAAAATCAAGTTGTATTTATTGCAAGTCTTGCAACCCAAATAGACCCTTTCCGTCTTCCTCCCTAGTCCCATGTTCTCCCTCAAGAGAAAACCACTTCAGCTCTGGTTAGCAGTTTTTTTCTGGTATTTACAGAAATAAAACTTTCTTATAATGCTATTATTTCTAGATTTTTTTCCCTAACATTTATTGAGTGCCTTGTATGTTCTAAACTGTCCTAGGCCCTGGAGTTTCAAGAGAGATCAAAACAAACATCCTTTCATTGAGTTTCCATATTGGGAATAGGGATGGAGACAGACAACTAAATAAATTATATAATACTTTATATGGTAATAATAAGCAAAAATGGGGTGATGGGGGAGTTGGGGAAATGGGGCTTCAAATTTCAATACAGTGGTTAAGGGAGGCCTCCCTGAGAAGGTCATGTTTGAACAAAAACCTGAAGGAGACGTGGGGTTGAGTGTCCCAAGGATTGAGACAAAGGCCTTGAAGCAGAGCCCTGATGAGTCGGAAGATCAGTGAGGAGACCACTATGGTCAGAGCAAGTGAACAAGGGAGGAATTTATAGGTTGTCGAGGTACCAGAATGGTTGTGGAGAGGAGAGAGGTAGAGGGGGATTCTTTGGCTCTTCTGTGTGAGATGAGAAATCATGGAAGGATTCTGAACAGAGCAATGACATGACGAGATATGTACACGTGTTTAAGAATCCTGCTGGCTGATCAGTTGAGAATGGACTGTAAAGGAGCAAGGGCAGAGGCAGGGGGATATGTGGTGATCCAGACAAGAAATGACTGTGGCTGGCACCAAGATATCAGTGGAGGGATTGAGAAGACTTGAGATTCTGGATACACTTTGAAAGTAGAATTGTCAGCATTTTCAGACACATTGGAGAATTACGATGAGTGCATGGATTTTGGACTTAGCAACTTTAACTTACTGAGATGGGACAGTCTTTCCATCTCAGTAAATGATGAATCCATATTTAGGTGGGGTAGAGATCAAGTTTTCCATTTGGGACATATTGAGTTTAAGATATCTAAACAAAGATGTCAAATGGGCAGTTGGATAGGCAGCTTTGAGTTCAGGGTAATGATTTGGAAGTGGTCAGAGTTAGATCAAATTTAAAGCCATGAGCTGAATGAGATCACCCTAAGATCAGAAACTACACAAGGATGTACATTCTTGACACTTAATTTAACATACTGGAAGTGTTAGCCAGAGCAGTTAGGCAAGGGAAAGAAATAAAAGGCCTCTAGGTTGGAAAGGAAGTAGAGAAACTGTTTGAAGATTACTTCATCTTTTTATAGATCATTTTTCTGCATCAACTGAGATGATCATGTGGCTTTTTTCCTTAATTCTACTAGTATAGTGTATATCATTGATTGATTTTTATATGTCGACCCAACCTGGCATTTTTAGGATAAATCCCACTTGGTCATGGTATATAATCCTTTTTATACGTTGCTGAATTTGAGTTGCTGGTATTTTGAGGAATTTGGATGTTGATCTATAGATTTTCTTTTTATGATATTTTTGTCTGATTTTGGTATTAGGGTAATACTGGCTTCATACAATGAGGGGGGAAGTGTTCCCTACTCTTACTATTTTTTGAAAGCATCTGTAAAGGACTGTGTTAACACATTGCGTACGGATCACAAGAGTCTTCGTTTTTTTCTGAGCCATGCGTTAAGGATGGATAACGAGAATTCTCGTTTTTACTATTTACTCTTTTTACTTTGCACATTTTATTGAATTATTTGTGTTTTGTTAATAACAAAGGAAGCTGCTTTCTGCAGTATCACACCAGGAGGGATTACTAACATCATAGGTGAGTAAATCCTAAAAAATTCCATAGAAAAATAATAAATGACATAGAAGCATTTACGCTTTAAAGAGAAGAGTGCATTTTAAAGTAGTTTCTTTTAAAAACCTTCCGGAACAGAGGGGTATGAGGGATTTAAACCCCGCCGTACGCAACGTGTTAATTATTCTCTAAACATTTGATATAATTCACCAGTGAAGCTATCATAGTCCTGGGTTTTTCTTTGTGGGAAGATTTTTGATTACCAATTCAGTCCCTTTGCTTGTGAAAGTTCTGTTCAGATTTTCTGTTTCTTTTTTCTGTTTCAGTAGTAAATCTGTAATAATTTGTCCATTTTCGTGTAAATTATCTAATTTGTTGGCATATAGTTGTTCATAGTATTTCCTTGTAATCTTTTTATTTTTTCAAGTTTGGTAGCAGTATCCCCTCTTTCATTCCTAATTTCAGTAATGTGAGTCCTCTCTCTTTCTTTTAAAGTTGGTCTATGTAGGTAAAGGCTTGTCAATTTTGATCTTTTCAAAGAATCAAAATTTGGTTTTGATATTTTTTCTATTCTAAGGCATGTTAAAATGTTATAATAAATTTCTACACTAAGTAGGAAATGTTAGTTTATTCTAAAATTTTGACATTTAACATTTTCCTCCTAATCTTCTGTATTAGTCAAGAAACAGAATGTGTGTGCACATACATATACATACATACATACATACATACATACATATATATATATATATATACACACACACACATACACACACACACACACACACACACACACACACACACACACACACAGAGAGAAAAAGAGAGTTTAAGGAATTGGCTCATGTGATTGTGGAGGCTTGGCAGGTCAGAATCTGCAGGGTAGGCCAGCTGGAGACCCAGAGAAGAGTTCTAGTTCAAGTCCAAAGGCCATTTACTGGCAGAATTCCTTTTTGCTCAGGGGAGGTTAATCTTTTTTCAACTGATTAGATGAAGCCCACCCATATTATGGAGGGTAATATGATCCAAATGCTAATCTCATTCAAAAAACACCATCACAGAAACATCCAAAATAACATTTGACAAAATGTCTGAGTACTGTATCCCAGCCAAGTTGACACATAAAATTAACCATCACGTTTTCCATTCTCCAATTCTACTTTAAATATATCTATGGTAGTTATTGCATTGAGGAAAATTTTACCCATTGGAGTTTTGATATATCTTGCACATCAAATGTTTCTCTCACTAAAGAAGTAATTTAAACAATACCAGTCAACAAAATGGAATAGATTTGTGACATTTTAGTCACTGGATATCATACTAATGACTGGTTGGTGCGTACCAAATCCCAACAGACACCACTACTTTAATAGATACATCTGAGTACCACTGATTTTAAAGAACATGCACATACAAAGTATAGTGCTATAGCTATTGCAGCAAGTGGCTCCTTTATCCAATTCAGGAAAGCTCTGGAATATAGTCAAGGGAGTTTCTAGAAGTTTAGCCTTGTCATGAGGGCTTTTCCAAGGACTATTTAGAAGAATTTCTGAGACCTTGGCTTATTTTAGAACCTTACCTTTGTCCCTCATCCACCTCCACACCTTGTATCTCCTGAGTCCACAGAAGGAGAGGAAAAACAAAAGTGATCTACCTTGCAGACAATTCCTTTGAACCAAAAATGGGACTACCCGGAGTCTACTTGTAAACCCATGACCACTGTTGATCTAAATTAGGCCAACAGCCCGTGAATACATTTATTTTCACTTTCTTTGAAGTACATAAAAATTAAGCACAAAACAGTATATGTAAGTAGCCCTTAACCTGATGACCAGTTACATTTTTGAAAAATACATTCCATGCCAAAATGATCTAAATGGAGTCTTTTGAAAGAAGTAACATTATAATATTCCAAGAACTGAATTTTATTTGTATAAGAATTGCATCTTAAAACCATATTTAATAAGCTATTGCTGATACAAATGTACACTATGTGGTATGATTCTTACTGATGTGTAACATACCACATTTTTTAGAGGTCAGCATATTTATCAATAAAAGATGTTTGGCCGTTACTATAGGAAGGAAGGAAAAAAAGCTCACTGAGTGGGTAGTGTAAGTGATGTGGTGTTTGAATAAAATGTTGTAATAATAAAGTAAATTGATAGTATGCTGTAAATATAAATTGCAGAAAATTGTACCTTTAAAGTTGAATTCTTATAAGTCAAGGGCTGCCTATATGTAAAGATTATCAAAACATTTACTATATACCGGGTTTCCCCGAAAATAAGATCTAGCTGGACAATTAGCTCTAATGTGTCTTTTGGAACAAAAATTAATATAAGACTCAGTCTTATTTTACTATAAGACCGCGTCTTATATAACATAAGACCCAGTCTTATGTAATAATAATATAATATAATACCGGGTCTTTTACATTAATTTTTGCTCCAAAAGACGCATTAGAGCTGATTGTCCGGCTAGATCTTATTTTCAGGGAAACACAGTATATATATATATATATATATATATATATATATATATATATATATATTTCATTTATATTTAATTATATATATGTATATATGTATACTATGTATATTTTTTAATTCGGTTTGGTGGATGGTGTGGAAGTTAGCGTATTTTTGCTGTGTCTCTGTTGGCGTCTAGAGAGTAATTTTGTACAATGGTCTGCTTTAAAGATTCTCCTTTTTCCTAATGCTGTGCAAAATAGTTCATATGAAGAATAATTTTTTTAAACATTGGTAAGAATTATAAAATGTTCTTCCTCTGGTTAATTCATTATAGACATCTCATTATAATCATTTCACAAAGCACTGCTTATCATGCATCTGTCTTCAAACATAATTTCTTGCAAATGATTTCCTGAAAAATCATCAATTTTTCTCCACTTCTGTCCTTGCTGGAGTACTTCATGCATTCTTTTAAAACAAGATCAGTTTTGGGACTTATGTAAGTTAAGACTGTTCTTTCTATTTAACTGAAGTGTTTACCATAAAGTTCAATAAGAACAAAACTGTCCACTTGCTGTTATTTCTTTTAAATGCTATTTACTCATCTCTACTTCTATGTTTTTTTCCTAACCCTATTTCTTATTTCTCCTATGTGTAAGCACCATTGATCCTCAACCATAGTGCCTTTTTTTAAATCTCGTGAAAATTCCCATTTCCACCAATATTCAGCCATTTTATTAAAGGATGTTATATAGGTAAATACAGCTATGTCTAAATATACTGCCTTAATGTTTCTCCAAAAAGTAAAATTTATAAAAAGAACATTTAGAAGCATTCTTTCAGAAGTGGTACAGGTTCTTTCTTGAACAAGAAAGAACTCTGCATAATCTCAACATGTCTGGAATTCTACTTGGAAATATTTTTTTCTGACAGAAAGAAACCATTCCTGCTTGGAGAATTTTAGGTTGCATAGATTCAACTTAAAAAAAATATTGAAATTTCAAATCCAATTTTCCCCTATTTTCAGAACTATATTTTTATATTCAATTTTATGTGTGCATACTGTATTTTCTCATAATTTTGAAAGTGTGTAAGAACTCATTTCTTTATTAGCTGGCTAACAGAAAATTAAATTCTATGGTTTCTGCTTTTTTATGGTAATGCTGTGCTATGCTTTAGAAAGAAATTGTCAGTGGTATCAGGAAACCTTTTTAAAACCTTAACAATTTGTTTTTCTTGGAAATCGCAAATTTAAATTTTATATTAGCTTCCATGACTTTTTTTAGCTTCCATGATTTTATTGGGTACTTTGAATTTCTATTTTTAACTTGAGATGAGTTGAAAGATTCAAGGTTATTTGTGGCATTTGAACTTTTTTTTTAAGTTTTATTGAGAGCGACTTTGATCGTATAATATTCCAGAGATGAATTTTCTGTTAGTTTGTTCAAAAGCCTTTTCCCCTTCGTATACACAATTAGCATCTATACAGTTGGTAAATGTAATCCATGATAACATTCCTGTTTCACAAGTGATTTCACCCCCTGACACTCTTTTATAAAGGTGAGTATAGAAGCTGATTTCCCTATCTGCTTCAGATCTCAGTAACTTTTGTAGTTTTTTATTGGAATTTCTTTTCAATTTATACCTCTTCCCAAGATTTTTACTTGTTGCTTTAAGATGATCTTAATTATCCTCCATTGTCTTTGAGATAATTTTATAATTGTCATACTATGGTAGCGTCATTTCAACAGTAATTTTGTCTTAGGATCTTGTTACTACATGGTTGTTACATGTCTGTTAGGATTTATATAATTATAACAGCATTGGCTTTATATTAAAAATGTTGATTTTAATGGTAATTTTCAATGTTTTATTGTCAGGACCCTAACATTGTGTAATAGTTTTCAGCTGCTTAGCTTTTATTAATGTCTACATGGTTTGTTGGTTTTTTTGTCATCTTTAAAAGGTCACTTATATTAAAAATTTCTCTTCCTTGTAATTAAGGTAGCAATTGAACTAGTTAAATATTTGCTTGGTCAAACCAATCCAGTGTTTTAAGATACAAAAAAATATTTTCATACAATATTTTTGGTAGTTCTTCCAAATTAAAAATATCCACATTTTAGTATATTTAAGGAAGACAAAAGAATTAAAATGTTTATTTTTATCTCCTTTTAAGAAAGTAGGCAGTTTTCTTGATTTGTATCAAATAAGTGTGTTTCTTTAAAAAAAATTAGGAACTTTAAAGTGGATTCTTCTATAAATCTCTAATTTTTGAACTGCCTATGTCCAATATTACTCTGTTATGATTAAAACAGGTTTCACTGAGACTCTTCTTTTTCCAATTCTACAAACATTTATAAAAAAAACATCTATTTAAAGCTTATTATTTTTAAAAATTGGGAATGCATAATACCTGATGTTGTTAGACCAGTTTGTGACATGAAAGAAACGTAACCAAAGATTGAAATTGTCCTATTTGAAAATTGCAAGTGGTAACATAATAGTATTTGTTTTCTTTGAATTAACAGGAAGGCAGGTACCACTTCACTCTTGTTCACATGAATTTTTTTGAGGCTGTTAATGTTGGTGGTGAGTTACCTTGACTCTGTTGGAGGCTCTTTTGTGTGAACGTACATGTTTGTTTATAAAATAATCATGTATTTTTAATAAAATGCCATCCTAAATGTCAAAAAATTAAGAAAAAGTAATATCACTAAAATTATATATATTGACATAAATTTACACTGAAGTTACTTATTTATGGGAATCAAAGAATATGATAATGATTTCTATTTTAAAAAAGATTTCCCATTCATTTTTCAGTTTTGTTGTAAGTTTTCTAAACCCTGACTGCTTTTCTTTTATCATCGTCACTTCTTAGGTTATGACTCCTGGTTCTCTGTTTATCTTCCTTGACCTTTGATCTTTAGTTCTCATACTGTGTTCTTATTTTATAAAAAAACTGTTTTCCATTATTTTTAGTTTCATTGCTTTTTTAATATTTTAATTTATTTGTTATTCTTTCTATTGTGAATATAAAAAATTGGCCGATTTACAGTAATCATTTAAAAATATAGAAAACTAGAACCTGCCTCTGAGACAGTCAAAATGTATTTTGTGTTATATGTTGATGTAACCGCACAAATTCATCTGCCAATACTAGAGTTCATTTGTTTGGTTGTTCATATATTACGAAGTATGTGTTTTTGTGGTGGTTTTTCTTTTAACTATAAAATTATGCAATATTATGGAAAAGTTTGAAAAATAGAACAAAATAATTGCCCACAGCTGTCTCTCCCCAACACAACCATTGTCTGTTTTTATACATTTTCTTCCACATTTCTGTATTCATACCAATTTTTAAATTAGTGCAAAAGTAACTCAGAGTGTAAGTATGAACGACTATTGTATTCTGTCCAATTTTTTCCATTTATTATAGCAAATGCATTTCTATGTTGCCGTATTGTTTTATAATTATAATTTTAATGGCTTCAACCCAGTTTCTTTTCATAATTTAATTAATGTTTCCTATATTTCTGTATATTATGGATGCTTCAAGTTTTTTACTGTTAAAAATAAATCACTAACATTTGAAATGATAGGATTGGCAGGTATAAAACTTATCTACAATATGAAGCTTATTTTAATAAATTATTCTTAATTTACATTATGTAAGCATTAAATGTAATACTCTTGATGAATGGTGTTATATAAATAAAATGTAGTGAAGTAGCTTTGAAAATGACCAAATCACAATTGAGTTTAATTTTTATTTACTTAAGAGAAATGTCAAAATCTAATTACACAGATTAAGGGTACTTGCTAAAAATTCTTCATTTCTAGCCATGAGCCTATGTTGTGAAATCCCTTAAACTACAAGTATTTTGGGAATATTATCTATGTCCCCTAGTAGATCTGGAGTTTATTGAGGGCAGTGACACAGTTTTATATATTTCTGTATTTTATACATCATCTTGCATACAAAGGGGTATCAAAAATGTATTTAATTATATTTGAAAAAAATGTCTTCTAAGAGAAAAAGAGCTTATAATTTTAATCCCTAAATTGAACTGCTGCTCCTCTTTGATATTTTTTCCTATTATTTCATAAAGTAACAAAGCTCATCATTTTTTCTGTTATACATCTATGTATGTAGAATAACATTTCAAACCTTCTTCTTGACATTCTTTCATCATTTAATATTTCTACCAAAGCCTTGCCAATCACTTTTTTAAAATTACATTAAAAGAAGAGCTAGTTAAACCTCTGGGTTGTTATACCTACAGCACTGGGTTACTGTGAGAATTAAATGAACTAATCCATGTAAAGCGCTTCGAGTGGTTTCTGCCTTCTAGTAAGTTCTCAATAAATATCAACTACTTCTAATGTTTTGGTATTGATGCTATTAACAAGAAAATTATCTAAACTCAGACTAAGAATCACCTTATTTTATTTTTTTGTCATGACATAATAAATCATCTGATACTCCAGGACAAAGTATATATCAACATAAAGTAGTAAACGGATTGTTCAGTAAGAATTTTGGGGACCATTGGTTAATTACTTAAGAAAATATAAAGTTACAGCCTCACCTCACAATCTTGATCTCATGATTACAGCTGAGTGATTCCAGATGGAATAAAAAAAATTAAGTGTAAAGCTATGCAACACATTTTTTTAAACTTAAGAAAATATAGGTGACTGTATATCAGACCTAAGGATAGGAAAGTCATAAAAACAGTGGAAGAAATCACAAAGGAAAGAAATTCACAGATTCAAATACAGGAACATTTAGTTAAAGTTTCTTCAAAAAGGAAAACTGAAACTCTTAAAATGTCTTTGCAACAAATAGAGCAAGGGACTATGACCTTAAAAGATACATGTGTGTATTGTTATTAATATTTAGGAAGACCCTAATCAAAAAGTGATCAAAATGTATCAACCAACAATTTACAGAAAAAATAAGAAATGCAAATGAGTAATAAACGTGAAAAAAGTTCAGCTCCATTAACAGTTAAAAATGAAATGCTATACAATTTTTCACTTGTAAAATCACTAAAGGCTTTAAAGCGATTAGAAGTCCTTTTATGAGAGAATGGTAATATGGGCAATTGTACTTACTGCTGGTGGAAATGTGCACTGTTATTAACTGAGCTGAGAGGCATTTGGGCCAGATCTATCTAGGTTCGAGCAATTTGTCCTAATGAAATCGTCAGTGACATGGACTAAAGGGAATGTGCAGGGATATTTATTGCAGTCTTTTTGAAATAAGGAGCAGATAACAAGCAACGGAAATGTCACTTTCTATAGTGAAAAATAAATTTAACTTTAAACACAGCTGTACAATTAAATGATAAGTTAACACGTCATCGTAAATTATTTCTACTGGAAAATATGAGATACGAAGTGTCTCCTTGTGATTAGGGGCTGACCTGCACCTGCGGTCTTATTCTAAAGTCACTTTCCTATTGTAATAATATTAAGTTGCCATTCCTTTAAAACACACAAATCTCTAGCAGCTGTGGGTAAGCGCCGTGGAAAAAGCCTGTCCATAAAAATGTTGAGCCAATTATAAATTACAAAAATGTGAAATATAAGGAAAATATATTTTGTGTAAAAAAGTCTCATTCTTACTGTTCCTTCTTTTTTTTAAGCCAGCTTTTGCTCAGACTTGGGCACTGAGAATGAAGAGGAATGAAATAGGTTCTAGGTTACTTAGATGGCACGTAATATTTGCTCCTTTCCTGACATAGAATCCACTCTCCTCTAAGCTTAGATGTAACCAAGGTGTGTGGTCACATCACCCATCATGTTATCGAAGTTTGAAAATAAGTCTCTGGACTGCCTTGAAAGGCAAGCCAAGTGTGCTGTCACTTCTGACGACCCGTGCAGGATAGATGCTAGGAACATAAGCTGTTCTGTTTTTTAGTTTGAGAAGTAATCATAAGCAAGTACTCTGGAATTCATAGTTTTTATCATGACCTCTGTTGTGGCTGTTTTATTGGTTGCTCTGACTTGGAATATTTCTTTTCTGTTTTGTTTGTTTGTTTGTTTTTACTCTGTGTTTATATGGATGTTTATATACATATGTATATATGTGTATGTATGCATATGTGTATATATGTATTGTGTGATGTAAATATGGAGCACAAGTGTATGTGGGTCAGGGGAGTAAATGATCATAACTAAGAAAGACAAGAGAAGGATGCCCTTTAAATTTAAATATAGTACCAGAAATAACATACATCCCTAGAAAGAGTCTCTAAAAAAATGATAGTTAATGCACACTAAATCTTTCTGTTGTATGTCTTTAACATGCCGCACTACTTTAAGAGGGTACTTTTAATAGTTAACATATCTAAATCTGGCTTTAATTTTAATATTTGGTCTCTTTTATAAACATTAGCCAGTTAAAAACTTATTAATAAGCCCCTTAATTTATTTTTCCCTTTCTTACTAGACTGTGTGTTGTGGGAACGGAGAGGTATAACATGCTCCTGCCTTCAAGGTTCTTTCAATAAGTTGGACACATAATTAAGTACTATGTAATTTATACCTATTGTGTATAGGTATTTACCACATGCCAGGTATTGGGCCAATGGTTTACAGCAATTATTTAATTCTTAACACTGTGAAGTAGGTACTATGATGATGCTTAATTTAAAGTTGAGGAAATGAGCTTTTGAGAAGTTTTTGAAAAGATGGCAAGTCCCGCAGCTGGAAAGTGAGTGGGGCCAAACCCAGACCTGTCTACCTCCCACTTTGCTTTTTCACGCTGCTCTGATAGTATTGGTGTGATGACCCGACTGCCTTTTCCCCTTTGTTTTGTAAACAAGCATATTGGGCCGAGGCACCTAAGCTCATTACTTGTGGGAATTCCCCTTGCTTGGTAGTCGCCACCTGGTGAATGGATGTGAATGAGGTCAGGAACCGTGTATCATGGTGCACAGGCAAGTACAGTGACAGTGACATCTCTGCTGGCCAGATAGGGAGCAAGGGACATAGCGGCCCCCATGGACTCCGGAGTTCTCCCAGCTCTAAGCCTTGCTATATGCAGTGTTCTGTTCTTTTGTCTGCCTCTTAGAATTTTCTCATAAAAGTACCAAAATGTCCTGCTTTTTTTTTGGTTGAAATTTACATTAAGAAAATGAAACAGGAATGGTAGGATTTTTATTGTTGCCTTTTAACATTCAATTTAGTAAATTTTACCAAGCACCTCTTCTGTGCCGAGCACGTCCAACTAGCATCACCACATCACCCCACCTTTGACATCTCTAGACCCTTGCATTAGAAATCTGATTACCTCTCTCTTTTCTCCATGATTCCTTTATTGTTTATGATGAAAATAAAAACTTAAGTTAATTGTAAAGACCCATTCAGGTTAACACTCTCACTAAAATTCAAGATTGAGTTGTGATTTGTGCATCAGAAGTTTTTCAGGTTTTCACTTTTGGACTTTATTTGCTTTGGAGGAGGCATTTATGTCCTAGTTAGATCCATTCCTGTGCCAAAAGTCTGTAGTAACTTGACAAAAACCCTTGCCCGTGCTAGGAATAACTGAAGAAATTTCTACGTGCTTATCCTATAATTGCTTTCAATGAGACAAGAACTGCGGGAACCTGAAATTAGAACACAATGAAATACCAGAATGGAAAAGTTGGAACAGCTAATGTGTCATTTTTGTGTTAAACCAGAAGCCATTGTATACTGGATTCCAGTGTGGGTCAGCAGTCACAGGTGACTGTTGGGGTGGGGTTGGGATAGGATAACTAATTTCTGCAAATTAGGAAGAGATGATTGTCTGGGAACCACTCTGCTAAAACACGGGGAGGAGTTGTAAGAATCACAGCTACTGCTGGTGTGGTGTTGCAATGACTCTGAGATACAAAGAAGGGACTATTTTTCCATGTTCTTATGAGTCTTCCTACAATCCTAGAAAACAAGAGAAATAAAAAATAATATGCAATGTGTTCTCTGATCTTTGACATAGAAGTTTGAATGCTGTCTGCACACGTGATTTTTGAATTCACACATCTTTTCTTCATCCTAGGACCAAGTTGGCCCATTTCCCCTTTTGCTTCCTTCAGATCTCATAATTTTTTGTAAAATACCAACGTGTTTCATCAGTTACCCTGTTAATTTTTTGCTCTTTATCTTTGATAAGAGGGCTTGAGGGTGATTATCTTCCTTGTTTCAAATCCTTTGTGAATGTTTTCCCTCAAATAATCTGAGTATTTCCTCAAAAATCAGAATGATTCTTGGTGGCCCACAGGAATATATTATCAGATAACCTTTTATCTCACTATTCTTAATATCTTGGTTGGTTTTTATTAAATTGTGAATCTATAAGGTGAGTGATATAACTCCATAGTCATTGATAGTTGTTTTTAATACAGCCTTTATTTTGAATCCTATTAACTTCTTAAACCCAATGATAATAATTATTCTTTTTTCTTTATGTTCCCTAAAATCATGCATTTTAATTATTACATTCTTATGTTTTGTTATAAAATAAATTTATTTTTTAAGAAAGTTTTCTTAAAAATTTAATCAATATTATTTTTAAAGAGACTATTTTATAGATTTAAAATGTACTTGTGTTTTCTTTTGTACTATGGAGCTGATATAGAATATATATAATATTTTAATAAGCAGGCTATTTTCTCTCCCTTAAAGTCTAGATTTTGAGAGATCATAATGGTTGGTTAGGTCAAGAATTGACTGTACATCTTACTGAATTCTTGAATGATGTGTACGATAAATATCACTGTTCTAGAAAAGAAATAAAACTAGAATGATGCAACAACATGAAGAGCAAGCAGAATGAAACGGGAATTGACCAAGAAAAGGAACGCTTGCAAAATCAGCTTTTTAAGCCCACGTGTTAAATGATAGCAGTGAGCTGGAGAGAACTCTTTTAAGCAGACATGAAATTTATTTAAATACTTTAAAAATTAGTAAAAGATCATATGACCTATTGATAAGTGTACACAATTGAGACTGTGAAACTTATTTCCAAATTTTAGTCGGCTTCAAATCAGAAAAACAGAATTTCCCTAGAAGAAAAAGGACGTGAGGCTCAGTCATGTACTCTATCCCCATGGAGTCTCATAAAAGTTAAAGAACTTGCTTTGAGGGATAGGCTGATTCTATCAGCCTGATCCATGCACAGGCCTTTTTGACACTCTGCTCTCCCTAATTTAGTTTTCTTTCTATTTAGCAATAGATGCTGTCTGCCACAGGTATGTTGTTAGGCTATGCTTAGAGTATGATGTAAAATATTCCAGTATTTATGAAGGAGACAATTCATCATTTATTTTTAAAATGTTAAGTGCTTTTAACTTTTTCTTACCAAATAGGTTCATCAATCAGTCCATGATAAATTATCTGACTTGTTTATTTTGCTTTATAACAGTGATTTTACTCATTGACTTCTGAAAAGAACTCTTTATGATTTAGAACCAAATAAAATTTATATCGTTGTAACTATATAATTAAATGGTAGATGATTCTCGTATAAATTGTTTTAATGAAATTGTATAGTTTCTATTTTCGTTTTCTTACTAACTGTACTTATAATGGTATTATGATGAATAAAACCTGACCCAACTTTGAGGGTTTGTTATTTTTGCTTTTGGGCGGTTTATTTTTTTTAGTTCTAATTACTAAAAACAATTTTTTTTTTTTGTATTTACAGCTGGTTTTAGAAGAAGTTTCCGTCTCAGTAGAAAAGATAAGAAAACAAATAAATCCATGTATGAATGCAAGAAGAGTGATCAGTATGATACAGCTGATGTACCCACATATGAGGAAGTGACACCCTATCGGCGACAAAGTAACGAGAAATACAGACTTGTTGTGTTGGTTGGTAAGTGTTTGCTTTTGTGTGCAATTTTTACGAAATAAGTGAGATAGTAAGGATTTAACCTCAAAGAACATCATGCTTAAAGTTTTCAAGCTAAAAAAATCTCACCACTTGTTCACATAGACCCTGCCCACCCTCACCCTCCTGGGGTCAGGTCAACAGGCTTGTTGCGTCTGCTCTGTTTCCGCTGCGCTATCCAGGCATGGCCGCTCATCGGACATGTCATTTCTCTTTCATTTTCCCTCTCCTTAAAATTCTCCAACCATTCCTAAAGTATCCTAGGCTGATTTTTCTGGTCTTTATCCCTCCCTAGTCTATTCTCATTTTTTGGCATCCCACCAGGGCTAATTCTCCCAGCACCAAGGAAAGGCACTGGGTTTCCTCTTACCTGCTCTGTCTTCAGATTTCAGGGACTGCTCCTCAGTAGTTTTTGATAGTACAGACAGCAGCAGTGTCAGCGTTCAAGGGCGGAGCTCTCCCCTTCCCATTGACCTCCAGCCCCTATTCCAGGGCTTCTCAAACTTCCATAGACATTGAGTCACCTAAAGATCTTGTTAACATGCAGTTTCTGATCATCAGAGGTGAGACCAGAGATTCTGCATCTCTAACAAGTTCCCAGATGCTGCTGATGCTCCTTTCCCAGCTTGATTTGGGAGTGCTTTTTGCTTTTCAGCTATTATTATGGTTATAATGCAAATGTAGTGAGATGCCAGGCTGTGCACACCAGGAAAGCCTCCTTGCTCTGTTTGAATGGATTCAGTTGCCATTACCTTCTTTTGCTGCAGGTGGTAAACTGGCTCCCATTTATTCTGATTTTCTGCTTCTCATATCACACTTGGTTTGTACTTTGGCATCATGTGTTGTAATGATGGCTTTAAAACCTTTGGTTTGTCTTAATCCGCTGTTCCGGGATTGTTCATTGATACCGGGTTTCCCTGAAAATAAGACCTAGCTGGACAATCAGCTCTAATGCATCTTTTGGAGCAAAAATTAATATAAGACCCAGTCTTATTTTACTATAATACAAGACTGGGTCTTATATAAGACTGAGTATAATATTATATAATACCAGGTCTAATATAATATAATAAATAATATAAGACTGCATCTTATATTAATTTTTGCCCCAAAAGACGCATTCGAGCTGATTGTCTGACTAGGTCTTATTTTCGGGGAAACACGGTATTTCAGATTTGGCTTTTCTGTTTTGACTAACTGATTTATTATTTCCAGCCTTTATTCTGAAATTCCTATAAGAAAAATAACTATTTGAAACTCTTTAGCCCCTAACACTTTATTTCCCTATTTTGGAGCAATTGCTGGTATAATGGAATTTTTATTTTTTCGATCCCGCACTTATCCTCACTGTGGCCTTTTGTGGAGCATGACATTCCATAGTGAATCCAGTGACAGCCAGGGTCCTTGTCTCTAACTCTCCTTCAAAAGTGTTTCCTATAATTTGCTTTCTTCCTTGTGGTCATTCATTGCTCAGAAAACCTTTTTGCTGGTATGTCTGGCACATTTGTAGCATCAGTAGTTTAGAGTTGATTTTCTGGAGAAATCCCCATCTGTTATATCCCTTGAGGCAGGCTAGTGTAGACGTAAGAAGCGGGTCTCTGCGTTCCAATGCTGCTGTGCTCTTCAGCAGCCGTGTGACACCTGCACATTCCAGATTTTCTCCGGGCTTCTGTTTCTTCATCTGAAACATCAGAACAATAAGAGCACCTGCTTTCTAGGTCTGTCTGAGGGTTAAATGAAATGATATTTGCAAAGGCTTAGATCAATTCCTGGCACCATAGTAAGCTTTTAATAGAAAGTAGCTCTTCAATGTTAACTAAAAACACCAACAAGATAAGCATGAAATGTTCAAATATGAATAGCCTGCTGCCAATTTTGAACCTCAGTGTTCAAAACACTTGGAAGTTCAGTTAGATTATTTAGCAGTTTACCATCTAAAAGAGGGATTCAAGGAGTAGACTTGAAATTTTGGAAATTCTGGATTGTTCCAGAATTAACTGTTTACTTTTCATGATTGTAAAAGTCAAACACTTAGGAAATCGTTTCTTGGCTCCTCCAGCAAGGATAGGAAGATGGAAAGAGTATAAGCATCGTGGTCTTCCTGAAGCCTAATAAGTTTTTTCCCAGTGTTTTCAAAGCCATTGGGAATAATGGTGTTTGCCTTGAAACTTGGTAGATAAATATTGTTAAGGAAGTACACGGTAGTATTTTCTCTCTCTTATCACAATATTGCATGGGGTTTTTTTGGATCTTAGTATTTAAGAAATTAACACCCACCAAGTTGTTAACATGGAAAAATATGACAGTGGAAGACTTTGAGCTTGATCAGAAGCATTTCATTTTTGTCTTCATTTTGTCAGGGTGCTATTCCAAAGCCGTGTGTGGCAGCCACTAAACATCTTCGTGACAGCTTCTGTTCTATCTCCTCCTGCATTTAAAAGCATTTTCCAAAAAGTATGTTAAGACGAAATGCCAGGCATTTAGTACATTTTTTACATGTTTTATCTTTAGTGAAATCTGACTTTTTAAAAAGTAAAGTGATAAAGCCAACAATCTATTGTGTTTGCAGGGGAGGGAGCTGGGAGAAAGCTTTGGTGCTAAAAAACTATAAAACACTTTTTATAACATAAGCCAATAGAAGAGCAAAAATTCATCTTGTGGGTATTCAGACAGTTTGTGACTTGTTCTGTCTGTTAATGAGGCAGAAGAGGAAACTCATAATAAATCGTTTTGTGTATTTCACATCTGTAGCTTAGCACTAAGTACTGGTCTGCTCTTCTTTGTGCTGAGTCTTATATGCTGCCTAAGGACTGCTTTGCAGAGATGTTTTGAATAGGCATTTATAACACTGTCATCATTTTCCCGTAAACCTGGCAGAATAAAATATCTCCCACATAAAGCAGAGAGAAAAGGAACTCAAAACTAAATGTAAATGTTACTATGTTTGTTAGAAATCCCATAGCTTTTGTTGAACTTTGAGTGAAGGCTTGTAGGAATTAGTCTACTCTAAAGGGTTTTATATAGACCCTGTAACCCCCAAAGTCATCGAATTTATGAGTGTGTGATGGATTTTAAATTATAAACCTTGCATATGAGAGGTAAATATGATCTTTACTGGAATCACAGTTGGCTTTTCTTTATGCCATTGGTTCATCTTAAATATTTATACTCCAACTTAATTTCTGGGCGTAAATTACAATTATGTTTATCCAGCTAATTTTTATGGAGTACCAGCTGCGCCAGACAGTGTCCTCAGCACCTGGGTTTGTCACTGAGCAACACAAACACTCTTGCCCTTGTGGTGTTTACATTCTAATGGGAGGAGACAGACAAAATCATACTCCTAATAAATTAGTGATAAAGTCACGTGTATGGTTGTTTGGCCAAGATAAATGCTGGAGAAGAAAATTAAAGCAGAGACGCATCGGGGAATCAGGAGTCTGAGATTTTGAATCAGGAGATCATGGTACCTCATGGAAAAGGTCACATTTTTAAACAGACTCTAAAGTAAGGAAGTTATCCATGCCCTCTTCTACTTAGCTAAGGAAGGCAGGCATGGTTTTATTTTTGTCTTTTAATTTCATTGCACTTTTGTCATAGCCCTGAGCTAGAGGTGAGGCAGTACTTTGTCAGTCTGTATAAGTATGGTATAAGTAGCTGCTTTGGAAAAATGATGCTCTTGGTCAAGCTTCCCAGTCTCTCTCTCTCTCTCTCTCTCTCTCTCTCTCTCCATGAGTATTCAAATGACATTTCACTAATACCGTTTTTCTTCCATTATGAATGCAATAGAAGAAAGAAAATCCAAACCTCTATCAGGGCTTGTTTTTAAGTTGCTACATTTTCTATATAGCTTGATTCCAAGGGAACTTTAAATTTAGTTTTATAAACAGATTTGTCACTCTCCAATCCCAAAATCCAGCCACCTACTAATGTGATCATTATAAGACTGTAAGTCAAATATAATCACATGGTTGTTTTTATTTTATGCCTAATGCGACAAAAATAGTAGTGTTGCAATATGATAAGTAGACTTTTTTTTACAACACATGGCTGATCTGAGGGATACCTAGAGATTTCATTTGATTTGTCTTGCAGTAAATCAAATGAGTGTGTTTTTTCAGGTAACAAAAGCAGTTCAGATATTTATTGCCGACTCCTATAATTCTGATATTTTTCTCTGGATGGTAAGAGTAACAAGTCTGGCCGATACCATAAAAATGTCTGGGGGGAAATGTGAAAGAATTTTCATGTTAAGCAGTGCAGGTATACTGGAGGTAAACACATAGTAAAAGCTGCACCCATGTCAGTAGCTTTCCACGTAATATGCCTTTTTTATGTTTGTGCCAGAATGTACAAAGATCAATGGCAACAATGAGTAACAGTAGTTGGTTAGAGCAACAGAATTCTCTCTAATATATAATTTAATATTGGACATAAGCCCGAATAAAAAAGGATTTTATCATTAGTGCACTATGGCTGTTACATAAATATCTAGTGTGTTAAAACTAATTTGGTTAATTTCCATCTACCTGTATCTCTCTTTCTTTCTGGGAAGTTGCTTTCTTAACAGATTATTAGCACTATAATCTTTAGCATGATTACTGTCCTTTCATGTGGAAGGTGCCATCTGTCTATATTTACATTATTAAATACAATATGATGTTCATCAGCCTTAAGAAAAACTACAACTAAATTCTAAGCCTGACATTTACAACTAAAAATTACTTTATGCTCATTTTTTGTAGACTACAGGAGTGTCGTTTTAAAAAATAAACCACATTTTATACCACATTTCATTGATTTCAATAAAATTAGTTTCAAAATAGTAATACATTATTGTTCTAGTATGTAGTCATTCACTCAGGATCTGCCCTTAACACACAAATAAGTAGATGGTTGAGGCTCCAAAGTACAGTGCCGTAGAGCATGGCCACAAACTTTTTTTAAATGTAAGGACATCATACTGATATTTTAAAGCATTGTGTGTCTAAATGCCCTTATATAAATGAATGCTATGAGTCTGCATATGGATTTTGAAAAAAATCTTTCTCCTTAAGATAAAAATAAAGGCATTTTTGCATTTAGTGAATGTGAATATTTTCTTAAATGTAAACTTTTAACTAGAAACTTTACTAGCATCATTTTATTGACTCCCTAAATGGACTATATTTCTTTGGCTGAAATGAATGAACCTTTATATAAAATCACACACAACACAGTTGCCTGCTTTCAGGAAGGAGTTACTAATTAAATTCACAAAAGTAATTAAAAATAATATGCCTACTTAATTATCGAACTGACATATTTTTTTTTTTAATAAGAACTTCAACTAATGGGGATTGATACATGTGGCTTTATTCTTTCTTCCCAGAATTTGGACACAAAGTGATTTTGTAAATTCTTATGAAATAAAAAAAAACATATGTAACAGATAAATACTTAGATTTCTGGTTTGCTTTCAAAGCTAGTAAGCACATCAACTTTAGTTCACTGCCTGAATTCCAAATTAAGGATCTCCAAAATGACTTTTTTAAATGTGTTTTTGGCACCTATTGTAAGTAAATCATCATTGTATTTGATTTTCCTTAGTCCTGAATCAAGAATCCTAATAGGCATGCCCAGTTTGTGTTGCCCAGGCCTGGTATGCACACCATCTTTGTGAAGCTTAGTTTATACTGCTCAGAGGTTCTGCACAGAATGAGTTTTGAGATTATCAGATTTGACTTCTGCCACTTTTTGTAGCCAGAATGTCTTCCTCTTCCACAAGCACAGGTAGCTATCACTGTCTAAAGTATAGGACAGCTTGGAACCAGCTGAGAGACTCCGTGACCTTACGGATCACAGCCATAAACAGCAGAGCAACTGGCTACCTGGGTTCGTGTTTTATTGGCATTCTTTTGATCAGATAATAGGTAGACTGCAAAGAATGTAGACTTTTGAGTCAGACAGACAGGCTTTGAATACCAGTTAAGCTGCACTCCAGATGTGCGACCTTAAAGAAGTGACTTAACCTTTGATGGGCTCTTTCTCATCTGTAAAATGAGAATAATAATACCTTTTTTGCAGGGATGTTTTGAGGATTAGTAATGGTGTGTGTAACCGTGTGACACATGACTGCCATGTAACCATGTGACACACATGACGTCATTGTGTCATCATCATCATCATCATTATTCCAAAGCCTGTTGTCTGTGATTTAAATCTGCTATTTAGATGATCTTCTCTGCTTCTCGTTAGTATTAACAAGCACAACTGAAAACAAACTATAGAATAATTTATTTATATACTTATTGTGGTAAATTTTTACATATTGAAGGGGAAATGAATCTGTCCCATTGCAGAGACATACAAATGAACCTAACTCAGTTTGCATCCTAAATTGTCTGCAGTGTGACAGATTTTGTATTCTAATTACAAAGCAGCCAGCTAAAAACATTGTGAACGAACATAGGCCTAAACATAGAAGGAGACAAAACAGGAATGTGGATCTAAGTTGTGGTTTTAAGGTCAAGATCTAACGAGAAGAAACTCGAGAACTTCTCCAGTGTAGATGGCAGAATCAAACCAATGGCCTGTGAGGGAAAATGCTGTTTGTAGGCCCACAGGGCAATTTTGGCGTAAGAATGATTGAAATTGTATTCTTATTCTAACCTTTTTGTGATGATACTGCTATCTTTGAAGACGATGACCTCAAATGTAACCTGGGGAAAAATTTTCAAGTAAAACATTTGCTACTGAACATTCTTGGCATACTTCAGGAGTGTGCAGTGAAGTGAGCTTGCTACAAAGAGTTAGATTATACAAGGGCTAAATTGAATGTGGTCAGAATTTGAGGACATCACATTAGAGATGGCATACTTTTCCCCACTATTTCAAACACACCTAGTTGTTCCTCCAGAGTTAAAGCAAACCATTGTTTTTTTGGTGTGGGTAGTAGAAGAAATAAAGAAAAGAAAAATGCTAGACTCTCACTCAGAAAAGTATCTCACACTCCTGGAAGCACTCCAGAGCTGAGACCTACTGAATAAACAGTCAATTCACATCGCTCCGTTTAGTCCTAGTTGTCGTGTGTGTGTGTGTGTGTGTGTGTGTGTGTGTGTGTGTGTGTGTGTGTGTGTGTATTTATGTGTGTGTCTGTATGTGTAGAGCAGAATGGAGCATGGTAGGCCAGGACCTATTGTTTAAGTTTTAGTGTTTTGTTTTGTTTGCTTCTATTTCTTTGAGCATATACAGAGGGTGCCAAAAAAATGTATACACATTTTAGGAATGGGAAAAACTGTATTAAAATTGTAATACTCAACATATACCGGTAACAACAGATGAATACAAGTCATGTGTATACATCTTTTTGGCACCCAGGTATAATTGGATTGGCGTCATCTGCACAGAGAATGCAGCTCCATTGTAATACCCCTCGTTTTTCTTGTCTGTTTTCTATTTATTTTAAAGAGGGAGGTTAGCACTTTAAATATTTTTCGTACCTTCAGAGTAGATAAAATATATAAGCCCCAAGTGATGCCTGGCATTTTGTAGACAGTCACTGAACACTTACCCCTTTCCTGCTCTCCCTCAGAGATCTTATCTCTTCTTGCAGTCTCAAGATGTACCTTGATGTGACTACATTTATTAGGGCACCCTAGCCCTGGCCCCTCTATGACACTGCAGTCCGTCTGAGTTTAGGTAGATAGATTTCCTTCCCTGAAACTCACTCTTCCAGAGCTGGCTTCATCTGCGTCTCTGTATCTTAAGATCAAGAGAGCTATGTTCATGAGTTTGTTTGTTTGTTCATTTCTTTCTTTTTGTTTTATATTCCACATGAGTGAAATCATATGGTTCTTGTCCTTTTCCGTCTGACTTATTTCACTAAGCATAATACTCTCAAGATGATGTATTATAGAATTGTACACTCGAGACTTATATGATGTTATTAACCAATGTCACCCCAGCAAACTTAATACATAAAATTTAAAAAGAAGAAAAAGATGATAAAATATGGGGTGGCGGGGAGGAAAGAGCCAGTTCAAATGTGAGCTCCGCCCACTTCTCTCAGTGACCTTGAGCAGTTACGGAACCATTGTATCCAGGCATTCTAGGTGCAAATGCTTTTTACCTTTAACTCCCACCCCTTTGGTTCATTCAACCAATAGTTTAACTCCATAAAGCATACTTGCTGAGTATAATTTAAATCAATTAAACAAAATGATGAATGCCTACAATTCGCCAGCTAGGGAAACAGTTGGTGAACAAGTGGGTGACACCTGTCTTCACAGAGCTCACTGTCTGTGAGAGAACAGCCAAGTAAACCATTACAATACAGTGTGATTAGTCCTTTGACATGGAAGTCCAGAGAACACATGAACTTAGTACCTAACCCAAATTTAAAGTATCAGAGAAGATTCCCTAAGGGCTATCCAAGCTGAATCCTAAACAACAAGCAAGAATTAGCGTGTGAAGAAAGGACAGGCGTGTTCTTTTAAAAACAAACAGCATGTGATGAGGCCCCAGCACAAAAGAGAACCTGCTGCACATTTCAGGAAGCAGCAGAAATCTCATGTAGCTGCAGTGCAAAGGAGGGAGTGGCAAGAGTGGAGATTAGAGATATAAATGTAGCTCATAATATGCAATCTATATAAACCTGTCACCAAAAGAATTTCTGTTTGATTCTGTGGGCAGTGGAGGAAGAATGAGAGATGCTGGTGAGCAATGACGGAAGCTCAAACCAGGATGGTGGAGGCAGGAGTGAGCAGTGGCTGTAAGACAGGTTAAGGGACTTCGGGAGGAGTTTGTTGTTGTTATTGTTCTTATTGTTTTATGGTAGGAGAGAATTTATTGATTTTCAGTGCTGATGGGAAGGAGCTAGAAGCCGGAGAGGTGAAGATTCAGGAAGAGAGATCTTTGAGGGAAGGCGTTAAGCATGTATAACTGGAGAGAAGGATAGAGAATGGCCTAGATGGGTCTAGATGCGTAAGTTATAGAAAGGACCTTGAAGACATTGCACTCGTTGGCTTCTGTGTCTTCTGAAGTAGTGGAGGTCTTCTACTGAACTTGAGGTAGTGATAGTAATACTACACATTTCATTCATTCAGCAGATTTTTGAGGGCTTACGTACTTGATGGAGACGGTAAATGACATAATGATTGCTGCCCTCACAGCACCTCTGTCTGGTGGGAGAAGACAGGCCCCTAAGCAGTGTTATCCAATTGTTGGGTTGGGATTTTTAAGTATCATGAGGGAGATGTAAAAGATGCTCTGATAACATAAAAATGAGAAGCATGGGTGACAGCGTCAGGAGAGACTTTCTTGAGGAAGAGCTGTTTCTGTTTGAGCTGAGCTCTGAAGGGCGCATTGGAATTACCTGGGGCTTCAGGTGAAAGGGACAGCAGCTGGAGCATATGCTCCGAGGCAGGAGGACAGGGCAAGGATCAGATCATGCAGAGCTTGTGAAGATTTTCATCTCTTTCAGAAGAGCCACTGGAAACTACATTTCCAAGAATGTTAAGCAAGAGAGTGACAGGATCAGAAGAGCTTCTTTTTTTTCTTTTTCTTTTTCTTTTTTTTTTTTTAAATTAGTTTCAGGTGTACAAAACAATGTAATAGACATTTACACCCCTCACAAAGTGATAAACCCATCCCCCAATCTGCTACCCCTCTCACATCGTATATAGCTGTTACAATTCCATTGACTATATTCCCTATGCTGTACTCCACATCCTGTGACCATATATATATATATATATATATATATATATATATATATGTATGTATGTAAAATTATACTTGACATTCAGTATTATTCAGCTTCAGGTGTACAGCGCAGTGGTCAGCCATCTACACCATCCGGGAAGTGGTCTCCCTAATAAGACAAGTATCAGACGGAGAAAGACAAATACCAGATGACCTCACTTCTATGTGGAATCTAAAGAATAGAATAAATGAGCAAACTAATCAGAAACAGTCTCAGAGATATAGAGGAAAAACTGTAGGTTGCTAGATGGGAGGGGAGTGGGGAAGAGGGAGAAAGTGAGGGCATAAGAAAGCATAAATTGGTAACCACAAGATTGCCACAGGGATACAAAAGACAGTTTGGGGAATATAATCAATAATATTGTAAAGATTTTGTAGGGTATCCGATAGACACTTGTCTTATTAGGCAGAAGAGCTTCTTAAAAAGACCTCTCTGGCTGCTGGGTGACGATGGATTAAAGTGGCTGATGAGCAGATGTGGGGCAGCCATTAGGAGGAGGCTGTTACAAGAGAGGAGGCCAAAGCAGTGGTATCTTGGACTAGTGTGGCAGCAGTGGCAATGGAGAATCATAGATCTGAAGGACATTTAGGGGTAAAATTAACAGCCTTTGGCAATTGTTTGATTATAGGGGTATGATAGAGAAGTAACAAGGAGGCTCCCAGGTGTGACTAGAGAAGAGAATGAAAAATTGAAATTACCAATATGGGGTTCTAAGAGGTATAATTGATAAGGAAAACATAGAATAGTTGCTGGAGAGCATGAAGGCATGGCATTACAACACCATGGTTGAATGGGTTTCCTGCACTCAGTAGCCCAGGTGTGGATGTGGAGAGGGGCCATTGCTTTGAGCTTAGACTGAAGGTTTCCTTGGCAACTGTAATGAAAGGACAATGCCTAAGAAATTTGAGGATATTCGCAAAGGAGTAGAAAATAGAAAACATGATGGCCCATGGAAGTAAAGACATGACAGCCATTTAGATAAAAGGAAAGCAATGAAAGCACAGAGGTCCTTGTGATAATAGATGTGGGAAGAATAACTGAACGATCTAAAAGGATCAGAGATTGAAGTCATTTTGGGAAAGTGGAATTTAATATTTGGTAGTAAAATAGCTCCTACTGATGGCAGAGTCCAGGTTTGCTCAATAAGCAGTCGACGTGAAGTAGAGAAAGGTCAGTAGGGATCAGGGATCAGAGAAGTAAGAGGCTAGCATTTTGAGGGGTGTTCACATGGGTGTTGAGGTTACCCAAGATGATGGTAGGATTGAGGTACAGAGAATGACAAGAGCCAAGTGCTGTAGTCTTAGTGTAGTGGGTCTTGACAGGGGCAGTACTGCCCACTGAGGAGCATTATGGACATTTGTGAGGGTAGTGCTTTTTGTTTCTTTTTTTTTTTTCTAATGTAAAAAAGGGATGTATATTTGACATTTCTACAGAACAAAACTCTGACCTACATCCCGCAGGACTTTCAAATGTTGTGCTACACATTCAGTGGCTGAATTGATGACTCTACATACAGTGGGGTTTCACTGTACGTTGCACAACACCATCACTAAATGGACCCTCATGGCCACTTGGGGCTTGTGCCTTTCTAACTTTTGATTGGACTCATGTTTGAAGCTGCTCTTTGTTTTTGGCGCCAGTCTCTTAATCATTTCTCAACCTGGTCACTTTCTTTGAAAACAGAGTTCATATATCATCTTTGATCCTCCACAGAGTTTAGTATATGCCTTGTTCATTATAGATGTTAATTGATTTAAATATGTAAGGTCTATGCAAATTTTCAAATGTTTAGGGACCAACTGAAAATACACAGTGCAGGAGAGGATCTTGACAAATGTAAATGCAGCTGATGATTTTGTAAATTTAAAATGCATCATTAGATTTGCATCTAAAATAAAATTAAGGTTCAAAGATTTTCTTGTATTAAGAGCTAATAACATTTAAAATTCAAATTATCACTATCCAGACCATGCAATTCCATTTTTTTTAGGTGCACATATTTTTTAGGCTGTTCTGGATATTATAATCTTTTTAGTGGAAAGGTGGGGATTAAAATTTGAAAAGTGAATAAACAACAGAAGAATTAGCTTCTTATGTACAACTCAATTAGAGGTAATTTCTTTACTTGGGACGCATGTAAAGTTTGATGCATGTTCTCATTCTGTCCTATGGATTCATGTCGATTATAGAAATGTTTATGTTTTGTTTAGTAATGAATTTATATTATCCTGTTTTTTAGGTCCTGTAGGAGTAGGTTTGAATGAACTGAAACGAAAGCTGCTGATCAGTGACACACAACACTATGGTGTGACTGTGCCCCGTAAGTTCGATGCTGTTACAACTGCACTAATAATGACTGCTCAACCCTTACATAGCACGTATGGTGCCAGCCATTGTTCTAAGCATTCACCATCTAGACCTCAACAGCTCTAGGAAACATGTAGTGGCATTATCCATATTTGACACAGGAGGGAACTGAGGCACATAAGTTAAGGGATTTGTCCCAGATTATACAGATCATTGGCCGGATATTTGTTAATCACAGCTTTCCTACTTTCAATTTTTATGGTGAATTTTAATACACATATGACATCAAATTATTATTTATAAATTTTCTTCTAAATAGAAGTCTAACTATTCTATTTCCTAAAATAAGTGCTAATGTTTTCCAGAGCTTTTTCCCAGCTTTAAGATTAGAAGGACCAAACCACAGAGAGCTGAAGGAGGCTTTTATAATATAAACCTTCTTAATTACTTTTTATATGTAGTAATTGGCAGATAGTGTTAAATGGGCCTTTCATGACCATGTAATCCAAATTTGGTGGGCTTCTTTTCAGTACACAGAATTAGATCTATTTTTATAAAAGTGCTTTTCACAGGCATTCTTACAAATAAAATGTGATTCTGGAAGCATTTTGATCTCCAGAATAAATGCCATTTGACTGCTTAATATGTTGATGTTAGAAAGTCGTCTAAAAGACTAAATTGCAATGTTGGCTTTTTCAAGTGGTTTTAGTACTGTTTTTTTATTATTATTATTATTATTTTTAAAAAGCAGTTTGTATATTGCCTTTAGCAATGTTCTCTAGTTTTGGAAGAGTTCAACTTTATTTTAAAATTATAGTTTTCTATTACCTCAAGTTACTCCTTGTTACTACATTTTTCCAAATTATTGTTTGTAATCATTTTCAGCTATAAGTTATAGGACTGACAGTTTCCACCAACAGAGATGAAAGTAAAGGAAAATGTGGAAATTTGGAATTATATAGTTTCTTTGATTTTTTTTTTTTTACTTTAATTATTCACTTCTCTTACAAAAGCTGAGTTGCAATATACAGGTAATTAGAAAATTTTACAAAACATACCCTTAATTAAGTTTACAGGTGAGCAATTACAAAAGAGGATGGAAAAACAGACTACAAAGGAAAATAATGACTTTATTAATTTCCTACTGTGTATTCAACTCTTTTATTTGTCTTAATTTATATATTTCATGCTCCCCAAAACAGTAAAGATGGGTAATATCTCCATTTCACAGAAAAGAAAATGGGCTAGGAAGGATACTTTGACTTACCCAGAGTACCATACGCAGTAATTTCACTTGATTTTTTTTTTACTTTAATTATTCACTTCTCTTACAAAAGCTGAGTTGCAATATACAGGTAATTAGAAAATTTTACAAAACATACCCTTAATTAAGTTTACAGGTGAGCAATTACAAAAGAGGATGGAAAAACAGACTACAAAGGAAAATAATGACTTTATTAATTTCCTACTGTGTATTCAACTCTTTTATTTGTCTTAATTTATATATTTCATGCTCCCCAAAACAGTAAAGATGGGTAATATCTCCATTTCACAGAAAAGAAAATGGGCTAGGAAGGATACTTTGACTTACCCAGAGTACCATACGCAGTAATTTCACTTGATTTTTTTTTTACTTTAATTATTCACTTCTCTTACAAAAGCTGAGTTGCAATATACAGGTAATTAGAAAATATTACAAAACATACCCTTAATTAAGTTTACAGGTGAGCAATTACAAAAGAGGATGGAAAAACAGACTACAAAGGAAAATAATGACTTTATTAATTTCCTACTGTGTATTCAACTCTTTTATTTGTCTTAATTTATATATTTCATGCTCCCCAAAACAGTAAAGATGGGTAATATCTCCATTTCACAGAAAAGAAAATGGGCTAGGAAGGATACTTTGACTTACCCAGAGTACCATACGCAGTAATTTCACTTGATTTTTTTTTTACTTTAATTATTCACTTCTCTTACAAAAGCTGAGTTGCAATATACAGGTAATTAGAAAATTTTACAAAACATACCCTTAGTTAAGCTTACAGGTGAGCAATTACAAAAGAGGATGGAAAAACAGATTACAAAGGAAAATAATGACTTTATTAATTTCCTACTGTGTATTCATCTCTTTTATTTGTCTTAATTTATATATTTCATGCTCCCCAAAACAGTAAAGATGGGTAATATCTCCATTTCACAGAAAAGAAAATGGGCTAGGAAGGATACTTTGACTTACCCAGAGTACCATACGCAGTAATTTCACTTGATTTTTTTTCTACTTTAATTATTCACTTCTCTTACAAAAGCTGAGCTGCAATATACTGGTAATTAGGAAATTTAACAAAAGATACCCTTAGTTAAGTTTACAGGTGAGCAATTACAAAGAGGATGGAAAACAGATTACAAAGGAAAATAATGACTTTATTAATTTCCTACTGTGTATTCATCTCTTTTATTTGTCTTAATTTATATATTTCATGCTCCCCAAAACAGTAAAGATGGGTAATATCTCCATTTCACAGAAAAGAAAATGGGCTAGGAAGGATACTTTGACTTACCCAGAGTACCATACGCAGTAATTTCACTTGATTTTTTTTTTACTTTAATTATTCACTTCTCTTACAAAAGCTGAGTTGCAATATACAGGTAATTAGAAAATTTTACAAAACATACCCTTAATTAAGTTTACAGGTGAGCAATTACAAAGAGGATGGAAAACAGACTACAAAGGAAAATAATGACTTTATTAATTTCCTACTGTGTATTCAACTCTTTTATTTGTCTTAATTTATATATTTCATGCTCCCCAAAACAGTAAAGATGGGTAATATCTCCATTTCACAGAAAAGAAAATGGGCTAGGAAGGATACTTTGACTTACCCAGAGTACCATACGCAGTAATTTCACTTGATTTTTTTTTTACTTTAATTATTCACTTCTCTTACAAAAGCTGAGTTGCAATATACAGGTAATTAGAAAATTTTACAAAACATACCCTTAATTAAGTTTACAGGTGAGCAATTACAAAGAGGATGGAAAACAGACTACAAAGGAAAATAATGACTTTATTAATTTCCTACTGTGTATTCAACTCTTTTATTTGTCTTAATTTATATATTTCATGCTCCCCAAAACAGTAAAGATGGGTAATATCTCCATTTCACAGAAAAGAAAATGGGCTAGGAAGGATACTTTGACTTACCCAGAGTACCATACGCAGTAATTTCACTTGATTTTTTTTTTACTTTAATTATTCACTTCTCTTACAAAAGCTGAGTTGCAATATACAGGTAATTAGAAAATTTTACAAAACATACCCTTAATTAAGTTTACAGGTGAGCAATTACAAAAGAGGATGGAAAAACAGACTACAAAGGAAAATAATGACTTTATTAATTTCCTACTGTGTATTCAACTCTTTTATTTGTCTTAATTTATATATTTCATGCTCCCCAAAACAGTAAAGATGGGTAATATCTCCATTTCACAGAAAAGAAAATGGGCTAGGAAGGATACTTTGACTTACCCAGAGTACCATACGCAGTAATTTCACTTGATTTTTTTTTTACTTTAATTATTCACTTCTCTTACAAAAGCTGAGTTGCAATATACAGGTAATTAGAAAATTTTACAAAACATACCCTTAGTTAAGCTTACAGGTGAGCAATTACAAAAGAGGATGGAAAAACAGATTACAAAGGAAAATAATGACTTTATTAATTTCCTACTGTGTATTCATCTCTTTTATTTGTCTTAATTTATATATTTCATGCTCCCCAAAACAGTAAAGATGGGTAATATCTCCATTGCACAGAAAAGAAAATGGGCTAGGAAGGATACTTTGACTTACCCAGAGTACCATACGCAGTAATTTCACTTGATTTTTTTTTTACTTTAATTATTCACTTCTCTTACAAAAGCTGAGTTGCAATATACAGGTAATTAGAAAATTTTACAAAACATACCCTTAATTAAGTTTACAGGTGAGCAATTACAAAGAGGATGGAAAACAGACTACAAAGGAAAATAATGACTTTATTAATTTCCTACTGTGTATTCAACTCTTTTATTTGTCTTAATTTATATATTTCATGCTCCCCAAAACAGTAAAGATGGGTAATATCTCCATTTCACAGAAAAGAAAATGGGCTAGGAAGGATACTTTGACTTACCCAGAGTACCATACGCAGTAATTTCACTTGATTTTTTTTTTACTTTAATTATTCACTTCTCTTACAAAAGCTGAGTTGCAATATACAGGTAATTAGAAAATTTTACAAAACATACCCTTAGTTAAGTTTACAGGTGAGCAATTACAAAAGAGGATGGAAAAACAGATTACAAAGGAAAATAATGACTTTATTAATTTCCTACTGTGTATTCAACTCTTTTATTTGTCTTAATTTATATATTTCATGCTCCCCAAAACAGTAAAGATGGGTAATATCTCCATTTCACAGAAAAGAAAATGGGCTAGGAAGGATACTTTGACTTACCCAGAGTACCATACGCAGTAATTTCACTTGATTTTTTTTTGTATTTACAGCTGGTTTTAGAAGATGTTTCCGTCTCAGTAGAAAAGATAAGAAAACAAATAAATCCATGTATGAATGCAAGAAGAGTGATCAGTATGATACAGCTGATGTACCCACATATGAGGAAGTGACACCCTATCGGCGACAAAGTAACGAGAAATACAGACTTGTTGTGTTGGTTGGTAAGTGTTTGCTTTTGTGTGCAATTTTTACGAAATAAGTGAGATAGTAAGGATTTAACCTCAAAGAACATCATGCTTAAAGTTTTCAAGCTAAAAAAATCTCACCACTTGTTCACATAGACCCTGCCCACCCTCACCCTCCTGGGGTCAGGTCAACAGGCTTGTTGCGTCTGCTCTGTTTCCGCTGCGCTATCCAGGCATGGCCGCTCATCGGACATGTCATTTCTCTTTCATTTTCCCTCTCCTTAAAATTCTCCAACCATTCCTAAAGTATCCTAGGCTGATTTTTCTGGTCTTTATCCCTCCCTAGTCTATTCTCATTTTTTGGCATCCCACCAGGGCTAATTCTCCCAGCACCAAGGAAAGGCACTGGGTTTCCTCTTACCTGCTCTGTCTTCAGATTTCAGGGACTGCTCCTCAGTAGTTTTTGATAGTACAGACAGCAGCAGTGTCAGCGTTCAAGGGCGGAGCTCTCCCCTTCCCATTGACCTCCAGCCCCTATTCCAGGGCTTCTCAAACTTCCATAGACATTGAGTCACCTAAAGATCTTGTTAACATGCAGTTTCTGATCATCAGAGGTGAGACCAGAGATTCTGCATCTCTAACAAGTTCCCAGATGCTGCTGATGCTCCTTTCCCAGCTTGATTTGGGAGTGCTTTTTGCTTTTCAGCTATTATTATGGTTATAATGCAAATGTAGTGAGATGCCAGGCTGTGCACACCAGGAAAGCCTCCTTGCTCTGTTTGAATGGATTCAGTTGCCATTACCTTCTTTTGCTGCAGGTGGTAAACTGGCTCCCATTTATTCTGATTTTCTGCTTCTCATATCACACTTGGTTTGTACTTTGGCATCATGTGTTGTAATGATGGCTTTAAAACCTTTGGTTTGTCTTAATCCGCTGTTCCGGGATTGTTCATTGATACCGGGTTTCCCTGAAAATAAGACCTAGCTGGACAATCAGCTCTAATGCGTCTTTTGGAGCAAAAATTAATACAAGACCCAGTCTTATTTCACTATAAGACCGGGTCTTATTTTACTATAATATAAGACCCAGTCTTTGTAATAATAATATAATATAATACCGGGTCTTTTACATTAATTTTTGCTCCAAAAGACGCATTAGAGCTGATTGTCCGGCTAGATCTTATTTTCAGGGAAACACAGTATATATATATATATATATATATATATATATATATATATATATATATATATATATATATTTCATTTATATTTAATTATATATATGTATATATGTATACTATGTATATTTTTTAATTCGGTTTGGTGGATGGTGTGGAAGTTAGCGTATTTTTGCTGTGTCTCTGTTGGCGTCTAGAGAGTAATTTTGTACAATGGTCTGCTTTAAAGATTCTCCTTTTTCCTAATGCTGTGCAAAATAGTTCATATGAAGAATAATTTTTTTAAACATTGGTAAGAATTATAAAATGTTCTTCCTCTGGTTAATTCATTATAGACATCTCATTATAATCATTTCACAAAGCACTGCTTATCATGCATCTGTCTTCAAACATAATTTCTTGCAAATGATTTCCTGAAAAATCATCAATTTTTCTCCACTTCTGTCCTTGCTGGAGTACTTCATGCATTCTTTTAAAACAAGATCAGTTTTGGGACTTATGTAAGTTAAGACTGTTCTTTCTATTTAACTGAAGTGTTTACCATAAAGTTCAATAAGAACAAAACTGTCCACTTGCTGTTATTTCTTTTAAATGCTATTTACTCATCTCTACTTCTATGTTTTTTTCCTAACCCTATTTCTTATTTCTCCTATGTGTAAGCACCATTGATCCTCAACCATAGTGCCTTTTTTTAAATCTCGTGAAAATTCCCATTTCCACCAATATTCAGCCATTTTATTAAAGGATGTTATATAGGTAAATACAGCTATGTCTAAATATACTGCCTTAATGTTTCTCCAAAAAGTAAAATTTATATAAAAAGAACATTTAGAAGCATTCTTTCAGAAGTGGTACAGGTTCTTTCTTGAACAAGAAAGAACTCTGCATAATCTCAACATGTCTGGAATTCTACTTGGAAATATTTTTTTCTGACAGAAAGAAACCATTCCTGCTTGGAGAATTTTAGGTTGCATAGATTCAACTTAAAAAAAATATTGAAATTTCAAATCCAATTTTCCCCTATTTTCAGAACTATATTTTTATATTCAATTTTATGTGTGCATACTGTATTTTCTCATAATTTTGAAAGTGTGTAAGAACTCATTTCTTTATTAGCTGGCTAACAGAAAATTAAATTCTATGGTTTCTCTTTTTTTATGGTAATGCTGTGCTATGCTTTAGAAAGAAATTGTCAGTGGTATCAGGAAACCTTTTTAAAACCTTAACAATTTGTTTTTCTTGGAAATCGCAAATTTAAATTTTATATTAGCTTCCATGACTTTTTTTAGCTTCCATGATTTTATTGGGTACTTTGAATTTCTATTTTTAACTTGAGATGAGTTGAAAGATTCAAGGTTATTTGTGGCATTTGAACTTTTTTTTTAAGTTTTATTGAGAGCGACTTTGATCGTATAATATTCCAGAGATGAATTTTCTGTTAGTTTGTTCAAAAGCCTTTTCCCCTTCGTATACACAATTAGCATCTATACAGTTGGTAAATGTAATCCATGATAACATTCCTGTTTCACAAGTGATTTCACCCCCTGACACTCTTTTATAAAGGTGAGTATAGAAGCTGATTTCCCTATCTGCTTCAGATCTCAGTAACTTTTGTAGTTTTTTATTGGAATTTCTTTTCAATTTATACCTCTTCCCAAGATTTTTACTTGTTGCTTTAAGATGATCTTAATTATCCTCCATTGTCTTTGAGATAATTTTATAATTGTCATACTATGGTAGCGTCATTTCAACAGTAATTTTGTCTTAGGATCTTGTTACTACATGGTTGTTACATGTCTGTTAGGATTTATATAATTATAACAGCATTGGCTTTATATTAAAAATGTTGATTTTAATGGTAATTTTCAATGTTTTATTGTCAGGACCCTAACATTGTGTAATAGTTTTCAGCTGCTTAGCTTTTATTAATGTCTACATGGTTTGTTGGTTTTTTTTTGTCATCTTTAAAAGGTCACTTATATTAAAAATTTCTCTTCCTTGTAATTAAGGTAGCAATTGAACTAGTTAAATATTTGCTTGGTCAAACCAATCCAGTGTTTTAAGATACAAAAAAATATTTTCATACAATATTTTTGGTAGTTCTTCCAAATTAAAAATATCCACATTTTAGTATATTTAAGGAAGACAAAAGAATTAAAATGTTTATTTTTATCTCCTTTTAAGAAAGTAGGCAGTTTTCTTGATTTGTATCAAATAAGTGTGTTTCTTTAAAAAAAATTAGGAACTTTAAAGTGGATTCTTCTATAAATCTCTAATTTTTGAACTGCCTATGTCCAATATTACTCTGTTATGATTAAAACAGGTTTCACTGAGACTCTTCTTTTTCCAATTCTACAAACATTTATAAAAAAAACATCTATTTAAAGCTTATTATTTTTAAAAAGCAGTTTGTATATTGCCTTTAGCAATGTTCTCTAGTTTTGGAAGAGTTCAACTTTATTTTAAAATTATAGTTTTCTATTACCTCAAGTTACTCCTTGTTACTACATTTTTCCAAATTATTGTTTGTAATCATTTTCAGCTATAAGTTATAGGACTGACAGTTTCCACCAACAGAGATGAAAGTAAAGGAAAATGTGGAAATTTGGAATTATATAGTTTCTTTGATTTTTTTTTTTTTTTTTACTTTAATTATTCACTTCTCTTACAAAAGCTGAGTTGCAATATACAGGTAATTAGAAAATTTTACAAAACATACCCTTAGTTAAGCTTACAGGTGAGCAATTACAAAAGAGGATGGAAAAACAGATTACAAAGGAAAATAATGACTTTATTAATTTCCTACTGTGTATTCATCTCTTTTATTTGTCTTAATTTATATATTTCATGCTCCCCAAAACAGTAAAGATGGGTAATATCTCCATTTCACAGAAAAGAAAATGGGCTAGGAAGGATACTTTGACTTACCCAGAGTACCATACGCAGTAATTTCACTTGATTTTTTTGTTACTTTAATTATTCACTTCTCTTACAAAAGCTGAGTTGCAATATACAGGTAATTAGAAAATTTTACAAAACATACCCTTAATTAAGTTTACAGGTGAGCAATTACAAAAGAGGATGGAAAAACAGACTACAAAGGAAAATAATGACTTTATTAATTTCCTACTGTGTATTCAACTCTTTTATTTGTCTTAATTTATATATTTCATGCTCCCCAAAACAGTAAAGATGGGTAATATCTCCATTTCACAGAAAAGAAAATGGGCTAGGAAGGATACTTTGACTTACCCAGAGTACCATACGCAGTAATTTCACTTGATTTTTTTTTTTTTATTTGACCCCCTTTACCCTCTTCTAGCATCCCTCTTTCCCCCTTATCCTCTCGTAACCACTAAACTGTTGTCTGTGTCTGTGAGTTTTTGTTTTATTGTTTGTCTTGTTCAGTTGTTGCTTTCAGTTTTATGTCCCACATATAAGTGAAGTCATATGGTTCTTGGCTTTTTCTGTGTGATTTACTTTGCTTAACATAATAATCTCAAGATCCATCCATGTTGTCGCAAATGGCAGTATATCATCTTTTCTTATGGCCAAGTAATATTCCATGTCTCACTTCCTTTTTTATTTTATCTTTGAAGCATCAATTACTTAGAAGTAAATTATTTAATTTTCAAATATTTGAAGTTTTCCTAGATATCTTTCTGTTATTGGTTTTTAATTATTTTGTGGTTATAGAATATACTCTTTGTGATGTGGATTCTTTTAAATTTATTGAGTCTTTTTATGGTCCAGCATATGATCTATCTTACTGTTTATAAATGCACCATGCATACTTGAAAACAATGTTCTGAAAACAGTGTTCTGAAGTTTTTGAATGTGATGTTATACAGATATTAATTAGCCCCGGGAGGTTGGTGGTGGTGTTCAGACCACCTGTATCTTACTGACATTTTGTATAATTCTATCAGTTGTTGAGAGAGAAGCAGTAAAATCTCCTATTCTGATTTTGAAAATGTCTGTTTCTCCATATAACTCAGCCAAATTTTGCTTCATGTTCTTGAAGCTTTGTTATGTGCACACAAATTTATAATTGTTATCAATTTCCCTTTTATCATTATGAAATGTTCTTCTTTATCTTTGGTAATACTCTTTGTCTTGAAGTCTCTTTTATCTGATAATAAAGTAGCCTCTTGAGCTTTCTTACGCTTTCTATTTACATTGTACAACAGGTCCTTCAATAACATTGTTTTGTTCAACATCATTTAGTTATAACATTGATGAGATGCTTTAGAAATTTAACTCTCGTTTACTGGTTTTGTTATGTGTCATTTTGCTTAAAGTCACAGAACCTATCAACAATATTAAGTTTGGACTTACTGTATATTGTCTTCCGTCTGTTTACTTTCAATTTATCTGTATGTTTATATTTTATGTGTCTGTCTTGTACACATGTAGACAGCATGTACTAGGGTCTTGCTGTTTTACCCTTTCTATAAATCTCTGCCTTTTAACTGGAGTATATATAGACCATTAACATTTACTGAATTATAGAAATGACTTAATTTAAGCTACTGTTTTATTTGTTTTTCATTAATCTTCTCTTTTGTTTCATTTTCTTCCCCTTTTCTACCATTTTTTTGATTATTTGAATGTTTTCAGTATTCCATTTTAATTTACCTATTGGCTCAATGCTTATCTCTTTGTATTACCTTTTCACTGGTTGCTCTAGGGATTACATATGCACATATCTAATCATTTACAATCTACATAGAGTTAACTTAGTGCCATCTCACATAAAATTTAGAAACCTTGAAATCATATAAGCCCTTTACCGCGCCCACTCCTACTCTTTTGCAGTTGTCAAATATATTGTATTTACATACATTGAAAATTCCACCAGATAATATTATAACTTCATATATATTTTAAGGAACTTAAGAGGAAAAAAGTAGACGTCTGTATTTACTCAACTATTTATTCTTTCTATTGTGAATATAAAAATTGGCCGATTTACAGTAATCATTTAAAATATAGAAAAATAGAATCTGCCTCTGAGTCAGTCAAAATATATTTTGTGTTATATGTTGATGTAACCGCACAAATTCATCTGCCAATACTAGACTTCATTTGTTTGGTTGTTCATATATTACGAAGTATGTGTTTTTGTGGTGGATTTCTTTTAACTATAAAATTATGCAATATTATGGAAAAGTTTGAAAAATAGAACAAAATAATTGCCCACAGCTGTCTCTCCCCAACACAACCATTGTCTGTTTTTATACATTTTCTTCCACATTTCTGTATTCATACCAATTTTTAAATTAGTGCAAAAGTAACTCAGAGTGTAAGTATGAACGACTATTGTATTCTGTCCAATTTTTTCCATTTATTATAGCAAATGCATTTCTATGTTGCCGTATTGTTTTATAATTATAATTTTAATGGCTTCAACCCAGTTTCTTTTCATAATTTAATTAATGTTTCCTATATTTCTGTATATTATGGATGCTTCAAGTTTTTTACTGTTAAAAATAAATCACTAACATTTGAAATGATAGGATTGGCAGGTATAAAACTTATCTACAATATGAAGCTTATTTTAATAAATTATTCTTAATTTACATTATGTAAGCATTAAATGTAATACTCTTGATGAATGGTGTTATATAAATAAAATGTAGTGAAGTAGCTTTGAAAATGACCAAATCACAATTGAGTTTAATTTTTATTTACTTAAGAGAAATGTCAAAATCTAATTACACAGATTAAGGGTACTTGCTAAAAATTCTTCATTTCTAGCCATGAGCCTATGTTGTGAAATCCCTTAAACTACAAGTATTTTGGGAATATTATCTATGTCCCCTAGTAGATCTGGAGTTTATTGAGGGCAGTGACACAGTTTTATATATTTCTGTATTTTATACATCATCTTGCATACAAAGGGGTATCAAAAATGTATTTAATTATATTTGAAAAAAATGTCTTCTAAGAGAAAAAGAGCTTATAATTTTTAATCCCTAAATTGAACTGCTGCTCCTCTTTGATATTTTTTCCTATTATTTCATAAAGTAACAAAGCTCATCATTTTTTCTGTTATACATCTATGTATGTAGAATAACATTTCAAACCTTCTTCTTGACATTCTTTCATCATTTAATATTTCTACCAAAGCCTTGCCAATCACTTTTTTAAAATTACATTAAAAGAAGAGCTAGTTAAACCTCTGGGTTGTTATACCTACAGCACTGGGTTACTGTGAGAATTAAATGAACTAATCCATGTAAAGCGCTTCGAGTGGTTTCTGCCTTCTAGTAAGTTCTCAATAAATATCAACTACTTCTAATGTTTTGGTATTGATGCTATTAACAAGAAAATTATCTAAACTCAGACTAAGAATCACCTTATTTTATTTTTTTGTCATGACATAATAAATCATCTGATACTCCAGGACAAAGTATATATCAACATAAAGTAGTAAACGGATTGTTCAGTAAGAATTTTGGGGACCATTGGTTAATTACTATTAGAAAAGAAGAGTAGGGGAAACCTCAAGTTCTCTGTAACTCTTGTTTATATTCAGTTTTTGCTAGGTTTAATGACTCTTACATATTTCTTCTATGTAGTTTGTATTTAAAAAAAATATATAGTATTTGTAATGAATTCATACGTATTAGTATAAGTATTTATCATTTTTAACAATGGACATTTTTTTCCTCGGTCCTCCTTTGATTTTGGTTCCATATATATCCTAGATTTGGGTTTTGTAGACATAACGAGGCATTTCACACAAATGGTATGCCCAAGATCCTTATTGCAGCTGTCACACAGATCTCTCCCTGGCACCCTGGGACATCTTATGAACACAGTGGACTGAGAGTGCCAGTGGATGAAGCCATTCAATTCCTTGTCACACCGTATAACCTCCAGCAGGAACGCAACCCACAGCATTTTCTTCGTTACCCAGAGGCCACAGATTCTCCCTCCACATGTGGTTGCACACTAGGGTGCAAATCTCCAAGAGCCAGAATGATCTGGAGAAGCCCTTTGTACCTCTTAACCAAGAGTCAGTAGGAAGGCTGACTCCTAACTTAGTCACCAGTGATGAATGGGACACTCCTGCTTGTGCAGAACCTCTCTCCCAGGTCCTGGGTCTAGTTGTTCCCAACTCCCTTGGTGTGGTTTAAACTCTACATTCACAGCGTCTCACCAGCTCCTCCATCCTTTGCACCCCACCCCCCTGCCTGCCACCACCACCATACACATGAGCACACACACAACCTGTCTGTCTAACCTTTCACGGGAGTTTGTGATTTATATTCACATTCTGGAGCGGTCTCAATTTTCTCCCTTTTATCAGCCACCCTTGATTACAAATGAGTACCCAGAAGAGTGGTGTATACAATGTAAAATATTTGCTAGGGGAGTGTTGATAAGCTTCATGGAAAGCGGGCTGCTTGCCCTTTTAGTGCACTGTGAAGGGTGAGATCGGGAAGAGCCTTAAATGAGATGGTTGGAAGACTTGCATATACAGAACGTTTAACAAGTTGTAGGTATGTGATTTCAAACCAATTTCATGGTATTTTTAGCCACTTCTATTCAATATTAATTATGGCATTTTTCAAAAACAATTTTAAAGGCAAGTTACATTCTCCATTATTTTTTCAGGGTGTTTATGACACTTAATTGTCAACAACTGATTAAATAATAATAGACTGAAAGACCTACTGACCCTAATTAGAAAGTAATTTTAAAGAATTTTCTCCTTAGAAATAAAATTCAGTTTGATTGTAAAAGTCACTTGTGATATTATAAGAAACCTTATTTTCTTCCTTGCAGACAGTGAAGCATTTAAGGACACTAGAATTTAAGCCCTATGTGATATTTATAAAGCCTCCATCAATAGAGCGTTTGAGGGAAACAAGGAAAAATGCAAAGATTATTTCAAGCAGAGATGACCAAGGTGCTGCAAAGCCCTTTACAGTAAGTATGATGATGCTTCAGTGAAAATACACAAACAATACTTAAAATCAAATATGCAGTAGCAACTGCCATAGGAAGACTATAATAGATAAAGTTGTCACCCCAAAAATCTATAATATAGAATTGTATTTAGGTACATACATTTTGCGTGATTGTACTGTAATTGCTTTCTGTGCTTCCATGGATGGATTGTCATATTACATTGACTCATAACTATTTTGCATACTAATAACATTTTTGTTGGCCAGTTATATAAAAGTTAGACTACTTAGTTTTCAGACTAGCCTTACTTTTAAAGGGAAAAATACCAAAGTCAGTTACTGTTATTAATACTCTAGATGAAAAATTTAATAATTTGCCTTTTGTATTTCTTTGCATCAACAGTCTTATTTAGCATAGTAAAAGAAAAAGCATCATTTTTTGTATAAGACAAGTAGACTTGTATTATTATTCAATAGTACCCTGTATTTGTATTTCCTATGAGTGTTGTTACAAAATGGCAACTGTGGTATGTTAATGATTATAATGATTTCTGGCAAGCCTTTTATTGTTTTCTGTTTTTAACCTTAAGATAATATATTCTACTCTAGCATCAAAAATTGAAAGCAAAGAAATTAGATGTCAAGAGCTATTCTTCCTTCCCCTTCTTCTCTTAAGTTATCTTTAACCTTAGTCTATATTAAGTTGTACAATATTGTGGTTACAAAATATAGATTATGTTTTTGAGTCTTAATATTAGATAACTATTTTTTTTCCCTAAAATACTGACAATACATATCCATGCTAAGTAGGTACTGACATATGATACTAGTTACTCAGGGCTCTTGATTAACACTAAAGTTAAATTTTCTGTTGTGAAGTGTTCTGTGACACTGAAATGTGGACTCTGAAATTACTTCAGTATGTTGCAGTGTAAAGTTATTGTACTATTTATACATTTAAAGGTACTCAATGGAGATAATAAATGATAATAGTCTTAGGATTTAGCTCACTTACATTTTTATATATATACACATAATATAGTTAACATAGTTTTGAGTTATATAATCAACTCAAATACCTTTTGGTTTCAAAAATATGAGTATGAAGGGCCCCTGACCCACTTCTAATGAGACATGAAAAGGAAATGACAACTGCCCTTTTATAAATGTATCCAACTCTGAAAAAGTAATTTATGTTATAAATTCATTGCTATGAATAGGCATAAATAATGCAGCATCAGAGTGAAAGACTTCCCACCCCTCCTGCATAGCTATTTTAATACTGAAATGTCCCTATAACGATAAGTTAGTCAATGATTATCCTGAACTTCAGGTAAGACAGGAGTTTTTGACTCTTGTCTGAGCAGTTTAGTTACAAGAAAATCCCAAATGTGATAATAGACATGATGACTTCTGAAGAACTTGTAATTAAAGAGGGTAATTTTCCTATCAAACTGAGGTGAGAGAATTGACACAGATCAGCATTAGATAAACCAGTTCTGGAATGTTTGCATTGATGTGAAGTGATGTAATTGCCTGGTTAACCACTTTAAAAAAACCAAACAAACTTCCTTTTGTAGGAAGAAGACTTTCAAGAAATGATTAAATCAGCACAGGTAATGGAAAGTCAGTATGGTCATCTCTTTGACAAAATTATAATAAACGATGATCTCACCGTGGCATTCAAAGAGCTAAAAGCAACTTTTGACAAATTAGAGACAGAGACTCACTGGGTCCCAGTGAGCTGGTTACATTCATAACTAAGGGAAATTTCCATAATCATCTTTTTTTGGTAGAGTGTATGATTAAATCAGTTACCATTTTGGTGGTAGGGTATTTTAAAATCTATATCACCGTCGTAGATGTGCAATCTTGGTTACAATTGAGTATTGGTTTTATTTGCCTCTTTTTACAACACAATGTTTAAGATCCAGAATCGAAACTTGCACAGGAGTGTATTCTGAGCAAAGTTTTGAACTTTCCGGATGTCTTTAATATCTAATTCTATCTCCAAGATGAGATTGAACTTTTTAGAGACACATACTTAGAGAATGTGTATTCGAGTTCAGTGCTTCAGCTGGTCTCAGCAGACATGGTCACTGCCATGAAGTCTGAATGTTAGCAATTGAAGATACTAACTTAGCAGCCTTGAGCAGCTGCTGACACATAGGACAGCTTTGGTGTTTTTCGGGGGGATCATCATAGATTCACCTCTGCGGCCAGTAAGGAGTCTTCTTTCCATTCTAAATTACGTATACACAATACAGTAATTCCTCACTTAACGTCATTGAAAAGTGGGTATTTAATGCTGTATAATAAAACCAATATTACCGAAGACTAATTGATATAAACAAAAGTTAATTTCCTATGGCATCTCATCAGCATTATAACAAAACTCACATTGAACAAAACAACATTATGCAAGAAATGCACAGCATGTGCATTTAAAAATCATTCTTAAAGGAATTACTGAAAACTTGCCTTATTGAGTGGCCTTCATGTTATAGCTTAAGAAGGCCTTATGAGTACATATCAGTGACTCAACAGATATTTAATAAGGGAAGATAGACTTAAAATTATATATGTAGCTAAAAACTTTTCCTTACTGCATTAATCTTAGAATGGTCGTATCTTGGGGTAAGAAATGATTACAAAGGACATTTTTATTTATATATCCTCAGACAACATTTCTGGAGTCACCAAAAAGGTGTTTTGTTTTTTTAAGTTGGCTTTGGATTTTCCCAACAAATTATAAGAATGTGATACCTATTCTAAAAGAGGAGGTTTTACATGTTACTGATACAGTTAAAGAAAAATGTTCAAATATGCACACTTGATCACCATATACTTAAGTTGCACTAAAATGTATTTTATAAAACTTTTCATGTAATGTTAACTTATTTCTTCATCATCAAAATAATTCTTAACACTGGCCAGATACTTTAAAAATCTTGCTATTTTTAAAGAAGTTTAAGAAAGAGTCTTCTAATGTAAATATTTAGATGGGATCTGTCATTTTCCTTTGATACTACTGATCTTCAGCAAATAAATTACATAGTTTAAAACACTATAAATGTCCATGAGTTACATCAGAGAACACGTCCTGCCATTCCTGCATGCAGTAAGACCCTGCCAATCAAAAATTGTTGCATCTGTGAGTTTCAAACGACAAAAAAATATTTTTGTTGGTTTGTAAAGAGAGTTTAGATGTCATGTTTAAAGAAAAAATAGAATGTAGTGAAATTTTATATATTTATGAACTATTTGAAAGGCATATTTTTTTAATTATCAAATGGGCTATTCATAAAATCAATTGTATGTATAGATGGCATAACTTAAAATAGTAATTTTATAAGTCAGGGTCAACATTCCATGTAAATATTTGACCTTTATTTGTACACAGATAGAACCACTAGTGTGTTACATGTGCACTGTACATTTGATAGCATTATCCACTGGATTTCCTTCAGACATGTCAAATTGCATATTAGAAACAGAGACAAAAACTACGCAATGGCCTTGATACACACTCACACCAAAATATTTACATAATCAGACTAAATTTTAATAACATAATCCAAACAATAAGCTCTAAGTTTATGAACTAAATAGCAAGCAATATAGTTTTTTGAAAAGGTAGGGGAGGGTTGCCAAATCTAATACTAAAGCCATACTTTAAAGTTGTGTGGCTGGTCTAAGAAACTACAAGTCTTATGTAGATGGTTTGGATAGAATGCTCTCCTCTGAATATTGACTACAATTTCCTATAAATCAACATTTCCTATACAAAGAGTAATAAGAAATATATAATAATTTAGGTAATCATATGAATAATTTAGGCAGTTCAAATTCTTGGTTCTGAAATATCTATATGGATTTTTTTTTTTTCATTTGCAGATAACTGCCTCATTACTGTGGGGGTAGAGATAGTGTAAGGTGGTAGAGACTGAGTCCTATTTCTTGGTGATGGAAGTGTTACAAAAATATAACTGTCCAAACCTTTCTCCCCTTTTAGACTAGAGCTGAGCAATATTTTGAAAATAATGAAAAGGAAAGGGGGCACTTTGAGAAATCTTTTATTAGGTTGTATACATGGTCTTGCAAGTGACCTTTGCATGGCCACCTTGATGCTTTCCAAGAGATCTGGTTACAATTTAATAAAGCAGAACCAGCTCCAAGGACTGGTTGATAACTGTAGCAAAAGGCCCTTAATTCTGTACTTTCTGCACCCCCAACCTCCTTCTCCTGCAAGGAAACTAGCTCTGTGTGCCCCACTGTACTCATTCTTTGAATAGCCTGCTCCCAAGACAGTATCAGTCACTATTTGAGAGAAGAGGAATGTTTACTTTTTAAAGTCCATATATATAAAACACAAGATCAGAAAAAAAAAAAATTCTGTATCCCCATGATTAACAAATTAAAGTCGGTTAAAATTATAAAGGTGAAAATGAAATATAATTTTTTACCATTATTTTACCTACCGATATAGATGTTCTTGAGTTTTGAAGGCTGACATTCCTGGTATTGTGTAATGGTTGAATGTATCTAAATTGTAATAATTGAAAATTGACAAACATGGAAACATCTGTGATTTACAAAACTATGTTGTTAAAAGCTTCCTGAAGATATAGATTTTTATTATTTATTTTCTTTTGAACTAGTAAGGATTTATAAGTAAATGTAATGGAAAACCTATGATCTTAATAAAGTATCTTCAAATTGCATGTGTACTGCCTTGAAAATTGTTTTTGCACTTGCAGATCTACTATGGTGTTTCCTACGGTAGAACCAATTGTTTTCCACTGATACCAAGGGATTGATTTGAATTTGCCTGTCTAAAATTAAATTTCATACTTTTTTTGGACATTTGCTGGTTCCATTGAGGTTGTTGGGAGATGGAATTCACTGGTCTTGCTCTTACCCATCCAGTGCAGCCATTTAAAGATGTGGAGAGAGAAATACAGTGGGGTGCACATCCCAGCCCATCCATGATGGCAACACCGTTCCCTCCCCCGCAACTCCTTCCCACAGGCAAAGCTAAACTTTTTCCGCTGTGCATATGAGGACAAACTGCCACCTGCTCATACAGACCAGCTAATTAGTACTGGCCTTGCTTCAGTAGTTGTGCCAATTAGCCCCAGCTCTGCTTCCACAGAAAGCTTATACAGTGTAACAGTTAAACATGGAATTGAGTTTTTGCTTATTACCAGCTTTGCAACCTTCAGAAAGTCATTTAACCTCTCTGGTCATCATTTTCTCAGAAAAATGGAGGCAATAATAGTACTTAATTCTTTGGATTATTGTGGGCATGAAATAAAAGAACTGATCCATGTGAAGTACTGGAACAAAACCTGGGATAGAAGTATTCAATAGCTGTGAGCTGTTTTATAATGATCATTCTCTCACATCACACAATTTAAAAATAGCTATATAAATATTCTGATTACCCTACATAAACAGTTCCCCTGTTAGTGAATTCACTGGAAGCTTCCTAACAAATAATTTCTATGATAAGCTTTATTGTTTTAAAAAATTCCATTACTTCTAAGTGATACATTGGAAATAAATAGGTAATCCTCAATAAGAAAGTGAGCCAGTGTTTGTTTTTGGTCACCAGTATTCAGTATAGTAGATATCCATGTGAAAGAAATGTCTCTTAATTATATTAATGCCCTTTCTTCTGCTATCACCCTTCCTTTTTGAATGCTTGCTCAGTTACACTTAACCTGCAGGGCAGGAAATATATTCCTTTTATAACACCTATGCACTCACACAGGCCTAATCAGTGCCTGATCAAATTGTATTTATTATGTAATCATCTCACATCTGTATGATTTTCATACATTATCTCATTTAATCCTCACAACTACCTCATATGGAAGATAGTATCTAATATTTTACAGTTGAGAAAACTGAGGGGTGGAGCCTAAGTACCTTGCCCAAGGTAACAGAGGTCACAAGTAGTGGAATCAAGGTTTGAATCATGGTCTGTCCTGCTCCAAGCCCATGCTGTTCTTACAGCATTTGCATCCTGGTGTTGCTATAACTTAAGCCAAAACTGGACACAGGAGAAAATTGGTAATTAAGGGAGTGATTGTTCATCCTCTTTTATGCATATACAGTTTACAAAGAGTTTTCTCAGAATACTATTGTTTTAGTCAGATATAACTTGATGTATCTATGCCTGTATGAGTGGGTTAATCTTCAAACAGTGGCTATTAGCAGAAGCAATGCAAACACTTATATAACAGACTATACAATTTTCTGTTGAGTCTGCCTGAGTCCCAGTCCTTAGTAATGAATCATTGGTCTAAGTCAATCATGACAATATCTTTTTTGCAGTGATTGCTCTGAGTTGTCCATGCTACCTAATTCCAGGTAATCTCTGTTGGAAGAGCCATGAGAAAGATGCTTCCCTGATTTAAAACAAACAACTGCATGAGGTTAACATCTTTTATGCCCCTGCTCTGATCCTTCCTGTTTGAGATGCTTCAATTATGTTGGGATGCTTGCCAATGTGACAGCAATTATCGTAGCCCTAAACCGGTGGATGATATAGGCCAATCTATTAAGGATGAACAAGTAGAAAAAGGAAAAGATCCTAAATCCATAATACCATTGAGCTGCTGAAAAATTCCTGGGACCTCCTTCCTCCAATTGCTGTATAAACAATAAACAATGTTCTTCTTATATACTGTTGGTGGGAATATAAATTGGTGCAGCCGGTAAGGAAAACTGTGGCAGTTACTAAAAAAATTAAAAATCGAACTACCATATATCCAGCAATTCCGCCTCTGGGTATATATCCAAAGGAAATGAAATCACTATGTCAAAGAAATAACTACACCCCCATATTCACTGCAACATTATTCACAACAGCCAAGACATGGAAACAAGTGTCCATCAACAGATGAATAAAGAATATGTGTGTGCATATGTGTGTATATATACAGAGGGTGCCAAAGGTGCCCAAAAAATGTATACACATTTTAAGAAAGGAAGAAACTGTATTAAAATTATGCTGCTGGTAACCACTTTGAGCACCTCTTGTAATTGCAGAAGTCAAATGTAACTTGTATTCATCTTTTGTTATCAGTATATTTTGAGTATTACAATTTTAATACAGTTTTTCATTTTCTTAAAATGTGTATACATTATTTTTGGAATCCTGTGTATGTGTGTGTACACACACATATACCATATATGCACACACACACAATGGAATATTATTCAGCCATAAAAAAGGAAATCCTGCCTTTTGTGACAACATGGGTGGACCTTGAGGGCATTATGCAAAGTGAAATAGAGAAAGACAAATGATGTATATTCTCATATGTGGAATCTAAAAATGCCAAATTGATAGAAATAGAGAGTAGAATGGTGGTTATCAGGGACTGGGAGGTGGCAGAAATGGGGAGATGTTGGCAAAAGGGTACAAACTTCCAGTAAGAAGGTGAATAAGTTCCAGGGATCTAATGTACAGCATGGTGACTACATTTAACAGTACTGTATTGGGTTCTTGAATGTTGCTAAGAGAATAAATCTTAAGTTATCAGCACACACTTAAAAAGGTAACTATGTGACGTGATGTAGTTATTAACCCCATTGTGGTAATCATTTTGCAATATACACATGTATCAAATCATCAACTTGTACCTTAAATTTACATATGTTATATGTCTATTATATATCAATAAACTTGCAAAAAAAATTAAATGAGCTGCTTGTTTAAGTCACTGTTAGGCTGTTTACTTGCTACTGAAAGCACTTATAATGGAAGGCAGTGTCCATCAGCAACTACTTCTAATATTTATTTTCTTTTACCAAAGGTTGCCTTTTTGCTTAGCTGTCACATGATAACATTGGTTGCATTGACACATTGACACATTGGTTGACCTTTAAAATGCTCTGGAATGTATAGTGTAGACCAAATAAGACACTCCGTTTAAATTTTCTTTTTCTTGAGTTCCATTTTTTTCCTCCATAATAAGGATGAGAATTTCACCTTAAAATTCACATTTTGGAGAAAGTTGTCTTTATTTGGATTTACAAATTTATGGTTGTGAGACTACTATTTTGAACAAAGTAATGCTTGTTTAATTATTTAACTAGAATTGGGCAATATTTCTACTAGAAGGTTCCATTTGTTGAGCCTTTACTCTGTGCCAGGCACTCTGCTAATTAGTCGTATGTGATCTGTTTGTAATCATTAGTTCCAGTAAGTAGAAATATATTTAAATAACTATGGCTACAAAACAGTATAATTGTTATCAATGTTAAAGAAAAGCTGTATAGCATAAAGTAATAACTTAAGAAAATATATTGCTATTAGAAATCTATTAGATACTGGAACAACTGAGGATGGAAGAGGGAAGCGAACAATACAAATATACTTAAATATAAGTTAAATTATTTGTTAAGAATTTGACCTGTGGAGTTAAAGTAAATACAAAGAAGAACCAAAAAGAGAATCCATTAAATGTGATGACAGAAACAAGACCAAATGGATCTCTTATAACAGATTTAATTGGCATAAACTCATGTATTAAAAGACAACTTTTCATCTATATCAAAAATTGAAACTAACCATATACTTCTAGAAAAGAAAGATTTAAAGTAAGAGGATTGGCAACAATAAGCCAGATGCAAATAAAAAGCAGAGGACAAAATAATAATAATAGCAAAGTTGCATTCAATATTCATAAACTAGGTCAAAAAGTCATTCTTTAGTAATCAGCTGTATAAGCCACAATAGGAAGAGCATTGAAGACATACAGCACAAAATTGAGAAATGCAATCAACAAAACCGCATTACTTTGTAATCTTTAAAACACTTTTCTTAGACCTTGAAGAAAAATGGTTATAGCCATAATTCCTCAGGCTGATTTTACAGCCATGGAAAAGCTGTCCAGAGATTCCAGGCAAGATGGAGTATTGTAAATGCTGTGTTCACCTCTTCCCATAATCACATCAAAATTACAACTAAATTACAGAACAAACATCATTGAGAACCACCTGAAGACTAGCTGAACAAAAGTCCTATGACTAAGGATATAAAGAAGAAGCCATGCTAAGAATGGTAAGAGGGGCAGAGATGCTGAATGGGCAGGTACCTCAGACATGGCATGGCAATTAAGAATCAGGAGGGATATCTTGGCTGCAGAGGTCCTCCTTGAAGAAGGAAAGGTCACAGCACCACACTGGGCTCCCCAGCTGAGGGCACCTGTGTGAGAAGTCCTCATAACACCTGGCTGTGCAAACCATTGAGGATGGCATCTGAGTGAGACAGAGGTCTGCTGGAGACAGGTGCTCCTCCTGAGGAGCACGTGCACAGACTCACTCACATGCTTACTGGCTCTAAGCCCCAAAGTAGGGGAAGCAGCTCAAAAAGCACCAGGGACACAAGGGGAGAAACTAAATTGACTGACTTCAGAGCAAGGGATGGAGGAGCAGGGATCAGGGCAGCTCTCTCCTGGGACAGAAGTACTAGCAGGCACCATTGTTACTTTATTAAGCACTTCTCCCACCAAGCTGACCTGGCACAAACAGATGCCAAATCTGTGCTCTCCACTAACTTGGCTAACACTGTTCGTACTGCCCTGGTGATTCCCTGAGACCCTGCCCCACCCAATTTATTCACTCTGCCTGAGCCACTTCCAGCAGCTTTTCCACACAAGTGTCCTTGCTTGGTTCTTGCTGTGGACTTTCCTAAAAATCTCCACAAACACCAAAGCAGCAGCAGCTGGCCTCAGCATGATCTGTACCTCCTGCTAAGTGGCCCCAAGCCCAGCACAAGTGGCAACTGGTCTCATCTTGCATTGTAACTCCCACCAAGTGGTCCACCACCTGGCATAAGAGGTGGCCAACATTGGCTTGGAATGTGTCTTCAACTAAGCAAATACAGCCTGGCATAAGAGGCAGCTGGCCTCAGTTCCCAGCACAGCCTCTCCCAAGTGCCTCTAAGCCCACCACATGTGGCAACAAACTGCAGGTCACTTTGTAGTTCCTACCAGGTGGCCCCAAGCCCAGCGCTAGCAGCAGCTGACCTTGGCCTGCACTGGAGGTCCTTCATGAGGCTCCAGAACCAATGCACCTGGTTGCTGGCTTCAGACCACACCAGAGTACCACCCAGCCAGCTCCACAAATGACACATTGGAAGGTGGACTTTTCTGGCACCAGACCCCCACCAAAGTAACTCCCACTCTGTGGGGTCAGCTAATCTGCTGTAGTCATGGCTAGCCCTCACAGCCAGTCAGTCTGAGGGTCAGCCTCATCCACTGATGTGTCAACAACAATCGGCTCAACTACAACAGGAGTGCACATACAACCCACGTAGGGAGCACTTGGCACAGGTGACCAGGAAGAGTGTGCCACTGGGGCCCACAGGACACCTACTAAATAAGGCCACTCTGCCAAGCGTGGTGAGATGTAGCATATCTACCTAATGCATAGAAACAAGCACAGGGAGGCAGCTAAAATGAGGAGATAGTATGTCCCAAGTGAAAGAACAAGACAAAATTCATGGATAGGGAAAGAGCCCACCTCCTGGCTTTTGTGTTCTCTGTTCCATCCTGGGATCCCCTGCATCTGTGCAGCTGCAGATACCGGTGGCATTTCCACAGCCACAGATGCGGGCCGCATCTCCACTCCGCTCCCTTCCCTCTTCCCCTGCTCGCCGAATTTGCCCACCTTCAAGTAATCCTTGCACGAGTCTCTTAGCTGTTCTGCGTGATGAGCAGAGAGTCCTTTGATGGGTTATAGATGTCCCATTTGTTCATGGATAGGAAAAATTAATATAGTTAAAATGTCCATACTGCTTAAGGCAATGTACATATTCAACACAATTCGTATCAAACTACCGACGACGTTTTTCACAGAAATAGAACATATAATCCTAAAATTTATATGGGACCATAAAAGACCCTGAGTAGCCTCAGCAATCTTGAGAAATAAGAACAAAGTGGGAGGTATAACAATACCTGACATCAAATTATACTACAAGGCTACAGTAATCAAAACAGCATGGTACTGGCATAAAAACAGACACATAGATCAGTGGAACAGAATAGAGTCTAGAAATAAATCCATGCCTATATGGCCATTTAATCTACGACAATGGAAGCAAGAATGTACAGTGGGCTAAAGACAGACTATTCAATAAATGGTGCTGGGAAACCTGGACAGACATATGCAAAAAAATGAAGCTGGACCACCTCCCTTACACCATATAGAAAAATAAATCCAAAATGGCTTGAAGACTTTAATGTAAGATCCGAAACCATAAAATTCCTAGAAGAAAATATAGGAAGAAACTTCACAGACATTACCCGGAGTAAGATTTTTACTGCTATGTCCCCTCGTGCAAGGGAAGTAAGAGAAAAAATAAAGATGTGGGATTACATCAAACTAAAAAGTTTTTTCGCAGCAAAGGAAACCATCAATAAAACAAAAAGGGGCCCTACTGAATGGGAAAAGATATTTGCCAATGATATATCTGATAAGGGGTTAATATCACAAATTTATAAAAAAACTCAACTCCAAAAAAACAACCCAATTGAAAAATGGGCAGAGGACATGAAGAGAAATTTTTCTAAAAAGGACATACAGATGGCAAACAGACATATGAAAAAATGCTCAACCTCATTAATCATTAGAGAAATGCAAATAAAAACCGCCATGAGATACCACCTCACCCCAGTCAAAATGGCTATCATCAATAAATCAACAAACAACATATGTTGGCGCTGATGTGGAGAAAAGGGAACCCTTGTGCACTGTTGGTGGAATTGCAGATTGGTGCAGCCACTATGGAAAACAGTATGGAGGTATCTCAATAATCTGAAAATGTAACTACCTTATGATCTAGCAATTCCACTCCTAGGTAACGATCCAGAGAAATCCAAAACTCTAATTAAAAAAACCCATATGCACTCCTATGTTTATTGCAGCACTATACACAACAGCCAAGATATGGAAACAACCAAAATGCCCATCGGTAGATGACTGAATTAAGAAACTGTGGTACATTTATACAATGGAGTATTGCGCAGCCATAAAGAAGAAAGAAATCTTACCATTTGCAACAACATGGATGGACCTAGAGAACATTATGTTAAGTGAAATAAGTCAGACAGAGAAAGACAAATACCATATGATCTCACTTATATGTGGAATCTAAAGAGAAGAATAAGTGAATGAACTAATCAGAAACAGTTTTGGAGACATAGAGGAAAAACTGAGGGTTGCTAGATTGAAGCGGGGTGGGGATAAGGGGAAAGGTGAGGGGATTAGAAAACAGTAACCACAAGATGGCCGCGGGGTTCTGAAAATTAATTTGTGGAATGTAATCAATAATGTAAAGATTTTGTAGGATATCTGATGGGCACTTGTCTCATTAGGGAGACCACCTCAGGGATGATGTAGATGCCTGATCACTGCATTGTACACCTGAAGCTGAAGCTGAACAATAATGAATGTCAACTACAAGTTTGTATGTATATGTATGTGTGTGTGTGTGTGTGTGTATATATATATATGTATGTATCTACATACTTACAAGAAGCGGAGTACAGCATTAGGAATAGAGACAGTGGAAATGCAATGGATCTGCACGATGTCAGAGGGATAGTGGATGGGGGGAGGGGGTTCACACAGTGTGAGGGATATAAAAGATAAACGTCTAAGTATTACTTTGTCTTGTGCACCTGAAACTAATAAAAAAATAGAAAAAAAACCAAACTATAAAGCTAGTACAAATGATAAAAGGCAAAAATAAGATCATGTGTAATTACAAAAATAAATTAAGTGATATAGGCAAACACAAAAACAAAAGTGAAAATGAGAAAAGCATAAATGTGGAAGGGGTGAGTAAAAATTGTAATGATTTTAGAATGTGTTCGAACTAAAGTGATCATCAATTTAAAATATGGCAATAACTACATATCTATCAATAATTACTTTAAATGTAAATACACTAAATGCTCCAATCAAAAGACATAACATGGTTGAATTAATAAAAATAAAGAAAAACACCTGTACATAATACTGCCTACAAGAGACCCACTTCAGATCAAAAGACACACTCAGATGGAAAGTAAAGGCGTGGAAAAAGACATTTCATGCAAATGGAAATGAAAAAAGAAAAAAAGCTGGTTTAGCAATATGTATATTTTATGAAATAGACTAAAACAAAAGCTGTAACAATAGACAAAGGATATATCATAAAGGGATTAATCCAACAAGACGATATAACTCTTGTAAATGTTTACAAAGCCAACATAGGAGCACCTAAATATATAAAGCAAATATTGGTGGACATAAAGGGAGTGATCAACAGTAATACAGTGATAGTAGGGAACTTTAACAACCTATTGACATCAGTGGATAGGTTGTCCACACAGAAAATCAAGGAAATGGTAGCCTGAAAATGACACATTAGACCAGATGGACTTATGTTTAGGATGTTTCACCCAAAAGCAGCAGATTATAAATTCTTTTCAAGTGCACATGGAACATTTTCCTGGCTAGACCACATGTTAGGCCACAGAACAAGTCTTGATAAATTTAAGAAGACTAAAATCATATCACACATCTTCCCCAATCACAATGTTATAAAACTGGAAATCTATTGTAAGAAGAAAACTGAAAAACACAGACATGTGGAGGCTAAATAACATGCTACTAAACAATGAATGGTTAACAATGAGATCAAGGAAGAAATCAAAAGACACCATGACACAAATGAAACTGGAAACACAGTGACCCCAAATCTATGGGACACAGCCAAACCAGTTCTAAGAGGGAGATTAATAGCAATACCGGTCTACTTCAAGAAGAAAGAAAATTTAAACAATCTAAATTTATACTTAAAGGAACTAGAATAAAAAGAACAAACAAAGCTAAAGTGAGTAAAAGAAAGGAAATAATAAAGATCAGAGTAGAAATTTTAAAAAATAGTCTAAAAAACAAGAGAAAAGATCAATGAAACCAAGACCTGGTTCTTGAAAAGGTAACAAAACTGGTAAACCTTTAACTTGACTCATCAAGAAAAAGAGGTCCCAAATAAAATCAGAAATGAAAGAGAAGTAACAACTGACCACAGAAATACAAAGGATTATAAGAAAATACTATGAACAGTTGTATGCCAACAAATTGGATGACCTGGAAGAAATATATAAATTTCTAGAAACATAAAATCTTCTAAGACTGAATCTGAAGAAACAGAAACTATGAACAGACCAATAACTAATGAAATTGAACCAGTAATAAAAAAACTTCCAACAAACAAAAGTCCTAGACCAGATGGCTTCACAGGTGAATTTTATCAAGTGTTCAAAGAAGAATTAATACCTATCTTTCTCAAACTATTCAAAAAATTTGAAGAGGATGGAAGGCTCCAAAACTCATTTTACAAGCCTACTATTACTGTTATACCAAAACCAAAGACATTACAAAAAAAGAAAAGTATAGGCCAATATCCCCGAAGAACATAGATGCAAAATCCTCAACAAAATATTAGCAAACTGACTTCAGCAATACATTAAAAAGATCATGATCAAGTGGGATTTATTTCTGGGATGCCAGCTTGGTTCAATATCCACAAATCAATCAATGTGATACAACACATAAACAAAATGAAGAAAAATCAAGTGATCATCTCAATAAATACAGAAAAAGCATTTGAAAAATCCAACATCAATTTATGGTAAAAATTCTCAAACTGACAATAAAGGGAACATATCTGAACATAATAAAGGTTATATGACAAACCCACAGTTAACATTATATTCAACAATGCAAAGTTGAAAGCTTTTTTTCTCTAAGACGAGGAATAAAATAAGGATGCCTACTGTCACCACTCTTATTCATCATACAGGCATACCTCGGATATATTGCAGGATTGGTGCCAGACTACCATAATCAAGAAAGTATCATAATAAAGCGAGGCATAATCTTTTTGCTGTTGGAGGGTCTTGCCTTGATTTTATTTAAAAAAAGAAAAAGAAAAAGAAAGAGAAAACATCTGTGAAGTAAAATAAAGCCTAGAATAATAAAATGAGATATACCTGTAATATTGGAACTTCCAGCCAAAGCATTCAGACAAAAATATATATATATATATAGAAAAAGTTTCCAAATTAGAAAAGAAGTAAAACTGTCACTATTAATAGATGACATGATACCACATGTACAAAACTCTAAAATCCCACCAATAAAACTATTAGAATAAATGAATTCAGTAAAGTTACAAGATATGAAATTAATATTCAGCAGTCAGTTGCATGTCTATACACTAATAACTAACTACCACAAAGAGAAATTAAGAAAACCGTCCCATTTTCAATTGCATCAAAAAGAATAAAATACCTAGGAGTAAATTTAGCCAAGAAAGATCTATACTCAGAAAACAATGAGACACTGAAGAAAAAAAACTAAAGAAGGTATAAATAAATGGAAGTATATACTGTGCTCATGGATAGGAAGAACTGACATTGTTAAAATGTCCATACTACCCAAAGTAACCTACAGATTTAATGCAATCCCCATCAAAATACCAATGACATTTTTCACAGAGCTAAAACAAATAATCCTAAAATGTATATGGAACCACAAAAGAGCCCATATAGCCAAAGCAATCTTGAGAAAGAAGGACAAAGTTGGAGGTGACATAAAAGCTGATATCAAACAATACTACAAGGCTATAGTAATCAAAACAGTGTGGCACTGGCATAAAAACAGACACATAGATCAATGGAATATAATAGCCCAGAAATAAACCCATGCCTCTATGATCAATTGACCTATGACAGGAGGCAAGAATATATAATAATAAAGACAATCTATTCAATAAACAGTGTTGCGGAAACTGGACAGATACATGCAAAAATTAAAACTAGACCATTTTCTTACACCACATACAAAAATAAACTCAAAATGGATTAAAGACTTAAATGTAAGACACCAAACCATAAAACTCTTTACAAGAAAACGGGCAGTAAACTCTCTGACGTTGCTCTCAGTAATATTTTTTATGAGATATCTCCATAAGCAAGGGAAACAAACAAGTGGAGCTGTATCAAACTAAAAGTTTTGGCATAGCAAAGGAAACCATCAATAAAATGAAAAGACAACCTAGTGAGTAGGAGATATTCTCCAATGACACATCAGATAAGGTGTTAATATCCAAAACATATAAGCAACTCATACAACTTAACGCCACAAAAAAAACAAAGAATTTGATTTAAAAATGGGCAGAGGACCTGAATAGACTTTTTTTTTTTTTGAAGAGGACATACAGATGGACAATAGACATATGAAAAGATGCTCAACATCACTAATCATAAGGGAAATGTAAATTAAAATCACAGTGAGATATCATCTCAAACCTATCAGAATTACTATCATCAATATATCAACAAACAAGTGCTGGCAAGGATGTGGAAAAAAGGAAACCCTCAGGCACTGTGGGTGGGATTGTAAATTGGTGTAGCCACTATGGAAAATAATATGGAGAATCCTCAAAATATTAAAAATAGAACTACCGTATGACCCAGCAATTCCACATCTGGGTATGAAGAAATGGAAAATGCTAATTCAAAAGTACATATGCACCCCTATGTTCATTGAAACATTGTGTACAATAGCCAAGATATGGAAGTAACTTAAGTGTCCATTAATAGACAAATGGATAAAGAGGTGGTACATGTATACAATGGAATATTACTTGACCATTAAAAAAAGACTGAAATCTTGCCATCTGCAACAACATGGATGGACCTAGAGGATATTATGCTAAGTGAAATAAGTCAGGCAGAGAAAGACAAATATCATGATTTCACTTATATGTGGAATCTAAGGAACAAAGTAAATGAACAAACAAAACAGAAACAAACTCAGATAAGGAGAACAAACTGATGGTTGCCCCATGGGAAGTGGTTGGGGGATTGGGTGAAAAGGTGAAGGGATTAACAAGTACAAATTTGTAGTTACAAAATAGTCAAGTAAAGTACAGCATAGGGAATATAGTCAACAGTATTGTAATACTGAGTTATGATCTCAGGTGGGTTCTGGACTTATCAAGGTCATCACTTTGTAAGTTATATAAATGTTAATCACTATGTTGTACACTTGAAACATATTGTTTGTCAACTGTAATTGAAAAAGAAAAAATAGAAGGAATGCTTTGTCTTGCAAACTAAGACTACACCTTCTATTCAAGAACCCCACTGAGTGTTTACCAGATACAATTCTAACACAGCCCAGAAGAAAACCCTCATTAAATCTCGAAATTGTTAAATACTTCAAATTATATTTTATAACCACAGTCCAATAAAACTAAAAAAGGATAACAAATAGACATAAACAAAAATACATTCCCTAGAAAATTTAAAAACTTGAAAAGTTATTGTGCTCATTGGGAAATAAACATAAAATTGCAGATTATTCAGAAAATAACAATAAACTATCAGAATCTATGGAGTATGACCAAAATTGAGCTCAGGAAAATTTGTTGCCTTAAAAGCTTTTCTAAGGGAAAAAAAAATAAAAATAAACATTGGCTCAAGCAACTCAGGAAAGAATAACATGAGTGGTATTTTGGCTAGGTTATAATATACACTGAATTTTCCAGGAATGCACTACCATGTAAATCAAAGGAAGATTGTACTTCATTTTTTTCGGGGCTTTACCAAAAGTTTTTCACCATTTTGGAACATCATGTCACTAATGGCAATACCACTTGTGGCGTCTGAGTTCCAACACCGCCCATCAGTCACACCCTCACTGTGGCATGTGCAGCGATTGCACACATACGATTACTGTGGTCTCTAGGGAAGTGCTGCTTGAGCACTTACATGCCAAATGTGTATTATTTTACTTTCAATTGTTTCCTTTTATGTCTTCATTACATTACAATGTATCATGGGGTTTCTTCTTAATTATACAGATTATCTATGGATTTCATTTCAGGATAGCAAAGAGATATATTTCAAAATTTCTCTGTTGGAAAGGGACCACTGAATATGATAGGGCTAATTCTTTCTGCTTCAGATGCTCATTTAAATCCCACCTATTCTGCGCCCTTTGAGTTTCACTGCTCATCCTGTTTTAATATGATATTTGATATGATTAGTATGTAACTGAGCATGAATTAGTACCCTTGGAGATACTGCTGCTATGAACAGGCTGCTGAAGAAAATACCTTTGAAGTTAAAAACATTTTCAAAAAATATCTAATAGGTTGAATAAAATGATGGGCATTACTGCAGATATAAATATTAAATTAACAGATCAAGCTGGTGAACTCTCTCAGTAGGAGATTTAAAAGGGATAAGGGATGAAAATTGAGAAAATGTTGAGATGTGGAAAGTAGATCCACGAGCATGTAGATGTATCCACCTAGTAGGATTTCCCATTAGGAGAAAATTAAGCTGAAGATATGAATAAACAATAGAATAAATTTCCCTAATTGGAAGCTATGTTTTCAGATTAAAAGATCCAGATACTTCTTTCCTAAATTTGTGACCCTCAGCAACAGAGAGAATCCCATAACTTGAGAGGAGGGCATGGGAAGAGGGAGGGAGGAAGGAACGGGAGAGAGAGATAAAGAGATGTCTACCTACAAAGACATGAAAAAATCCGCTGGGCAGCAAATGTTTCATCTGTAACAGGATATTAGATAACAAAGGACACATATGTACTGTGCGGAAAATGAATATGAACCCAGAGTTCTATCGTCAGCCGAACTATCATTCAAGAGTGACAATAAAACAGACTCATTTAGACATACAAGGATTTAGACATTTTTGTCACCCCTATATTATTCCTGGAAGAAAAGACTCAAAGATGCACGCCATCAGTGAACATGAATTTATGAAAGGGGAAGGCAAGACTAAAACCAATTAGTGATAAGTAAAAGAATCAGCACAATTTACAGACAATAATAAATAAAAGAGGATTTGGGTTTGAATCATTGCTCTACCACTTCTTAGCTATGCTACCTCATTCAAATTACCCATCCTCCCTGGACCTTCATTTCCATCTAGAAAACAAAAGTAATAATAATAGAATGAACACAGTAGGGTTTGTTGAGATGCTCTACATAGATCCCTTAGCATAGTGTTTTGCATCTGGCAAATGTTCAATAGATATTAGCTATTAGGATATAGATGGTGAGCTTCAAATTGCTAAAACATTTTTGGAGGCCAATTTTGCAATTCATTCAAAATTTAACATACACGTGTCCCTACACCAAACAGTTTCATTTGCATGCTCATATTTGTTCAGGAACGTTAATTGCAGTAGAATAGATTATGGAGAAAATGATAATCAACCTTACTCTCATCAATGGTATCAGTAGTTTAGACTACTGTGCCACAATTTTAAAATATGAGGTGGTTCTTTTTGTATTATATACATACACACATATATATATATATATGTATATACACATATATATACACACATACACATTTTAAGATTTTAAGAAAGGAAAAAACTATTAAAATTGTAATTCTCAATATATACCAACAACAAAAGATGAATGCAAGTCATGTTTGACTTCTGCAATTACAAGAGGTGCTCAAAGTGGTTACCATCAGCATCCAGACACTTCTGATTATGGCGAACTACTGCTTGAGCAATGTTGACCAAAGTGTCCACTTGTATACATTTTTTTGGCACCCCCGATTTTATACATCTATATGAAAAGTCCAAACCAACAATTAATGGAAGTGCACCTGGGGAGTGTGGAGGTATTGAAGAGGAGAGGTCTCACTTTTTAGTACATACCTTTTTGTATCATTTGTTTTTTTTATTTAGTATGCTCTGTTTTTGTAGTTCAATTTTTTTAAAAAATGAATAAATGCCTCACAAACAGCACACCTCAACTTTGGTTACAACATATTCTACAAGTTCTTTCCTGTGTAGAAAGTCTGCCTTGGTGTAGACTCTAGTGTGTGAGACATGACAGATTCACCTGTTTGCCCTCATTAGAAACATGTGAGGTTAACCTGTGGGGTCCCCACTGTGGGGTCCTGATCTATTATGAACATCAGTGTTCAAATATATGAACGTATGTTCTTCCAGCTCCTTTTCCTTTATTCTTGTACTCTGTCCACAAAAGTGGTGTTTCTTAAGTTCCCGTCTTTTTCCATCTTTGTTCCTTTCTGTAGGCTTTCCCTGAACAATTTCATTCACCCGTATGGCTACATCTACTGGAAAGTGGGACCAGCAGTAACATTTGTTGGGCACGTATTTTGTTCTAGGAACTTTTAACAAGTGTTCTCATTCACTGCTCACAACAATCTGAGAAACAGTGGTATCCTCATTTTGCAAATAAGAAAAGGGAGATGGATAGAGTCTGAGTAACTTGCCCAAGGTCATGCTGCCTGTATACGGTAGGTAACATTTAAACTCCAAGTTGCCTGGTTCCAAAACTATGTTTTATTATCCTTTAAGTCATATTATTTTCTGTAAATTTAATCACACTGATTGTAGTTATCTGTTTATATTTTCAGGCATGATACCTATTCACTCTGTGCCTCAGTTTCCTCATATTCCACGTGTGGAGAATAATGCCCACCTTGCTAGGATTGTAATGAGTATTAATCCTGAGTTAATACATATTTGTGATAATGCTCAGAAAGAACTGTGCTTACAGTGAGTGCTGTGTAAGTATTTGGTTTATTTTTCTTCTTGAATTCTACACCCTCATTTCCAACTAAATCATATTTCCTTGATTACCGCTCATATATAAAAATTGTCACCTTAGTTCTATCTCAAAGACATTTCTTCTTAACCCAGTGCCACTATCTTAGCATCTTTTGCTGGACCTATTTCACTGTCTCTCTCTGCCGTAATTTCATCCTCAATATTTCCTGCTTGAGTGATTTTTCTAAAACATAAATTTGATTATGATACTGTTGCTTAAATCCCTTCAATGTCTTACAATTCAGTAATAAAAATTGGGCAAAATATTTGACCAGACACTTCACAAAATTCACAAATGGCTGAAAAGTACATAAGAGGATGCTCAACATCACTAGTCAACAGGGAAAGACAAAATAAAACCACGATGAGACGCTACTATACACCCATTAGGTTAGTGAAAATAACTATGCCACGTAATGGCAAGGATGTGGAGCAAGTGGGACTCTCATATCTTGCTGGAGGGAAGGAAAATGGTGCAGCCACTTTGGAAAACAATTTTTCAGTTTCTTAAGTTAGACGTTCTCCTATCATATAATGCAGCAAATCCTCTCCTAGATAGTTACCAAAGAGAAACTAAAGCACATATTCACACAAAGACTTGTACACACAGGTCCGTATCAGCATTATGTAATAGTCCCAAACTATAAACAACCTAACTGTCCTCAGCAGGCAAGAGGATAAACAAATTATGGTATATTTACACAATATAACTCCATAATATAAAAAGAATAAACTAATGAAACATGCAGTATAGATATAGATGAATAGATGACTATAGATGAATCTCAAAATTGTGATGGTGAATCAAAGAAGCCAGACAAGAAAAGAGAACGTACTGTACTGTTTCATGTATAGGAAATTTTAGAAAATTCAAAGTCATCTATACCAGCAGAAAGCAGATCGGGGTTGCCAGGGTGGGATGGAACAGAAGACAGGGATTAGAAAGGGGCTCGAGGAAACTTTGGGGGTAATAGATAAATTTGTTATTTTAACTATGGTAATGACTTCGAAGATTAATACCTTTGTCAAAACTGATCAAATTATACACTTTAAATATTATGCAGTTTCTTTTTCTTAAATTTTACCTCAATGAAGTTGTGAAAAAAAAAAAAAAAAAGGAGATAAATTCTGAAAGAAAAAACCTCCACACATAAAAAAACTGGCTCCCAAGCATCTACAACGCAAAATGAGACAAAACAACCCAATCCTGGTATAAAAAGTCTTCTATGATTCATTCTCTGGCTGGATTTTGGCCCTCATTTCCATCCTTGGAGCTGTCTAGTACCTCATATGTACCTCTATTCGCTCTTGTCAGATTAAATTGTAGTTATTTGCCCTGAAGGTTGTCTGCCCCTGCCTCCCTGTCTGCAGGACAAATGCAGAAAAGATTTAGTCATATTGGGTTCTTCTCTCTCCCCCTGCAATGCTGATCATCTCAATAATTTGTGGGAAGGTGGGAGGAATCATGGAAATTTATTTAACTAGACTACCATTTGGTAGTCTCTGAATGTGCTGCCCTGTGTAGTTGATATTTTAGACTTATGGATAGATTTTTGAGGAAGAAGGAAAATTACCTTGTAACTTTTCACATTGAGGTCTTCAGCAGGTGGAAATATGTAAGGCCGTTATTCAGCAGACTGCCATTTCCTGCCACGAGGTAGAAATACCTACTATAATGAAAACTTGGGGCCAGATTCTCTCAAGAATTAGAGAATGAAAATCTGGCCCCTCATTTTATAACCCACTGAGTTACAGAATATTCTTTGGAGCTTTAAGATAGCTGAGCTGAGCAAAGCAAAATATTTTCAGAAAGTATAATTCCTTTATCCCCATATTCCCTAAAGACCAGTTCCTTTTAACAACTTATTTTTTCCACCAATAGTTTTATATTTCTGGAAAAAAAAAAAAAAAAAAACATTGGGACTCAGTTGGCAGAAGACATTCTCATATACAAAAAGTTACTTAGTGAGATTTTTTCTCTTAAACTATTTACCTCATGTATCTAAATTTGAGCTCACCTTCCCATCCAAACTGGTTTACCTTCTGTATTCTCATCCTTAGTTAATGGCTCCACAATTTTTCCAATGTGCCCAGCTAGAACTCTCCCAGTCTACCCTCCTTTCTCCCTATTCCTCACTGTGGTAAGCAGATTTCTGAGATGACCCATCAGAATCCCCACCCTCTGGTGTATATACGCCACCCACTTTTTCAATTAAACTCTAATCTAGGGTGCTGCCAGACAGGGATTTTGCAGATGCAAAGTTCCAAATCAGTTGACGTTAAAAAAGGGAGATTATCTCATCTTTTCTTATGGCAGAATAGTATGCCATATACACCACATCTTCTATTTGTGACAACATGGATGGATCTTGAGATTATAATGCTGAGAGAAATAAGTTAGACAGAAAAAATTGAGAACCATATGATTTCAGTGATATGTGGGATATAAAACTGAAAACAACAAAGGAACAAGACAAACAAATGAAGAAACAAAAACTCATAGACTCAGACAATAGTTTAATGGTTACCAGAGGGTAAGGGGGGAGGGGGATGGTGGATGAGGGTAAAGGGGATCAAATATATGGTGATGGAAGGAGAACTGACTCTGGGTGGTGAATACACAGTATGACATATAGATGATGTGTTACAGAATTGTATGCCTGAAATCTATGTAATTTTACTAACAATTGTCACCCCAATAAACTTTAACAAAAAAAAAATAAAGAAAGGGAGATTATCCTGGTCTAATCACATATGCCCTTAAAAGGAACTGGGCTTCTTCTAAGAAAAAGATTTAAAGCGTGAGAAGGATTCAACATGAGGAAGATTCTCTGTTGCTGGCTTTGAAGATGGAAGGGACCGCATGGCAAGGAATGTGAGTGGCCTGTAGGGGCTGAGAACAGGCCCTGGCTGGACAACAAGAGAGCCAGAAACCTCAGTTCTGCAGGTGCAGAACCGAATTCTGCCAACAGCCACGTGATCTTAGAAATGGAACCTGAGCTCCAAATGAGATAAGTTGTAAGCCCTGCTGATGCCTTGACTTTGGCCTTGTGAAACTCTGAGCAGAGTACTCAGCTACATCATACCTGGACTTCTGACCTACAGAACTATGAACTTAAAATGACTGTGGTTTTAAACTGCTAAGTTTGTAGTAATGTGTTACACAGGAATAGAAAATTAATATATTCAGCCCTTATATACATTCAGCCACTGAATCCTATCAGAAATCTCTTAGCTCCTTCCTCTCTACCTGCTATTTAGAAAAAAAGTATTGCAGTAAGAACACTTAACATAATTTCTACCTTCTTACCACATTTTAAGTGTACAATACAGTATTGTTATCTATAGGCACAATATTTTACAACAGATCTTTAAATTTGGTCAGCTTTCAAAACTGAAATATTATATCCATTGATTAGTGACTCCCATGGCCCCTTCCTCCTAACCCCTGGCAACCACCTTTCTATTCTATGAGTTTGACTATTTTATATAACTCTTGGAAATGGAATGGAGCAGCATGTGTCCTTCAGTGACTGGCTTACTTCACTTAGTATAATGTCCTCACGTTCATCTATGCAGTCACATATTGCAGGATTTCCTTCTTTTTTCAAGGCTGAATAACATTCCATTGCATGTATCTACCACATTAAAAAACAAAACAAAACATTCTTTCATCGATGGACATTTCGGTTCTTTCCACATCTTGTCTACTGAGAACAGTGCTGCAATATGAACATGGGAGTGCAAATACCTCTTTGAGGTCCTGATTTCAATTCTTTTGGATGAATATTCAGAAGTGGGATTGCTGGGTCATATGGTAGTTCTATTTATTTTGAGGAACTCACATTCTTTTTTCCATAGTGGCTGCTCCATTTTTGCATTCTCAGCAACAGTGTATAAGAGTTTTGATTTCTCTACATGCTCCACACATCTACAACATTTGTCGTCTCTTTTGGTTTTTTGAAAATAGCTATTTTAACAGGTATTGAGGTGATATCATATTGTTTTGATTTACATTTTCCTGATGCTTAGTGACACTGAGAATCTTTTCATACCTGTTGATCATTTGTACCTCTTTGGAGAAATGTCTATTCAAGTCCTAAGATCATTTTTTAATCAGGTTTTTGTTTTATTTTTTGTTTGCTATTGAGTTGTATGAATTCCTTATATATTTTAGAAATTAAACCCTTACCAGATACATGGTTTGCAAATATTTTCTCCCATTCCATCGTTCCATAGGTTGCTTTTTCAATTGTTTCTTTTGCTGTGCTTTTAGTTTGATGTAGTCCCTCTTGTCTATTTTCACTTTTGTTGCCATCCAAGAAATCATTGCCAAGACCAATATCATGAAGCTTTTACCCTATGCTTTTTTCTAGGAGTTTTATAGTTTCAGGTCTTACATTGAAATCTGTAATGCATTTTGAGTTAGTTTTTGTGTATGGTGTCAGATAAGGCTCCAATTTCTTCTTTCTTTTCCTCCCTCCCTCCCTCTCTCCCTCCCTCTCCCTCCCTCCCTCTCTCTCTCTCTCTCTCTCTCTCTCTCTCTCTCTCTCTCTCTCTCTCTCTCTCTTTCTTTCTTTCTTGTGGAGATCCAGTTTTCCCAACAAATACCACTTGTTGAAGAGAGTATCATTTTCGTATTGTTTATTTTTGGCACACTTGTTGAAGATCAGTTGACCATATATATGTGTATGTGGATTTATTTCTGGGCTCTCTATTCTGTTCCATTGGTCTATATATCTGTCTTTATGCTAGTATTATACTGTTTTAATTGCTATATCTTTTTAATATATTTTAGAATTTGGAAGTGTGAGGTCTCCAGATTTGTTTTTTGTTTGTTTGTTTGTTTTTTTAAGATTGTTTTGTCTATTTAGAGTATTTTGTGGTTACATATAAACTTTAGAATTTTTTTCTGTAAAAACTACCATGGAGATTTCAATAGGGATTGTACTGAATCTGTAAATCTCTTTGGGTAGTATGGACATTTTAACAATATTAAGTCTTCCAATCCATGAACACAGGCTGTCTTCTCATTTGTTTGTGTCTTCTTTCATCAATATTTTGTAGTTAATAGTATATAAGTCTTTTGCTTTCTTAGTTAAGTCTACTCCTAAGTATTTTATTATTTTGATGGCAATTGTAAATTGTTTTCCTAATTTCCTTTTCAGAGAATTAGTGTATATAAAGGCAACCGATGTTTGTATACTCATATTGTATGCTGCACCTTTACAGAATTCACTTATTAATTCTAACATGTTTTCTGGGGGGTAGAGTTTTTAGATTTCCTATATATAAGATAATACCATTTTCAAACAGGGCAAATTGTATTTATTTATTTGCTTGTTTTTTAAGATTTTTATTAACAAGTATAGCTAACATACAACATTATATCAGTTTCAGGTGTACACAATAGTTGTCCAACATTTATATACCTAAAGAGGCGATCACCATGGTAAGTCCAGCAACCATCTGACACCGTACCACACTGTCATAATATTATCGACTATATTCTGTATATATATGCTGTATGTTATATCCCCATGACTTATTTGTTTTATACCCAGAAATTTGGACCACTTATTGCCTTTTACCTTTCCCCGCTTTTTAAATTTTTCAATTACAGTTTACATTCAATATTATTTTATATTAATTTCAAGTATACAGCATAGTGGTTGGACATTTGTATAACTTAATAAGTGATGCCCCTGTCTAGTCCTAGTCCAGTACTCACCTGTCGCTATACATAGTTATTACCATATTATTGAATATATTTCCTATGCTTTACTTTACATCCCCATGACTGTTTTGTAACTACCAGTTTGTTCTTCTTAATCCCTTCACCTTTTTCACCCTGTCCCCCAAAACCCTTCACATCACTCTAAATTTAGTATACATTTGACACCATAAATAGTTATTACAATATTATTGACTATACTCCTTATTCTATACTCCCCATGACTACTTTATAACAACCAATTTGTATTTCTTAATCCCTTCCTTCTTTTCACCAATCCCCTAAACTCCCCTCTGGCAACTATCAAAATGTTCTCTGTATCTATGAGTTTGCTTTATTTTTTGTTTATTTTGTTCTGTACATTCCATATATAAGTGAAATCATATTGCATCTGTCTTTCTCTGTCTGACATACTCCGCTCAGCACAATACCCTCCAGGTTCATTCAGGCTGCTGCAGATGGCAAGAACCCATTCCCTTCCCTGGCCAAGCAGTATTCCATTGTATATATGTACCACCTCCTCTTTATCCAGTCTTCCATCGATGGACACCCAGGCTGCCTCCACCACATCTTGGCTATTGTAAATAATGCTGCAATGAACATGTGGACGCACTTGTCCCCTCAAAGTAGTATTTTGGATTTCTTCAGATAAATACACAGAAGTGGGATTTCTGGATCCTTCTTTGTCTCCTCTTATAGCCCTTGTTTGAAAGTCTATTTTGTCTGGAATAAGGGTTACTACATCAGCTTTTGTTTGTTTGTTTCCATTTTCATAAAATACTTTTTTCCATGCTTAGTGGCTTTCAATCTCAAGTGAGTCTGTTGTAGGCAGCATATGTAAGGATTTTTTTGTTTTGTTTTCTTATCCATTCAGCCCTCCTATATCTTTTGATTGGAGCATTTAATCTATTTACACTGAAAGTAAATGTTGATAGGTATGTAGTTATTGCCATTTAATTATTCAGATTTTTTATCTTTTTTTTTTCTCTGTCTAAAGAAGTCCCTCTAATATTCCTTGTAATACTGGTCTGGTGTTGATGAAGTCCTTTAGCTTTTTCTTGTCTGGGAAACTTTTTATCTCTTCTTCAATTTATTTTATTTATTTTTAATACCTCCACCATCATTTATTGGGTGTCTGCTGGATCTGAAGTACAGTAGCAGGTGCCTGTCTCCGTGCTTTCTTTTATTTCTTTCTTTCTTTCTCTCTCTCTCTCTCTCTCTCTCTCTCCCCCCCCTTCCCTCCCTCCTTCCCTCCCTCCCTCCTTCCCTTCCTTTCTTTCTTTCTTTCTAACTTTTTTAAAAAATTATTTTCAGTTGCACAAAACAATGTAATAGTTAGAAATTTATCATTTGTATCCCTCACACAATGACAACCCCCTTCCCCCCATCCACTACCCTCTGACATCGCACACAGCCATTACATTTCCACTGTCTCTATTCTTAATGCTGTACTCTGCTTCTTGTAAATATATTATATACATATATACATATATATGTATGTAAAATTGTAGTTGACATTCATTATTGTTCAGCTTCAGCTTCAGGTGTACAGTGCAGTGATCAGGCATCTACATCATCCCTGACGTGGTCTCCCCTAATGAGACAAGTGTCCATCGGATACCCTACAAAATTTTTACAATATTATTGATTACATTCCCCAAATTGGCTTTCATATCCCCATGACAGTCTTCTTCAATTTTAAATGATAGCATTGGTGGTTAGAGTAATCTTTGTTATGGGTCCTTGCTTTTCATCACTTTGAATATTTCCTGCTAATCCCATCTGGCCTGCAAAGTTCTATTGAGAAATCAGCTGACAGTATTATGGGGGCTCCCTTTTAGGTAACTAACTGCTTTTCTCTTGCTGCTTTTAGGATTCTCTTTGTCTTTCACCTTTGCCATTTTAATTATGATGTGTCTTTGTGTGGGCCTGTTTGGGTTTATCCTGTTTACGACTCTCTGCACTTTCTGGGTTTGTATGTCTGTTTCCTTCACCAGAAAATTATTTCAGATTCAGTCATTATTTCTTCAAATATTTTTCAATTCCTTGCTTTCTTTTTTCACCTTCTGGTACCCCTATGATGCTAATGTTGTTAAACTTGATATTGTCCCAGAGGCCTCTTAAACTAGCCTCATTTTTTATGAATTCTGTTTTCTTTTTGCTGTTCCAGTGGATGTTTTCTGCTACCTTGTCTTCCAAATCCCTAATATGATCCTCTGCTTCATCTAGCCTGCTGGTGGTTCCTTCTAGTGCATTCTTCATTTAAGTTATTGTATTCTTCACTTATTACTGTTTTTTTTTTTTTATAATTTTTATGTCCTTTTTGATGCTTCTCTGTCTTTGTTGAAATTCTCACTAAGTTCCTTGAGTATCCTTATAACCATTGTTTTGAACTCTGTCTCTGGTAGGTTGCTTGCCTCCATTTTGTTTAGCTTTTTTCCTGCAGTTTTCTCCTACTTTTTCATTTGGAACATATTTCTTGTTTCCTCATTTTGGCTGCCTGTGTTTGTTTCTAAGTATTAGATAGATCTGCTATGTCTCCCAGTCTTGCTGGGTGGCCTTATTTAGTAGCTATTCTGTGGGGCCCACTGGCACAGTCTCCCTGGTCACCTGAGCTGGGTGCCCCAGGAATGTCCCCTGTGTAAGTTGTGTGTGCCCTTCTGTTATTGTTGAGCCTTGATTGCTGTTGGCATGTCAGTGGATGGTATTGACCCTCAGGCTAAATCACTGTGGGTTTTGGTCACATCCACAGCTTACAGGCTGCTGTGTGGAGGGCTTACCCCACAGATCAGGATTTGCTCTAGTGGCCTCTGATGCCTGTTGAGACCACCATTTGGGTGTGCCACTTGGGCTAATTGGGTGGTGCTCTGCTGTGGTCTGAAGCCAGCCTCCAAGTATGTAGGTTCTGGGGCCTCTTGGGAGGGGCTGTGTTGCAGGGCCAGGTCACCACTGCCTGTGACTGGCTGTGGAGTACCTGGTAGGAGCTACAAAGCAATCCACGATTGGTCGCTGCCTGTGCTAGACCTGGAGGCACATAGGAGAGGCCTTGCTATGGATGGCTGCCACTAGTACCAGGTTTGGGGTAGCTCTGAAAAAGCCAGGACACTGAGGCCGATTGCCACCTGCCAGCTCCTGTAAGGTTCACCCACTGATAAAGCCTCCACTTAGTGAGTCATCTGGGTGGAGTGAGACGAGCTCACCAGACCAATTCAGATTCAGATTTGGCCATTGGCATGGGGTAGGGGCTCAACACAGGAAAGGTGGTGCCTGCCTGCTGGCTGCATAGGAGAAGCATCCCACACAGGGGAAATGACAACTGTCCCTCCAGTTCTTGCCCTGAAGTTACACAGTTACACAACTCAGTCTCCCCATATGTCTCTGATGCCCCCTGTGTCACTGACCCTTAGCTGGAGCCCAGAGTGAGTGCCTGCGGGGTCCTTTTAAGAGGATGACAAGGTTTCGCCACAGCCTTCTGTTACACACAGACAGTGGAATTCCCATTGTTTTTCACAGCCAGATATTTTGGGGGCTCCTCTTCCCAGCACTACTACTCCAGGCTAGGGAGCCTGGTGTGAGTCTGGGGACCCTTACTGCTCTGTGGGAAACATCTGTGACTGAGCCATCTCCCCTTGTTTTCAACTGCCACACATGGGTGTAGGACCAGTCTTGACGTGGCTTCTTTATATACTTAGTTATGAAACTTCTGTTCAGTTAGACTTCAGATGGTTCTCCAGGTTGGTTGTTCTACAATTTAGTTATAATTTTGATGTGTTCACAGGATGAGGCAAGCACAGCTTTTATCTACTCTGCCACCTTGGATCTCTCCTGTTTATTCCAATTTTACTTCTTTCTTTCTAATTTGAATGCCTTTTTTTTTTTGCTATGGTCTGTTTGTGTCCCCCCACCCCCATTCATATGCTGAACTCCTAACCCCCAACATGAATGGTATTAGTCAGTGGGAACTTCAGGAGGTGATTAGGTGTAAGATGGATGGGAATTTTATGAATAGTATTAGGGCTCTTATAAAAGAGACCCCACAGTGCTCCCTAGTCCCTTTCTCCGTACGAGCATACAGTGAGAAGTCTGCAAACCAGAAAAGGGCCCTCGCCTGACCGTGTTGACACCCTGATCACAGACTTCCAGCATCCAAACCTGTGAGCAATAAATTACTGCTGTTTGTAAGCCACCCCATCTGTGGAATTTTGTTATAACTGTGTGAATGAACTGAAACTTTTTTTGGCCTAATTGTTCTGGCTAGGACTTCCAGTACTGTGTTTAATAGAAGTGGCAAGAATGGTCATCCTTGTCTTGTTTCTGATCTTAATGGAAAAGCTTTCAGTTTTTCACCATTGGGTAGGATTTCAGATGTGGGCTTTTCATATATGCCTCTATATACACCAACAAACTGGTTAATCTAGGTGAAATGGATAAATTCCTAGAAACATACAACCTACCATGACTGAATCATGAAGAAACAGAAAATCCAAACAGACCTGTCACTAGCAAGGAGATTGAATCAGTAACTAAAAACCTCCCCCAAAAGAAAAGCCCAGGAACAGATGGTTTCACTGACAAATTCTAGCAAATATTTCAGGAGGAATTAATGCCAATACTTCTCAAACTCTTCCAAAAAACTAAAGAGGAGGAGCACTTCCAAACTTATTTTAAGAGGCCAGCATTACCCTGATACTAAAGCTAAGCAAAGATACCTCAAGAAAAGAAAACTATAGGCCAATATCCCTGATGAATACAGATGCAAAAATCCTCAACATAATTCAACAGCATATTAAGAGGATCATACACCATGACCAAGTGGGATTTACCCTTGAGATGCAAGGATGGTTCAACATATGCAACTCAATTAGTGTGATACATCACATTAGAATGTAGGATAAAATCTCTTCTTGGCCTTTTGGCTAAGATCAAGTATAGAATGTAGGATAAAAATCACACAGTTATCTCAATAGGTGCAGAAAAGCATTTAATAAAATCCAGCACCGTTTCATGAAAAAAACTCTCAACAAACTAGGACTAAAGGAAAATTACCTTTATCTTCTCTGCTGTTGTCTTTGGTTCAGAAGCTCATGAGCTTCTTCCTCCACAATTACAATGGCTTTATTGGTCCCTATTCCATGAGTATCTTCCTTAACACTGTCACTATTAATCTCACCTTCCATCTCCTCCCTGCTCTCTTAACATTTGTGCCCTGCCTACACACCTTTGCCTCTTCATACTATTAATAATTTCCCATTTCTATAATAGAACAACAGTTAATAGGGATAGGTAGAACAAGTATGCACACTTCATTTATGGAAGAAATATTTATGGAATATGCATTATATATCCAGCCTGTGGTCAGGATGGGGATTAATTAATTGAATAGAAAGAGGTACACAAATTGGGAATTATGAGACAGGCATAAGAGCAATTATAGAGATATAAATTTGAAAACTCAAAAGGGGATCTAACCTGCTCCACAGCAGGGGACAAGATGTGGGAAAGAAAATAAGTCGGAGGGTAGGACATTAAGTATTGCTGTAAGACAAGAGTTGTGAGTTGAATCTCAGAGGATACAGGAGATAATCAGGCAAAGGATGGGGGTTGAAGGCAGGAGCCAGAGGATATTGCCACAGAGGCTCAAGCAAGATCATGGAGTGAGACACAGTGTAATAAAATATAGGCATTTAGAATTATTAAAACATGGAGTTAAACTCAGGGAATAGTGAAAAAGAAGCAAGGTATGAGAGGCAAGGTCCTAGTGTATCATTGGGTCAGAGGTTCCAAATCTTTTTGTGTGTATTGCTGACGTACACGTGGGAAAATTCAGATTTCTAGGCATTGACTGGAGATTATAGTCTGGTAGGATTGTTGTAAGATCCAGAATCAGCATTGTCACAAACACCTTAGGTGAGAGTGATACAGATGTTCTCTGGTTCATGATTTGAGAAAGACTCTTGTCAGCAATGGAGGAACCTGGATGGGATGGGAGGCAGTGGAGTTTTGCTTGGCAGTGTTTCCAAATTAGGCCTTCTGGAGGCTTGTCAGAGGTTTGATTTAAGAAGGAAAAGAAAGACCTACTCCATGGGAAAAATGACAATGATCCAAACTATGGTAGAGATTATGAAGATGGAGAGGAAAAGCCATATTCTGGAACACTTTGGTAGGGAAAATCTGTAGGATGTGTGATTGATTAGAAGTTAGAGGTCAAGGCGAGGGAAGAGACAAGTTTCTAACATGAGTGATTAGGTAGATGATGGTGTTGCCAATTGAACTAGAAAATACAGAAGAAATATCTGAAGTGGTTGGGGGGTATTATTGGGTCAGTGTTGAACAGGTTGAATGTGAGATGCCATAAACATCACCCAGAACATCAATGTGGTGTCCAGTGGGCAGCTGGGTGTATGAGTTTGAAGCTTAGGGTAAGATCTGGGATAGGTATCCAGATTCTGGCATCCATGGAACACAGGTTCTAGCTGAGGCATGAGAATGGATGAGATCATCCGTGGAGAGTATATAAGAGGAGAGGAACAACGTACTAAGGACAGAATCCCAGGTACCATGAATGTTCACTAGGTAAACAGGAGAAAGTGTAAAAGAGGCAGGGAAAACTAGAAGTGTGAAGAGAGTTAGAAGAGAGTAATATAGAAGTCAGGGAAGTAGAAGCTATCACGATGGAAGGACTAACCAATGTCAAATACAACAGAAAACTTAAGAAAGATCATGACTGAACAATGTCTATTGGATTCCATTGGGGGTGGCCATTGATAATACTAATGAAAACATTTTCAGGTGAGTAGTGAAGGGAAAGTCAAACTGAAGTGCATTAGGAGGTGAGGCAATGAAAATAGTAAATCTGCGCTACTTATTGGCAAGTTTGGAATGAGTATGAGGTTAAGAGCCTGGATCTTGCAATGAAGGAGCTCATAGTCAAATGAAAGGTTTTTTTTAGGATGGGAGATTGCAGCATATTTGTAGACTGAAACCAAGGAAGCAGTAGAGGGGCAGAGGTGAGGATGTAGGAGGGAAAAGGAGTGGCCCAAGGAGCAAGGTCATTGGAGACATGAGAAGGTAAGTGGTCAATGACACAGGAGGTGAGATAACCTTCTAGAGGAGTCACCTCCTCATCTAAGAGTGGAGGAAGCAAAGGCACATGTTATAAACGTGTCCAAGTGACCTTAATTTTCTTCATAAACCAGGAGACAAGATTCTCTACTAAGAGTGAGTACTCTTTCGTTTAGTGACTTAAAAAAAAAAAGCATTTATCTTTACTGACTGGCATAGAATAGCGTTTGCATGTTGTATCCTTTAGAATTCCTTCAGTCTTCAGTGTCAAGATACCTGGGCCAAACTGGCTTCAGTAAAAAGGTAATACACTTTTCTGGATTGCCCATGGCAGAGCTGGCTTGAAGTGGCACTTGATGTCTGGACTCCAGCAATACCATCAGGACCTGTTTCTCTCTGCCTCAAGGCATAGAGCTTGGCCCAGCTCTCTCGGCTTTCTTTCATGCACTGGCTTCATTCTCAGACAGGTTCTCCTTTTAGAATTACAAGCCAGCTGTACAAGAAACTGACTCCAAGACAGCTGGAAGAACAGAAGCCTTCTGGGAGTTTCCTATAAAGACCCAACACTTACATTAACTGGACAAGCATAGGTCCTGTACTCCATCCTAAACTGGGGTGCCTGAGATTAGGGAAAGAAATGGTGCCCCGTGGCACCAGTACTGGAATTACGTGCAGAGCCTGTTTAAAACACAGATTTCTGGGCCCCAGGCCATAATGTGTGATTCAGTAGGTCTGGGGTAGGGCCTGAGAACTTGCATTTCTAACACATTCCCAAGTGTGGCTGATGCTGCTGGTCCTGGGACTGATGTAAGGCAATTGAGGTACAGCTACACCAGAAGGGGAAATGTTTGCTTTACCTACTGCCTGCTCTCCGGAGCCTATCTCTGGTTATATATTTGGCTTGCCCTGTAAAATGAGTCTTGGGAAACCATTTCTTCAGCATAGAATGGAAGACCTGCTTACGCAGTTAGAAATAAGCTGGTGAAAAATGCCAAAGCACAAAACGCAGTGGCAAGGATTCAAATGACATGACAGAGCCTTTCTTCACAGAGCCTTTCTTGGAGTTTTTGAAGAATTCTTCCAGGCTGCTTGCCGGAAGCGAAATGAAGGAAAGATTTTTTTTGTTATACTCCCAATGTGTGGGTTTTTGCTTTTTAAGTCAAAGTGAAAAAGTCTGTGTAAGTGGTAAATTTTGACACTCCTATAAATGATATCCTCTATTTTTGTCACCTTATATTTCACCACACCTTGTATTTTCATAAAGTTAATTTAACAGTCTAACATAAAATACAGTGGTTGGGGGAATGACTTCCAGAAACTGATTTCTTATCTGTATTTTCAAGCCTTCTCCCCTTCTCTCTCTTTCTCTCTCTCACTCACACATGTTAACTAATACAAATTTAGCTCTAGATTCTTACACTTACTCGAACAGATTTTCTTCCATCCTAATAATTTTTAAGCCCTAATCTTTAAATATAAGTGAAACTAAGGTCATCTCTAAGTGGGTTCACACCAGTGGGTGAGGAATGGACTATAAGCGAGCCCACTAGACCAATGGTCGCTGGAGTCCCTTCTGTAGGGTTAAGGTCAATTTCTCACTAAGGTACAGTTCTCCAATTAGGCATACATCAAGTGCAGCAAGGCTTTGGTGGGTTGAGAGAGCTAGAGACTCAGGGATAACCATTCCATGCACAAGACCTGAGTTTGATTGTTATATCTAGTAATGAGGAGAAATCTGGGCATAGAATCTACAGTTTGATTTTGATTATTGTGTTTGTGAAAATCCAGCTCCTTGTGGACACCTGGGAGATTTACTTGCCCCCAGATTTTCAAATCAAAAGCCAAATGTCTAGAACTTTGTAGTTCCCAGTCAATTCTCTGACTGGCTCCTTCTGCCCCAGCCTCTTCACTGGAAAGAGATAAGCAAGAGTCATGTCATGCTGGGTCCTGCTAATTTTTTGCTCTTACATTGACTGTAATCTCAGGCTTCTTTCCCATTTCCTGCCAGTGGACCTTAGTCATAACTACCCGAGTCCACTTGAATAGATGCTGATAATATTTTATTTTAAGGAGCAGGGTCTGGAGACCTTCCATCAGGCTCTTTATAACTTATACCTTTCCAGGTATTCAATTCCATATAACAATCACTTCTCTCTTATGTCCCTCACCTCACTTAAGGTCTAACTTAAACTCCTGTATAATAATATGACACGTAATTCAGATGTGGGGAGTCGGAGAAGGTTTCTTGAAGGAGGCTATCTAAGTGAAGACCTGACGAGAGTCATCAAAGTTAAACAGAGGAGAGGGACAGATGCATGAAAGTTCAGGAGTGAGAAGGTGGAAGAAGCATAGCCTGACTGGATCATAGATTTTGAGTGTTGTGGCTTACGATGCAAATAAAGAGATAAGCAAGAGTCATGTCATGCTGGGCTTCATAAACTCTGCTAATGATATTAACATGATCTTAAAAACAATGGGAAGAGAATAAATAAAGCTAATGAGAGATAATGGTGGCCTAAACCAGGGTGGTAGCCATGGAAATGGAGCAAAGTAGATATATCTTGGAGAATCTTGGAGTTCGAATCAACAGATCCTGGTGTTGCTGGGTGTAGGTGGTAAGGGAGAGGGAAGAAGCTATTATTATAGCAGAGGTGCTTGAGAGACCATGGAGTAGGTTGGGGTAGGTAGGGGAGATGAGTTCAAGTTCAAATGTTAAGTTTGAGGTATCTGTGTAGGGAACAGGAAAGAGCTGGATATATGGATCTGAAGAAAAAAACACCTTGGAGTTGTAGATCTGGGAATCATCACTATGCAAATGGGAATCTAAAGTTGGAGAATCATATAGAGAGTGTGTAGAATAAGAAAGGTAAGCCTAGGAGGGAATTCTGAAAGGCACCTGCGTTTAAGGGACAGATAGAAGAGAAAGAATTGAAAAAAGAAACATAGGGAGATCAGTAGCAGTGATAGAAGCAGGAGAGTATGATGTCACTCAAGCCCCTGAAGTGCATATTTAAAGGTGGGAGTGGCCAACAGTGCCAAATGCTGGCAAAAGGTCATTACAGGTCAGGTTGTGAAACTGTCCATTGCATCAGGCAGCAAGAAGCTTGTTAATGAGCTTGAGTAGTTCGAATGTGGTGCTGGGCATGGATGTAAGATTGCAGAGGGTTAAAAAGTGAGTAGGAGGTAAGAAAGTGAAATATGTAAGTATAAAACCTCTTAAAAACTAAGTGTGAACTTCTCAAAAGTTAAGCTTTGAAGTAGAGGGGAGAGAGAGAGAGACAGAGAGAGAGACAGAGAGAGAGACAGAGAGAGAGAGAGAGAGAGAGAGAGAGACTGGAAACTAGATAGGAAAATATGGACAAAAGGAAAATTTAAGACATGATGCTTAAGCATTTATAATTTTAGGTGAAGATACAGAACAAAAGGGGAGATACCCAATAGAGACCCTGATAAGATCAGAGGTGATGAAATCATCCATTCTTGTAGAAGACTTCTCTGATAAAGAACATTTGTGTAAACCCAAGAAAGAAGTGATGGAGTGAATCATGTAGACATTGGAGGTTAAGGGTACCAAGAAAACAGGAATTGCAAAGGCCCTGAGGTAGAAGCATGCTTCATTGATCAAGAAATAGCAAGAAGATCATCATAGCTGGAGCAGTGTGAGAAAGGGAAAAGTGGTAGGAAGAGGCTTCTTAGGCTATAGTAATGGCTTTGAATTTTTAAGCTAGAAGGCATAGGAAGAGTTAGCAGAGAAGTGATAAGTTTGATTTGGGAATAAGGACATCTCTTCCATCATGACAAGAAGAGGATGGAGTGTTTATAAGTTAGAGGAAGGAGACTGAGGTTAATTCCCATTTCATTTCTTCTGAGCTAGAAAGGGAGGTCAGCTATTCAGAGGGACTTCAGAGTAAAGTGAATAAGTGTTAAAATAACACTGAAGATGAGTATTTCTAGAATGGCAGAGTAAGGACCTCTGAAAATCCATAATGAGACACTGGCAAAAGGGATCAAAATAAACTTTATTAGAATTCTGAAAATTAACCAAAGATTTGCAATAACCTAAGGAATCTCTAGTCAAGGAAAACAGCTGAATCTAAATAAAAGCAGCAAGGTTTTGACTCACCTTATTCCCATCGCTTTCACTCCAGCTCCACAGTAACCTTGAAAGCCATAGCCCGACAATCACAGTGAAAATCAGAAAACTAGTAGCCACAGGGAAGGACACAGAATGGGGTTAGAGCTTTCCCAAAGCCCCATTACCAGATAACTGTCATTATTTAACCTGCCTGGTAGTTTCCTGAGAAGCTCTATTCTTGGATCTTGTCTTTATTTAACCTAATTCAGAGTTTCTTCAATGTGAACAGCTCTACTGCCAAGGCACTTGTAGAAAACAATCAGTGACAGTTGTTGAACACTGCACCTGCCTGAGGCAGCATCACTGTTTGGCATTAATAAAAGGCTTACCAAAAAAACTCAAACAGAACAATTGGGGAATGAGATGTTCATAGAGGACTTTGAAAAGCTCTGACATTGCTGGAAATCTAGAAAGACATGCTCATGTGCAGGGATGTGCACATGCTCTGAAAAGACCTGGGAAGAGGTGACCTAATCTCTAACTCCAGGCTGGCCTAGAGGCCCTGTACAAGAGAAAGTGAAGGTTGAGGCATAGTTAAAACCTATATGCCAGAGCATTGAAGGCATACCCCAACACACAGATGCCTTCACAAAGAATAGGAGACTTACTGGTTCAAGTCACTTAAGGAAATCTCTGTTCAATCATTAGCTGACCCCTCAGCTAACTGAACAGAGACTTCATTTGCTATGCATAAGAAACAATGGAGAGTTTTACAGTATCAATCCAGGAAAGTCACTAAACAAATAGGCAGCAACAAAAACAATGAACAGCAACAAAAAAAAACCATGGGAAAGGAATAGGGAATCTGATTTCCAGAGTTTCTACATTATATTATTTTAAATATCCAGTTTTCAACAACAACAAAATTATAACAGGAAAATATGCTCCCTCACTCCCAACACACACATAATCAGTGGAAATTTTCACTGACAAAGTCCAGACATTGGACTTAATAGACTGAGCCTTGATAAAACAACTATAAATATGGTCAGAGAACTAAAAAAAAAAAAAAACCAAAAAAAAAAACTACATCTAAATAACTAAAGGAAAATGGGAGAACAATATCTTACCAAATAGAGAATACAATGAAGAGACAGAGATTATTTTTCAAAGAAAGAAATTCATGAAGTACTGAAAAGTGCAATAACTGAAGTGAATGATCAGTTGAGGTCTCAACAGATTCCTTCTTCTGACAGATTTGAACTATTTCAAATATCTTATTTGAAAAGAAATCAGCAAACCTGAAGTTCAATTGAGATTATCCAGTCAGAGAAACAGATAGAAAAGAGAATGAAAAGATAATAATAAACAAGAGTTTCAGATACCTGTGAATACCATCAAGCATACCAACACATGTATAATGTGAAACCCAGAAGGAATGGAGAAAGAGAAAAGAGCAAAAAGGATATTTGGAAGTTCCAAATCTGATGAAAAATATTAACTGCACATTCAAGAAGCTCAAAAAACTCTAAGTGTGATAAACTCAGAGATCTACATCTAGACACATCATAGTCAAACTTTCGAAAGGCAAATAAAATCTTAAAAGCTGGAGGAGACAAATGACTCAATATGTGTAGGGGAAGCCTCAGTAAGAACAACAGCTGACTTCTCATCGGGAACCATAAAGATCAGAAGGCAGCTGGATGAAATAGTTAAAATACTGAAAGAACAGTCAACCAAGGATTCTATACCCAGTAACTATCCTACAAAAACAAAGAAAAAATTAAGATAGTCTCAGAAAAACAAAACTGGAGAGAATTTTTCACTAGAAGACCTTCCCTGTAACGAATACTAAAGGGAGTCCTTCAGGCTGAAATGAAAGGATACTAAACAATAACTTGAATCTACATAAACAAATAAAGAACACTGATGAAAGTAACTACATAATATAAAAGACAGTACAGAAGGAGTCCCAGATGGTTGTGTAAGAAGACCATGAACTCACCTCCTCCTATGAACACATCAAATCTATGCCTACAGACAGAGAAATCCCTCCTGAAAAAGAACTGAGAGCTGAGTGAACAGCTTCTGCAAAACAAACAAGAAACCACACAGAAATGGGTAGGAGAGATGGAGACCAACCCCCAGTGCACAGACCTGCAGTAGTGAGGGATCACTGAGGGGCAACGCACAGACACACCTGCCCTGGGGCACAGCAAAAAACAAAAAACAAACAAACAAACAGTGGTTTAAAGGGAACCTGGACTATATAATAAGGAAATCCATTTACTAACCCTAAAGCAGAGGAATCACAGGAACTCTCCCAGGTGGGAGGCACTGGAGAGCACCATTTGTTCCCCCTCCACCTTGACTGCACAGGCAGGAACATGATCAAGGTGTTCTAGCCAGCCAGCCAAGGCCATCCCAGTACACCCCAGGACCACACTAGTAATGCAGCTTGCTCCTGGGACTCCCTGTGCCTTGCACCTACTCCAGCCACAGCTCCCAGCCTCAGTGCAGCTTGCTCCAGGATTTCCCGTGGCCCAGCCCACTGTAGTTACAGTTCTGAGCCCTGGCAGAGCTTGCCCCACGACTTTCTGCAGCCCATGTCTGCTCTAGTTACAGCTCTGGGCCCCAGTGTTGCTTGCACCAGGACTCTCCACTGCCCAAGCCCACTTCAACTACAGCTCCAGTCAGCCTTCCAAGACAGCTCTGGTGTGACCTGCCCCCAGGACTCCTTGTAACCTGAGCTGGCTCCAACTACAGCCCAAGCCAGTCCCCCAAGTGAGCCCCAACATCTTGACCCCAAGAATCCCCACTGCCCATACCCACTCAAGCTTCAGCTCCAGTTGGCCTGTCAAGGTGGCCCTGGTACAGCATGTTGCCTCAAGCCTCATTGCAGCCCACAACCACTTCAGCTGCAGCTCCAGCCAGTTAAACAAGGCAGCCCCAGAGTGACGTGACCCCAGGACTGCCCATGGCCCACAGCCACTCCAATTCCAACAAGCCCATCAAAGTGGCCCTGATTTGGCTTGCCCCCAAGTTTCCCTGTGGTCCACACCTGCTCCAGCTCCAGCTCCAGCTGGTCTGCCAAAGACACCCAGCACATTCAGTCTGCAAAGGGGAAGCTTCTACACAGGCCATTCCTTCAAGACTGAGAGAGGTTGCTCTTTTGCCTAATTCATAGAAACAAAGAGAGAGAACATCCAAATAAGGAGACAGAGGAATGAATATGTTTCAAATAAACGAATAGGACAAAATTCCAGAAAAGGAACTAAGTGAAATGGAGACAAGCAGTCTACCAGATAAAGAGTTCAAAACAATGGTTATAAAGATGCTCAACGACTTGAAAGGAGAAAAGATGAACTCAGTGAGAACGTCAACAAATGGGCAGAAAATATAAAAAGAACCAATCAGAACTGAAGAATACTCATATAATAACTGAAAAATAACTGAGGGAATCCGCAGCAGATTAGATTACGAAAAAGAGTGAATCAGTGACCTGGAAGACAAAGTACTGGAAATCACCCAATCGTAAAAAAAAGAAGAAAAAAACATTTTTTTAATGGGGATAGTTTAAGGGACCTCTGGGACAACATCAAGCATACCAACATTTGCATCATAGTGGTCTCAGAAAGAAAAGAGTGAGAGAAAGGGAAATAAATCTTATTTGAAGAAATAATGACTAGAAACTTCCCTAACCTGGTGAAGGAAATAGACTTTCAAGTCCAGGAAGCACAGAGAGTCCCAAACAAGATGAACCAAAAGAGCTCACATCAAGACACATCATAATTAAAATGCCATGTATATTTCTTACAACTGCATATGAATCTACAATTATTTCCAAAAAAACAAAAAACTGCATAAAGCAGTAATAAAATTGTGTTGATGGATTTTTTAATATATGAATATGTAATTTGTATGGCAATGGCATGAAGGAGGAGGGGAAACAGAAGTATATTGCTTGGTATTAATCTGATTATTTTAAATTAAGATGTTAATTATAACCCATAGGACAACCAAGAAGAAACTAAATGGAAGAAATATACTGAAAGAATCAAGGAAATCACAGTGATATACTAGAAAATACTTATGTAAAACAAAAGAAGGCAGTACTGGAGAAATACAGAAACAGGAAAGACACAATATATATGAAAGTAAACAAATAGCAGAATGGCACATGTGAATCCTACCTTAGCCAACCAGTATATTTCAGTCCCTCTGCCACAGTGATTGGTTTCGTGATGAATATGGGATACAGGTTGACTAAATATGAGGTCAGCCTATTCAGTGATCGGGGAGTTCACTTTCCCACTGGACAAGAACAAGGAAACTTGGTTGATGCTGGCCTTTACCTGCTGAGTTTGAATGGAGCTAACGTATGGATATTGCTGACATCATGAAATGCAGAACAAATCGGAGAAAATAAATAGTATGAAGCAGCAATTGGGGCTCCCACTGTTAGCCCACAAGGTACTTCTGGATGGATAAACTGGGAAAATCCAGGCTGCAAGAGCAGGCTTTGCTCTTAGAGGCTCCTTTCTGTGACTAAAATGGCACTTCTTCCTCCAGGTGGACCCAGCTCCATGCATAGGCATTTTGAAGAGTGAGCTGGATTGAGCTCCCACTTGCTCCCTTGCTCAGGCACCTTTGAGCAGCGCATAATGTACACAACTATACACTGGATCTCTGAGCATTGCCTGAAATCTGCTCATCCTCTGGAGTTTTTACATGAGCCAATACATTTTCTTTATTGATTAAGCCAGTTTGATTAAGTCTTTTCTATTACTTGCAACCAAAAGTAACACAACTCATACAGGATTTCTTATCAGCAAATTGAGTGTTACAAAGAATAGATTCTAAATTGGGGAATTGTCTGAGTTGAGAAGGTAGGCTGGAGGGTAGCAAGGATGATTCTATCCCAAGCTGGAAAGTTGGTGACTATTGTGTGTTACAGAAAAAGCTGGTTGAAATATTTCCTATTGTATTTTGGGACTCTGATCACATTTCTACCAAGGATATAGCATTAAGACATCTGGTAGGGGAAAAAAATCAGATTTTGGAGGTTTTGAATATATATTGTGTTCTTGAGTTAAGTCTTATGTGAGTGATAAAAAATTTAAGCTGCTGGTGGCCTTTCTGAAAGCACAAAGGGAACACAATGCAATAGTTGCTGTCTTAACCAACTTCTGCTGAACTAACTGCACACCTGCTGCCACTGAGTTTTATGGCCACCCAATATATTTATCTCTTTTCCTAAATGTATTTATACCAGCTATACTTATTGTAATTATGTAATTTAGCTAAATATTACAGAATTACAGGAACCAATCAACTAAAAGAATGAAACCAAAGGGATTTTTTCCCCCCTATAAAAGCTAAATTGAATGCTTTGGAAAGACTTGATAAGGGTCAATTGCTCAAAAAATTGTTTTCAAATTATAAAAATTAGGGAAAATTATAAAAATGTAAAAGGATTTCTGTTATATACTTCACAAAGGTCTTTAAATTCTTGCTGCACATAAAAAAAAATAAAAGAAACTGTAAATATTAGATGCCTCAATGCTTTATAACTAAGGTTTATGTGAGAAAGACCCACACTTGAAGAAAAGACCTTGGCCTCACACCAACATAATGTGAATAGAGGAGATAAAATGTTTATAATATATATGTATCCTTTTATATTTCCTTTTGAATTTAAATTGACCAACAAACCGTCCTCTCCTGTTGGTTAAAGAGGTTTCTACTACCTGGCTTTGCTAAGCGATACTTGTCTGTGGAACTGGCTATCCAAAGTGTCTGGGGGCCCAATAATTTGAAGCTTTACAAGGTTGGAAAAGCTTAATTCTCCTTCACAAGCTAAGGTTGGTGCCAGAGAAAGCAGGAAGGTGAATATTTCCCATCACAGTGAATAAGCTTAAGTCTCAGCACTCCCACTCCCTGAATCCATTTCAAACATGTTAGGTTTCGCATTGGCAACCAGATGAATGGGGGTGACCACTGAATTTTTAAGGAAACTATTTCAAAAGAAGATTAAGCCTGACGCAAAAATGTTGGTGATGTTTCAGGTCTAGTGTTGAGGGAAGAGACCAGCTCTCTCTCCTGGGCACACGGTTGGTCATCATCATACAACCATTAAGCCAACAATGATGAGGGCAGGGACCTGGGGGCATCATCGGGCTGTAGAGCAAGATTGGCCTGAAGTTCACCTAGACCCTTCCTTTTTAACTATGGGAGCCAACAGCTTTCCTTTACTGTTTGGATTTGGTCTTCTGTTTGTTTCCAAAGAGCAGCCAGAGTTGGCTTGGGGCTTTGGGGAGGCAGAGTCTAAAAGTGAATTTAGAAGTTCAACCAGATAAAGTACACATCTCCTTTAGAATAATTTTGGAAAATTCAAGGGTTTGTTTGGTTTTTGTTTTTTCCAGCTAGTGATATTACCAGAGATATTTTTATGCCCCAGTGATCTCTTAGTGCCCCTCGTACATTGGTGCCATGGACAGCTGCCCAGCTGGTCTTCCACTTAACCTGCCTCTGATGTTGTTATAAAGTGAGCTGTGCCCAAAGGCCAACAGATGAATTGTAGCAGGACACCCAGACTATAAGTCAAATGGGCCCTTTAAAACGTGCGTAAGGGCAAACTGAAATATTACTTTAAGTAATGCAGCAGAGCAATACTGTCAAGACTCAAGGAGCAGTCAGGGATGAACCTACTTGCTATGAGCAGAGGCATGTGCAGCAGGAGAGTCTCTTGGTCATCCCAGTGTGATCCAGTGGGAAGTTCTCCCCCGAACATGAGGTAGGAAGGGCATGATGCTAATGCAGATGATATCTGTGCTGGTGCTGGAATTCCTTCCTCATCCTTTCCCTGTTCCACTCTGCACTGCAGCAGCCATGAACCCTGCAGGCTCGTTCCCTGGGAATGGCTAAGGTGGACACTAGTGGGAGACGGCAGAGGAAGGAGGGAGAAGCCCGGGGATTTCTCCTGCTCCCTATCTGTCTGTCCCTGGCAACATCAGATGCAACAGTTGAGTCTCCTCCAGCTCTCATCTGACCTTCGTTATTTGCCTCCTCACTCTGGCCCAGGTGTAGAGGTGGCTTCCTGCTAGTCTCAGTCTCTGGGTTGTCTCCCTGTCTGCTGTCTGGCATTTCAGCTCTGCTTTCCCCAGAGTAACCCATTTCTTGCACCAGGCCCCTCTGTTTTAAACACTCAAGTGTTTTCCTTGAGAAGACCCTGACTGATACAGTATCTAACTCAAAGCCTTGGTAGGGAACTTCAGAAGGATGAGTCCAAAACGTACTGTCATATTGCTTTGCTATATCTGAAGGTTTTTAGTTTCACTTTTAATAAATGCTAATGTCATCTTTTTCCCCTTGCATTCTCAACATTTCTTCTGTTTGTGACTTAAAGTTACGCTTGAGCTTATAAACGGACTTTCTTGTTTTCTAGTTATTACATCTTGGCATAATACTTTCCAAACACTATTTTATTATGCTCCACACTTAAAAAGCCACCTGGATAGTCTCCCTTTCTAGTCTTTTTGTTAAACTATCTTTAAGCCTCCTTGCATGTTTTTGTAATGTGTAACGCAGACTCTGTTACGATAGAAAAGTTTCAAAAGACTTGTGCAGCTGGGAACTTTTTGATGATTTCATTTTATAAGTCCTTTGGAATGAACATGGGCATTAAGAGGTACAATGAATACAATGTCAGTTTAACAAGATTTGAGTGGCCTTATTTTCACAGAAAAGTTAACATTTCTAGACATTGTGATTCCACCAGTGGCTTTCTCTATAATGTTTATAAAGTGGAATTTAGCAGACATATAAAATGGAAAAAAATAGAAGAGATGTCATAAATCTTTTTTACTAAAGTGTTTTGCAATTGCTTCAGAAAGAAACAAGATGAGAAAGTCCAGGTGCTATTTGTTAAAATATAGGGTTGATGTTTCAGCATCTCTAAGGGACATCATGAAAGAAACTAAAGAACATAGGTCGCATGTTTGACGGTAACTCACCAGAGAAATCAGGTCCATCTGGTTTCTCTGCAAGAAATAAGAATGCACAAGCCTGAGGCAATAAAAAGTGCACAGCATGGCAGAATTCACCAGACACTCCCTCTGTGGCAGGCCCCAGTCTGCCCCCATCCTGGCCATGATCCTCCCCCATGTGGGGCATTACAGGGCAACCAGAGGGCAGGCTGCAGAGAAGGAATCTGCTCACTTTGTGACTACTTGCTGTGGTGGTCGCCTCAGCCCCTTGTATGATGAATGTCATACCCCAAAAGGAGATCACATGGCTGCAGAAAAGCCATCACTTGGGCAGAAAAGGTTAGAGAGACTTCTCAAGGATTAGTTCTCCCTCTAAAGTCTGTGCACTGATAAACACCAAGACATTGCATTGTTGAGTTGTGTCTTTGGGCCAGCTGTACTCCTTCATAGACATTTTTCTCTTTAGGATCTTTGGTTTATACCCTCTGAAAAATACTTAAAGATTGTTTAATATCTTTGCTTTTTTTTTGTCTTGTTCATATGTTGCTTTCAGTTTTATATCCCACATATGAGTGAAATCATATAGTTCTCGACTTTTTCTGTTTGACTTATTTTGCTTAGCATGATAATCTCAAGATTATTCAGCCATAAGGAAAGATAAAATATCTTGATTTTTTAAAAACAAAGCTCTTGAGAGCTTTTTACATCAGTGTATATGATCTCTCTCTCTCTCTCTCTCTCTCTCTCTCTCTCTAATAAGTAAAGAACATAGATATTCCTTCAATGTGGTGGTCCTTCCCATGGATACATTGTGTTTAATTAAACCAATGCCATATTGGTGGACACTTTAGATATTTCCGGTTTTGCCTTGACAAACACTGCTGCAGAAAACATCCATGTACATTTTCCTTCAGTGACCTTTCTTGACTAGTTCCATTGGATGAGTTTTTGCAAAATAAATTATAGACTTGACTAAATGCTTTGCTTATATACCGCCAATTATCACACAAATCATGTTAACTATTTGGATAAATAGTCATAGAAATTGCTTTTAATAAATGTTTAGCATAGATGATGAAGCCATTTTTAAAGCTATGACTGTCTTCATGATATATAAATAATAATAAATAGTTATGTATTCTGCACAATACTTAATGTGACTTACACATTTATTGTTATAAAATTTGGGGTCCATTATAGGACATAACTTTCCAGTTTTACTAAGACTAGGACATATTGTCATGACTTCTCATGGAAGCAGAAGGTTTACGTTGGGCTAGACTCCAAGTTAGGCCCCCTTGCATTCTTCTTTCTATGCTAGAGTCTCCTTGAGTGTGCTGGGGTGAAAGTATAACCCTATGAGTTCCCCCTACCCACCTTCCCTCTAATCCTGGTGTGCTGGTGTAATTCTAGGAGTCCAAGTTTCTACTTTTGAGTTGACCTAATTTCTACACACGTATTCCTGAATTATTCTTCTGTTTGCCGTATTTGCTTCCCTTCTCATTTTGATCTCCTCTGGCCCTAGCTGATACCCTACCCCCCAAATCCAGAGAATTCCAGAGTTCGCTTGATAATTTAGCTAGGTAACTTTGAGTGAACTGTATAAGATTCCAGATGACCTGATTATAACAATTTGATAGGAAGAACTAGCATCTCTTATAACATACCAGCTAAATGTGGTTTTATTTTACTAAAGAAGTTCAAAGTTTATTGTTCTTAGCAGTCAGTGGCTTATCTTAAGAAAATCAATAATGGGAGATCCAAGATGGAGAAGTAGGTAAACACTGTGCATGAACAATCAACCTGGAGAACCATTTGAAGTCTAGCTGAACTGTTTTATAAATAAGGATATAAAGAAATATCCATGTCCATGTCAAAACTGATAGAAGGGGCGGAGACACAAAATGGGCTGGCCCTAAACTTCCATGTGGCAGTTGAGAATTAGAAGGGATACCTCAGCTGTGGAGGTTTCTCCTGAGGAGTGAGGGACCCCAGTTTCACATCAGGCTTTCCAGCCCAGAGAACTGGTGCCAGAAAGAGGAGAACCGATGCCATAGCATCTTGCTGTGGAAAACAGTGGGGATTCCAACCATCTGGGTGGGATGGAAGACTGCAGCAAACCCAGATATCCTCTTAATGAGCCTATACAGAGACTCACTCACAGGCACTCACCCTGGGCTCCAGCAGAAGGATGGTGACTTGGGGGGTTTTGGAGGCATATGGGGGACAGACTGATGTGTGTGGCTTCAAGCCGAAGGCTGGAGGACACTTGCGATTTTCCCTATGTGGGGTCCTCCCAAGCAATTAGCTGGTGGGCGCTATATTTCCTGTGTTGTGCCCTCCCCGACATAGCCAAATCTGAATTAGTCTGGTGAGCTCCACTGGCACCCCACCCAACCCCACCCCACCTAAGTCTCCCAACACTAGAGGCCCTTTCTCAGTGAGCAGCCATCCCCACCTGCATTGCACCCTTTCTTGGATAACTATCGGAGTCCACAGGCCCCAGGTGGGTGGCGACTGGCCTCGGTGTGCTCTGAGACTTTTTCTGAGTAGCTCCAGGCACATCACTGGCACCAAACCAGAATCTATATTAACCTGGTGAACACAACTCTTCCCACTCTAGTGACTCCCTGAGACCCAGCTTCACCCAATTTGTGTACCACACAAAGCTTTATCACTGGCTGAACCTTAAGGGAGCCGGCAGGTAGCAGCAGGCCTCTGGGTGTCCTGATTTTTGCAGAGCTACCCCAGGCCCAGTACTGGTAGCAGCCATCCTTGGTTCACAGTGTGGCCTCTCCCATGCATCTCCAGGTTTATCACTGGCAGCAAACAACTGCAAATCTCTTTGTAGCTCCTATCAGGTAGTCCCTGGCTGGTCACAGGCAGTGGGTGACCTGGGCCTGCACTGGAGCCCCTCCCATGAGGCCCCAGAACCAATGTACTTGGAGGTTGGCTTCAGACCACAGCAGAGCACTACCCAATTAGCCCCACAAGTTGTATACACAAAGGGCAGTATCAACAGGCACCAGAGCCAACTGGAGCAAATCCCATTTAGTGGAGTAAGTGCCCAGCACAGTAGCCCATAAACTGTGGACATGGCCAAATCCCACAGCCAATCAGCATGAGAGTCAATCCCACCCACTGATGTGGCAATAGCAATCAAGACTCAAATATAACAGGAGGGCATACACAACTCACACAAGGGACATTCACAGAGCACATTCATAGAAGCAGGTGACCAGGGAGACTGTGCCAGGGCCCCATAGGGTACCTACTACATAAGGCTACTGAGCAAGACTTGGAGACATAGAAGATCTACCTAATACACAGAAACAAACACAGAGAGGCAGCCAAAATGAGAAAATAAAGAATTGCATCCCAAATGAAAAAACAGGATAAAAATCAAGAAATAAAACTAAATAAAATGGAGGCAAGCAACCTACCAGATACAGAGTTCCAAACACTGGTTATAAGGATGCTCAAAGAACTTAGTGAGAACATCAACAAAGAGATAGCAAGCGTAAAGAAAGACATAGAAACCACAAAAAGAACCAATCAGAAATGTAGAAAACAATAACTGAAATGAAGAATGCACTGAAAGGAATCACCAGCAGACTAGATGAAGCAGAGGATTGAATCAGAGATTTGGAAGACAGAGTAGTAGAAAACATCCTAACAGACCAGCAAAATGAATAAAAAAAAATAAGTACAGTTTAAGGGGCCTCTGGGACAACATCAAGAATACCAACATTTGCATCAGAGGGGTACCAGGAGGAGAAGAGGGAGAACAAGGAATTGAACTCCTATAAAGAAATAGTGACTGAAAACATTCCTAACCCGGTAAAGGAAATAGACAAGTCCAAGAAGTGCAGAGAGTCTCAAACAAGATGGATCCAAACAGGCCCACACCAAGACACATTATAATTAAAATGGCAAAGGTGAAAGACAAAGAGAGAATCCCAAAAGCAGCAAGAGAAAGGCAGCTAGTAATTTATAAGGGATTTACCAAAAGAATGTCAGCTGATTTCTCAACAGAAATTTTGCAGGCCCAAGGGAGTGTCACAAAATATTCAACATGATGAAAGGCAAGGACCTACAACTAAGGGTACTCTACTCATCAAGGCTGTCATTTAAAATTGAAGGACAGATGAAGAGCTTCCCAGACAAGAAAAAGCTAAAGGAGTTCATCACCACCAAACCAGTACTACAAGGAATGTTAGAGAGACTTCTTCTTTAAGACAGGAAAAAAAAATCAAAATTATGAATAATATGGCAATAGCTACATATTTACCAACAATTGCTTTCAAAATAAATGGATTAATTGCTCCAATCAAAAGACATGGGAGAACTACATGGATAAGAAAACAAAACCCTTACATATGCTGCCTACAAGAGTCATTTCAGACTGAAAGACACACACAGACAGAAAGTAAAGGAATGGAAAAAGTTATATCATAAAAATAGAAACAAAAATAAACAACTGAAAAGGCTGGGGTAGCAATACTTATAACCAGACAAAATAGACTTTAAAACAAAGGCTATAACAAGAGACAAAGAAGGATCCAGTAATCCCACTTCCTGGTATTTATCTGAAGAAACGGAAAATGCTACTTTGAGGGGATATGTCCATCCATAAATTCATTGCAGCATTATTTACAATAGCCAAGATTTGGAGGCAGGCTGGGTGTCCATAGCTGGAAGAATGGATAAAGAGGAGGTGGTACATATATACAATAGGATATTGCTCGGCCATGGAAGGGAATAGGTTCTTGCCGTCTGTGGCACCATGGATGGACCCGGAGGGTATTGTACTGAGTGGAGTATGTCAGACAGAGAATGACAGATGCAATATGATTTCACTTATATGTGGAATCTAAATAACAAAACAAACAAACAAACAAACAGAAACAAACTCATAGATACAGAAAATCTTTTGATGGTTGCTAGATGGGAGGAGGGTTGAGGGTGTTGGTACAAAAAGGGGGAGGGACTAAGAAGTACAAATTGACTGTTACAAAGTAGTTATGGGGATGTAGGGTATAACATAAGGAATTGAGTAAGTAATATTGTAATAATTATGTACGATGTCAGATGGGTACTATATTTGTTGGGGTGATAGATGAAGGGTTTGGGGGGGCAGGGTGAAAAAGGTGAAGGGATTAAGAAGTACAAATTGATAGTTATAAAATAGTCATGGGGATGTAAAGTATAGGGAATGATATGGTAATAAGTATGTATAGTGCCAGGTGGGTACTAAACTAGTCAGGGGGATCACTTCTTAAATTATATAAATGTCTAATCACTATATTGTACAGATGAAATTAATATAAAATAACACTGAATGTCAACTGAATTGAAAAATTTAAAAAGGGGGTGAAAGGGAAGGGGCATAAGAGGTCTAAATTTTGCAGTATAAAACAAGTCATGGGATGTAATATACAGAATAAGGAATATAGTCAATAATATTGTGATAACATGGTACAGTGTCAGATAGTTGCTGTACTTATCATGGTGATCATTTCTTTAGGTATATAAATGTTGAAGAACTATGGTGCATCCCTGAAACTAATATAATATTGTAAGCTATATTTTAAAATAAATCTTAAAAAAGACCAATTATGTGTAGTCACTTATTTATTCAGATTATTTCTGTAATGATTTGTGAATGACAATTCAGTATCATCCCCCCCAGTCCCCCATCTTGTTAGATTCATTTTAGTAATAGATCTGAATTTAAAAAAAATAAAATTTAAACTTTTGTAACCTTAAATTATATGTCTGGAAATAATAAATAAAAAAGAATACTCGATATTATTTAAATGCCAGAGAATGGTTTAACTAGTTTAATCAGATATTCAGTGACATATAAAATTTGCTAAGACTCTGTTGTCATCTCTTTAACTTTTGGATCAATACGAATTAGGTGAATTTATATGTATGTTTATTGGTAAGTTGCTTCAGAAAATTCTGAGAAATGTAACTTTTAAATCCTGCTGGTTCTTAACTCTTTGAGGCTTAAGAAATATTATTTGTTAAAATATAGATTTTATTTTTAAGACAGTTTATACATTCCTCCACTAAATGCTTATCCAACTTGACTTTGTGAAGCCCTGAATTCTCCTGGTTTAAATGCAATATATAAAATGCTCTGAAATCAAGCAGTTTTAAAAAATCTTCGGTGTTATATCATTTTGTATGATATGTATTCTGCCACTAAGGAAAGCATCCCTATTATAGAATAAAAAAGTTTTTATAATTTTTCAATTCATTTCAATATGAAAATTTAACGAATTCCTCTCACATTATAAAGACCTGCTAAAAAAATAATCAATAGCTACAGTCCTGTTTTATAATTGTCACTAAATGGCTTTCCCAATAACTTTACAAAAAATTCATAACCCAAAAGAATTGACTGAATCAGCCAAGTATGATTTTTATAAGAAGCAGAGATTTGAATAGTCATTTGAAGTAATAGATATTTTCAAGTATTAAAATATAAATTAGTAAAACTTCAAATTCCAACAATGCTATAATCTCCCTCTAATAATAATTGTTAAATATAAATATAACTGCTCTAGAGAAATGATGAAGATGAAACCATGTGTTGAAAACTGGTTACATCTAGGGACTTGAAATTATTTAAAAAACAATTAATGTCTCTGCACATAAATATTTCTCTAGTAAGCATTAGAAATCTGACTAGAAATAGCTTCCTAATTATGACTATTAGTACATGAATCTCCAACACTTTTCTCTAAAGATTGAGGAAACAGTTAGATTTAATTTTCTCAATAATAAAATATGCAATTACCACTTATTGGTAGGTTCTTTTGCCTCAATTTAAATACCCACACAATTCAAGTAAAACACTCACTTTAGGTAATGACCAACAGAAAATGAAAAACATAGATTCTGAAAGTAGTCACAAAGAGTACTATCATGGTATAAACCTTGAGAAGACTAGCAAAGAACTGATGGAGGGAACTATCACAATGTATACTGTTTAGAACAGCTACACAATGCATATCTTTGCCCCAAGAACAGTATCTATTATGAAAAACATTTTAATTTTAATTAATACTAGCTAATATTTATTTTTTGAAAGTTATTCTTCGATCAAATGTTTAAAAGAAAGACATTGAAATTCTTAAGTTTCAAAGAGTATCTACAAATTAATAAGAAAATGACCCAGAAAAATATTATAAAAATGGGCAAAGTGAATGAACAGCAGTCACACAGAAGAGAAAAACAAATGGTCAACAGAAGTAAACTAATAGGTTCAGCCTCACTAGCAGTAAGATATTAGCCGATTGAAATAATAATATTCTTACCACATTAGTGAAATGTAGAGATTGATAATATTCAGTGCTGTCAAGGGCATGGGTATATATTGGTGGGCTGCAAGTTGATAGAATCTTGTAGTCATGTGTAGCATGTATTTAAAACATTTAAAGTACACATTATCTTTTCCATAGCAGTATCACTTTAAAGAATATATATATATATATATATATATATATATATATACACATATATATACACACACACACACGCACATATATGTATACATATATACATATATATGTATATAATTAGAGGTGATTATGTAAGTATGTAAAACTATGTATATAAAGATGCATACTTTCGGTGATATCTACTTAAAAGTCAATAGTTGAAGGGTTAAATAAATTACAATATATCTTTACAGAATGCTATGAAGTCATTAAAAGTAATGTGATGAATTTACCTGGAATGACAGACATTTCATGATACGTGGTTAAATGAAGAATTGCAGACCTCATATATAAAATGATGCCAGAAGTTTAAAGTAATCCTAAATACATTGTACCCCAGGTATCTGGCAGAAGCAAATGCCAGTCCCCTCTGGAAGAAGTCTTTTTTCTCCAGATCTCAAATGATACCTTGAAAAATAAATTTCCAAGGGAAAAATCATTCAAATTACAGGGAAATAAGATACCATGAACAAAAAGTAGCACAAATAGAGATATAAGAAATAAATCCAAAAAGACTTTAGATACTGTTATAATTGGACACAGATTATGAATAATTATGTTTAGCATGTTTAAATAAATGAAAGAAAAGTTTGAGTATCTATACAGGGAACAAAAACTATACAGAATACCAATCGAATTTAAGCAAGAATCCAACAGGGCACCTAGAAATAAAAGATGTTGTAACTGAAATGAACAAAAAGCTCAATGAGTGGGCTTAACAGTAGATTAGACACAGCTAAAGCTAGCATTAGTGGTCTCACTCAAAGTCAGATAGACATAAAGAAATTAACCAAAATGTTGCACAGAAATGACATGTAACATATGAAAAAAACAAAACAAAACAAAACAAAACAAAACACAGGTTAAGAAAAACGGTGGACAGAGTGGAAATGTGTCTAACTGGAGTTCCAGAAAGAAGAAAGGGACAGAAAGGGAGCAGAGGTAATATGTGAGAATAAAAAGGCTGAGAAATTTCCAGAACTGATGAGAAGTATTTTCCTTCAAATTCAAGAGCAATGTGAAAATCAGACAGGATAAATACCAAGGAAACAACTAGACAAATCATAGTGAAACTGTAGAGCAGGAAAGACAGAGATCTTTAAAGGAGACATATTACCTTTCAAGAATAACAAACTGACAGCTCATTACTTGATGGAAACAAAGGGCGTTAAGTCAGGAGACTGGGGAATGATATATTCAATGAGCAAATAAAAAATTCTTTTCAACCTAGACCTCTATTTTTATAAAAATGATTTTTTTCTGCATAAAGCCAAAATGATATTCTCAGGTCATCAAAAACTGAGGGGAGTTTGCCATTATCTGACTTTCACTAAAGGAAACTCTACAAAGTGTACTATATTAGAGGTAGAAGGAAAGTAATTGCATATTAAAGGTTTGAGATACAAACAGAAAATTAGAGTTCTACTAGCAGCCATGATAGAGTGACAGGATTTGGATTGAGGCTCCTGCCTGAAACACCACCACAAAAAAAAAAAAAAAAAAAGTGGCCGGAATGAAGGATTAAAAAGGAGTGGGAGTAACCTTGTGGATGTGATGATATATTCATTCTTTTAAATGTGGTGATTGCTTCACATAAGTCAAAACTTATCAAATTGTGCACTTTTAGATATGTGCAGTTTATTATATGTCAATCACACCTCAACAATTCTGTTTTAAAAAGAAATGGAAAGCAAAGAAATTGATAAATATATGGATAAATATAAACTATAAAATGACTGTATAAAATAGCAATATTGTTTTAAGAAGTTAAGAAAAGAATTTAAATGCATGACCACAGTAGCATATTATTCCAGAGCAGAATAAAACTTTTATAGGGATGAGGATAATGTTCAGAAAATGGGTAAAGGTATTAATTAACTTGAGACATTGATGAGTTAATTATGCATGCTATTTTGGGGTAAACAAGAAAAGAGTAGTATCAGAACCCAGGCCAAATAGTAGTGGATGAAATAGAATTAGAAAAAACTAAGTAATCAATCCAAATAGAAGGCAACACAAGAGAGAAAAAGAATCAGAAAAGAAAGCACAAAATAAGATGACACATAATGTAAATAAATGGTTTCATCTAACACAAAGATTATCAAACTTATTAATTTAAAAATCAGCTATAGTCTGTTACAATGAAAATATCTAAAATACAAGTTTCCATGAAAAGTTGAAAGTAAAATGATGGAAAAAGATATACCAGGAAAACACCAAAGAGAAAGCTGGTGTACCTCTATTAAAATGAGACAAAATATATTTCAGGCAAAAATCATTACTAGAGAAAAAGAGGGTCATTTTATAATAATAAACAGTCAACTCTTAAGAAAATACTACAAATTTGAATTTCTCTATACCTATTGCAGTGGCTTCAAAATGTAAAAAGCCAAAAATATTCCACATGATTAATTTTGACCAATGAGATATAAGTAGAATTGTAATGTGGTAATTTCCTTACAAGAAAGCCAGTGTGTGACCTTTGCCCCTTTTCTTCATGCTTTCCTCCTTCCTTTTGGCTGGAATGTGGTTATGATGGCTGGAGGTGGAGCAGATCTTGGAAATGAGGGCCCTGCATAGTGGAGGAGCTGGGGTCCCTCAGGACTTTGCAGAGTAGAACCACTGCTGCAGACCTTAATGGCTCACTCCAGACTGCTGTAATAAATTTCTGTCTTCTGTAAGCCACTGTTTTTGGAGACTCTGTTTCTCACACCATAACCTAATTTTGACTACAGAGTGAGTTTACAAGAAGCTAAGGAAGTACACACATTTGCAAAGGAGGGGGAAAATCACCATGACTTTCCTAATCCCCAAGTGTTCCTGTGATGTTATTATAACATTTAGGTAATCAATATGACAGAAGAAAAAATAGTTCCCTCCCATGACAACTGGCAATATGTTGCATGTGGTTTATTAATCTATGCTTCTGCCCTTTAACTTTCTGCTGATTTGCCAGTTGAAAGGAAATAGAAGATTAATTTGGTTCATTTAGACTTCCTTTAGTTTCTTTTCTACTTCAAGCTCTTAATATCCATGGAAATTGCTAAATGGTCCATTTGTGTTTAATATCCTCTATAGGAAATTTAATTGATTAAATGAAATACCCCTCAGAGAATGCACACATTCTAATTTCTGACCTATAATATCTGACTACAATCTGTTTGTGATCCTTGGAGACTAGTTTTGTTCCTGCCGCTGTTGCTGTTGTTTTTCAATCCAGTGACAAGACCAGAGAAGAATTGCTCAGGCACAAACACTTACCAGGTAATATTATAGGGAAGAGAAAATTACACACAGAGAAAGTGAAAGAAAGATTTCAATATGGAAAACCAAAGACTGCGACGTTGTTGGGTAAATGCTCTTCAGGTCCCCAGGTGTGAAAGCTAATAAGTTCTGGCACATTTTGATTGGTGCAAACCATACTGGAGTATATCAGAGGGCGTGGCCTAAGACTTGGAGGGCACAGGAGTATAGGGAGCTCTACCAATGAACCAAGTAAGTGGTTTCCAAACTGGGAACCCATGAACTCTTCCCAAAGGGTGTGTGGGTGTAGATAGTCTATAGGAAATCAATTCCCAGATTCCACATTCTTTCTAAAATTTATGTATCTGAAAAGGTTCCTGCATGCAAAGCATCATCCTGGTTTTTCTCCTCCTACCTCCCTTTTAACAATTATCTTTCTCCCACTTTACAAGACTTGTGGGAGTTTATATTCCAGTCAATGAAATAGACAAATCATCTCACCATAAACCCTAATTTATTTATTTTCTTACAAATAAATCACGCTGAATGGTAAAACTGACTTTCATTGCAAACAATTGTATTCATCATTTCATTATTTGCAAAGGAGAATGCTCTTGGCTTTTAGCTCTTTAATAATATTATGGAGTTGAAGTGCAAAATACTACTAGTCACCTAAAGAATGCGTCTCTTCTCAAAATAAGTAATATCCTCCCTTCTCCATGTTCTCATTTGGTAGAGACACATGATTTACTAGGCATCTGGAAACCATTCTTTTAAGACGTCTTCACTGTTTCCTTTGGTGTTATTGGGAGACATCACTCGGATATTATTAATCCTCAGTTTGTTTTTCCAAAATATCAAGTCTCACATTAAATCCTTTATTCTCCATGAGGATTTCTGGAGTAATCATTTCTTGGCTAGACTACACATTTTCTATATCAAATAACTTTCCCTACATTCCAGTGTATTTTGCTCTGAGTTTCTACTTTTTAAAATCCAGAACAGGGATGAAGTGCTACTTGACATAAAATGTGGTAAACATTTTTTACAATGTTCTGTATGCTTATTTACATAAAAGAGTGAGCTTAGAATAAAATACTTTGAATAAAGTAATTTATAAAAATATTTTAAAATATTTAGAATAACTATATAAAAACAAAGAAGCAAATCAGATCCTTAACCATGAACTCTGGCTATCCACCCTCGATAAGCTTGCTAGAGGAGGGAGACTGTGATAAGGTAGCTAAACCACCATGATAATGTAATGGGAATGAAGACCACAATTAGGAGACAATTTATGAAGGATGAATGATATAATGAAAAAGAGTGCTTCGTTACATGGAATTATTAGTTCCAATGACCTCTTCAGGCTGCTGTGGTGGTGTCATATAGCTACACCTTTGCCATGGCTTCATGGTGGGAAAATAATTGCTCCCTCTCCTTTGATTTTGGCTTGGCCATGTGACTTGGTCAACAGGATGTCAGTTGACATGATGCAATCAGAAACTTGGAATGTCCGTGGAAGTGATTCACCATGACAAGAACATATCACAGGGAGCCATGGCCCCTGAGCCATGAGACATGTAGAGCAGATTCACAGCCTGGAACCAAGCCCAGAAGACACAGCCGGAAACAGAGCTGCTTAGTCAAGCCTAACCTATTTCAGCCAAATTGCAATTGAAGCTGCACTCAACCTACAGGTCCACGAGTATAAGTGCATATCTACCACTGAATTTGGGGGTGATTAGTTATGCAGAATTATTGCAGAAGTAGTTAATTGTCCCAGAAGCTTTACCTCTTCTGACGGTCTGTGTCCATCCCCACTGCATCTGTTGAAGTCTGGGTGATGTTTAGCCAGGCCTGCATGATACAGAGCAAGATTTCCACAGTGTGGTTGGCCGTGGTTCTTCTTGTGATGTTGGTTTTCTCTTGGTTGTGTTTTCTTCTTACAATCCACAGTGATGGGCAATAACTCTTACCATTGTCTTCGGTAGTGCTCGATATTTCCCTAATTGTAAATAACATGCTTAAACTGCTATTTCTTGTTTATTCTCTCTTTTTAAAAGAGATTATTATAGACTTCTTACTCTGGAAGAAGAGGGTATAATTCTATTACCATCACTCCTGTCCCATGCTACTCACACACTTCCTCTATTTCAACAACTGTGTGATTGATTGGAAGGTCTCATAAATGTCAGCATTTGTAGATCTTTGCTTTGGGCTGCTCAGTTTCAGACCTTTGCCTGAAGAGCTAAGTCAGGTTGCCTGGGTGAGGAACACGGCCAGGAGAAGGGGCTGAGAGGATTCTCAGCATTCGGTGTGCCTGTGTTTACTTAGTTCCCATGATTTCAGTACTGTTCTCAGCTGTGCCTGGTGCGGCAACTTATAAACCTTTATTCAGGGGGGAAAAGATACAGGGGTCCAGCTACCTGCTAAACAAGGCTTTTTTCCCCCCTAAGCATTCCTCCTATTTCCAGTCCACTCTGTACCTTCAGAGATGTCTTCAAGACCTGAGTCTTTCCAGGGTCTGTGATTTTCCAATGTTTTATTTGTATTGGCTTTGATCCCATCAAGCTATTAGGTTTCAGTTTTCTCCTCTCTCTTAAGCCATTTTAACTCTTGCTTTCTCTTATCCACATTTTGTTGATGTTTTACCTATTTCATCTTCCCTCTCTATTCTCTTTCCCCACTGTAATTTTAGTGGTTTTTTGGGATGTGCACAATGCCCATATTTGACTAGAAGTCTAGTGATGTAGCATGTAGGTTTAATGAATCATATAGACCATTTTTATCATTTCTATAGGTGTTGCTGAGAAGAGAATGTACCTCTCTGAGTTTTTTCTGTTAGACAGTACTGAAGCTCATAACATACTAGTCCTATTCCCCCAAAAATTCAATTTGAGATTCCAATTTGATTATTTTCTCAAGCAAATTTTCCAGTCAAAAGGCCAACCAACTATATTACATGTAAATATGAGATAAAGATCTAAGAAAAGTCAAAATGTTTAAGGAAATCCTACAGTTTTACTTTAGAGTCAAAATCATATTGTTAGATATATAATAGCCTCTTATACTTTGATATTTGACATATGATCCAATTTTAATGAATATGTATATACAGAGGGTGCCAAAAAATGTATACACATTTTAAGAAAGGAAAACTGTATTAAAATTGTAATACTCAATATATACCAATAACAAAAGATGAATACAAGTCATGTTTGACTTCTACAGTTACAAGAGGTGCTCAGAGTGGTTACCATCAGCATCCAGACACTTCTGAGTACGGCGAACTACTGCTTGAGCAATGTTGACCAAAGTGTCCCAGCATAATTTAAATTTACTCATATGTCCTATGTCTATTGTTTCTTATACTGTCTTAAAGTTTTACTACAGGAATACAGGCTCATTGTAACGCATCAAAAGATGAAATGGTATATAGATAAAAAAATTAATAATTCTTCTCCACCCATTCACTTTCTAAGGCAATGCATATTATTGATTTGCTGTGAAACCATCCACAATTTGTACATATACCTAAGAAATAATATGTTAAAATTGTTTCACTAATTCAAGACTTTGGGATTCAAGATACAATAGAGAATTTATTCCAGAGTGAGGGCCTAGGCTGAGATGTAAAATTGTAAAAGTCTGTGACTGGAAAGTCAATTTCCTGACTCACCCATATTGAAGTTATAGGAGGGAAATGAGTGGATTTCCAGGGAGGAGATTTTTGGACAGAGCTGTGCTAGCCATCTCTTCTTAACTCATCTGCCCCCCAATCTCAATTCTGAAGGAAGGAAGAAGACAGACTTTAAGGAGACCACTTAGCTTAATATGTGTCCTTTGCCCTGTGCAGTTGGAAGTGGGGGAGGACACAGTGGATGATCCTGGGGGACGAGAGACAGTGTGGGTAGAGTGGCTTTGGCAGCATGGTGGAGGAAAGCTTCTATTATGATGGGATTGGCCTGTACTTTCAGAGTTTGTTGGGCAAATAATGTGTGTATGCTTACCATGAGCCAGATTTAGGCTGTGTGTGTGTGTGGGGGAAATACACTGGTGGGGTTGGAGGAGGTGGGATGGTAGCTATAAGACCTCAGCAGACATTAGATGTATAAACTGCTAGATCCCCAAGACTGTAGCCAGAATAGAGAAGCTTATTCTGGGATGGAGCAAAACACAGTGGGAAGGACACCATAATGCAAGATTTTTGAAGAACCAAGAAAAACAACTGCAAGAGAAAGAGCCAGTTTAAGCTTCATGCAGAGAATGCAAAGCAAGCTTATTGACAGGGCAGACAATTTAGAAGTTTCCTTGTTCTGTTCCCTCTTCTCCCTTCCCTGCCTTTTCTCACCTGAAGGATTAGAGTAAAACTACAGGTAGGAAATAGTGGAGACAGGTAGCAATAAGAGGCTGACTATGCATTCTAAATGTCTGGTACTTTGACTGATCTGGGATCTGTCTCTGGTGGGACGACCTAGACCTCTATTTCTGAGGAGTCTGAGCCCTTGCCTTGCTCTGGTCAGACGGTGGTTGCTGTGATTTCCAATTCATAGTTATTGCAAGGCATGGAAGTACTAAGAGCTGGCCAAGTGAATCCCATGGCTCCTGGGCTGTAAACACCATCCTTCCTGATGGTAGCATCCTAGCTTTCATAGTAATCATGGTCAATCAATGACCCAACTAGTACAATAACTCCTTGCTGTTTTTGTTGTTCACTGGAATGAGGACAACAAAGTAGCCAGGTGGTAGTCATAGCTTCAAGTTCAATGGAATCCTATTGTCTTCCGTGATGGAAGCAATTCCCCCATGGGAACTACATTTTTTAACCTGGTAGAACTCAAGGTTTTGGGAATTGGAAGTCGAAACTGAGAGTTATGATGAGAAGTTCATGCCTTGGTTTGCACACCCATGACTTCTAGCTATTAGGGAAAACTGTGCTACCTGTCTGTCAACTGTAAATTCAATGCCTATAGCACATATTGGAGGATGGAGACCCAACCCTGCAGGGTGTGTGCCATTCTGGCACCTTAGCTGGGACTTCAACGGGTCATTCCACTATCCTAACAGGATGGCTGCCTCTGGGTGATGGGGTTCTTTCTGTTGCTACATTTATGTTGCTCTAAAATGAGTATCTTATTTCTGACTCTATGTAATTACCCAAATTAGATAACCCAATTCTGCCAACAGAGCGCTTCACACATATTGCTATCCAAAAGAGCGTTTATCGAATCAATGAAAGTCTAGGAGATTAAGTTCTAAGGAGAAGGAGTCATTTCATTTCCAGACCATGGACTTTGGTCCACAGTTTTTCACTGAGAAATATCTTTGGGCACAGGGAGGTAGCTGAAACTGGACTTCTTTGACTGTTGGTTTTATCTGTAAGGAAAAGTAGGACCTCGGGAATTTGGTCTTTACTAGACTTCATGAAATTTTCTATCATCAGCATTCCTATTGAAATCTCCTGAAAATTTCCATTGAGAGGTGATCTCGCACCATAATGAGACCCATTATTGTGTAATATAAGTGACTGTACTTTCCCATAAGACTTATGAGGTTCCACCTATCTCAGTCCTTTCCTGATTGAGGTATTGGACACTGAAACCAACCTTACCTGTCACCTTCTCCTGGTTATAGCCTGTAAATGTTTCTGTTGGCTGCCTTATACCAGTTAGCCCCACTCTAACACAGATGAATGGGCCCCTGAAACTCGGAGACTCCTCTGTTTACAGAATATTACGTGTTGAATTGTGCCCCCACTCCCTGGAAAATTCATATGTTGAAGTCTCAGTACCTCATAATTCAACCTTATAAGAGATAGGTAATCAAGTTAAAATGAGTTAATTAGGGTGGACTCTAATCCAGTTGACTGGTGTCCTTAGAAAAGAGGAAATGTAACCATTGCATGTGACCATGAAGATGGCCATCAAAAAGCCAAGGAAAGAAGCCTGGAAGAGATCTTTCCCTCATAGCCCTGCTGACACCTTGAGTTTGGACTTCTAGCCTCCAGAACTGTTAGATAATAAATTTCTGTTGATTAAGCCACCCAGTCTGTAGTACCTGATTATGACAGCTCTATTAGACTAAGACAGAATCTGTGCCTGAACCCTACCTTGCAGCAGAGGAGCTGGCCTGAACCCAGGTGGGTGGTTTCATAGGGAGCAGACGCAGCTGACATAAAGTTGCAGGGATGTGCCAAAAGCTTTTAAATTTTTCCCAGAAGCCCTTGGCAGACTCTCTAAAGTTCCATTGGAAGAACTGGGTCACATGCCCATGCGCTAGCTGCAGGCAGTGCTGGGAAAGGACTCTGCGAACTCCTGGGTGCACTCTCAGAGTTGAAGGCTCTTTTCTAAAATACAGCCAATTAGCCATTAGGATCATCAAACTGGCTCTATCAACTGTGTCCAGGGAAATGTGGGCCTCACCGTTCTGGTGTCCAGCTCAATATAGAATATCAAGTAGTAAGCCACCTTTGACTAGATGACTCATCAATTTTGCTCCTTCCATGTGTCAGTTACTCTTCTAGACTCGAAGGAGACAGAAAAGGTCCCTATTTCACGGAGCTTACTGTGCAGTAGGAGACAGGCAAGAAGACAGACTAGTGAAGGTAAGTCCTACTGGAAGTGACTGTGAGGCTTTGATAGATTGGGGGCGGGGGGGGGGGGGTCAGCACTCTCTGAGAGGTAGTCACTTAAGCTGAGAGCTGAAGGTCAATCAACTTAGTGCTTAACATGACAAGGAAAAATTAGAATAAGTAGCTAGGAATTCTACAAATTTAAATACTATTACATGCTTTTTTTCCCTTAGAAAATCTCAGGTTAATAAATTCAAATTTTGCCATCAGATTAAGCAATGGTAGATTCTGACACTTGGTATGAATTTGGCATATGTTGGAGATATTGCAGGTTTGGTTCCAGGCCTCTGCAGTAAAGCAAGTTGTAATCTTTTTGCTGGTGGAGGGTCTTGCCTTTAAGCAGTAAAAAAACGCAACATCTGTGAAGCGCAATAAAGCAAAGCACAGTAAAAAGTATGTATGCCTGTAAATGAGGACACAGATGCTCAGATCTTGCTGGGCTCTGGCTTTTTCCAGCTTTGCAAACCAAGGTCAATAGTCCTGAAATTTGTAGACCTCTGGCCATTTTCTATGTTGGGCCCAGTAATGCTCTCTCATATTATATAGCCGATGAAAACATGAATGTTAAATAAAGTACCCAGAGGAATTTCCCTGCTTTCAGGACTGCTCCCGAACCCTTTGAAAGGTGGACTCGGACCCTCACCAGTTCATGACCTGCAGTGCATATGTGGGTCTGGTGCTGTGGTTGTCTCAGAGTGTAATGTATCCATTCTTTGAATTCAGATTATATATCAACTGGCACATAATCTTCCTTTCTGATTCGTTGCAACTCTAAACTTCTCCAGAGGTAGAGGCCCCTTGAGGCAAAATGATTCCACTGCTAACAACTTTCGTACTCTCAAAAAGAAAAGAAAAGAACCCAAAACAAAGGGCAAATCTCTCTCTCTCATTTCTCTACTTGTCTGCAGAAAGTCTCTGTTTTTAAGCTGGGACAATATAATATCCTGCCTTAATATCATTACACACCTGATTCTTTCTTTGGCTTTAGAATCTAGTTTTAGTTCCTAAACACTCTACCACCCTAACTCACCCAGCACTGCTCCCTAACATTGTACCCCCCATAGTATATGGCCTATTCTCTTTTATTGTGCCTCCCTCCACCCCCCAATATATTCTTCCCCCCACACTCAGCCCCAGCTGGTTTAACAGCGTAGGGACTCTTGGAATGTCTACTGCTGCTGTCACAAGACTTTTCTTAATGGACAGAGGTACCAGGCACTACACAATATGGGGAAATGTTCTTGTTTCATTCCAGTTCTCTGAACTAGACTACTGAAGAGCAGTTTCTGCTTTTGCAGCGAGTATTAAGAGTATTCTACCACATTTGCTTTTTGAAGAGAAGCATTTAAGATTGACAAATCCTGCGAGAGGCTTTATGCTATTTTTGAGAACTCAGTTCCATAGAACACCTGTCTGGAAGTCTGTGGAGAAACAGAAAACGGCGTTTCTAACGAAATATTCGTTGCTTTTGTTGTAATGTTAGTTGCTGGTGACTTTAATTAAGGTAAATGTGTCCCATCTGATGGAGTGAGTTAGAAAGAGTCCTCCAGGAAGGAGACTGAATAACACTGTTTCCAGGGAGGGGGCAAGCGGAGCAGCGGATTGCGGGGCCGGTGGAACCTCGCGCGCGAAGGGCGTCCCCGGGCCGGCTGCGGCGGGGCGGCAGCTGGGGTCCCTGGCGCACGCGGCCGCGGTCAGAGCAGGCTCAGAGCGCAATCTCAGCGCGGTCGCGCGGGGGGGGGGGACGGGCTCGGAGCTTCCCTCCGCCCGGCGGGGACGCTCTGTGCGCAGCCGGGGCCCCGGTGTTTACCTCGCGTCCTAGCAACCGGCGGGCGCGCACGCGCAGCTCGGGGCGCGGGGTGGGCGCGGAGCGGGGCGCTGCAGGTGAGTGCTGGGCGCCAGGAAAGGGTGGCCACTCCGGGCTCGCTGCTCCTGGGGACCCGGCCCTCCGGCCTCGCTCGGTTCTTTGCAGCGTTCCGCGAGGTTCGAGAAAAGGGGGCCGCTCGCGGGCCTCGTTTCTTTCCCTCTCACTGTCTACTGGTTCTCTCCTCGGGCCCGAGAGCCGCCCCTCCCCTTCTCTCTCCCGTCCCGGTCTAGCCAAGGTCTCCCCACCGACACCCGGCGCCTGCCCGGACCTGGGGAATTCCTGCTCCTTCGCCTCCGCGCCCCACTCTCCACCCCTACTCGGACCACATCTCTTTCCTCCGCTCTCTCTTCTTCTCCGGTTGCCTCCCTGCCTCTCTTACCCTCTTTGCCTTTCTTCTCAGCCCTTGCAGCTTTGCCTCTCTCTCTCTATACTGCCTTCGCTGTCTGCCCCTCCCGCCTGTCCCCGTACTTTGTTCAACCTTGGACACTTATCCTCCAGCTCCGGTGGCGTTCATGTCAGTTCTGGAATTTTAATTTTTCTGTATTCTCACTGCATAGCTTCATCATTCTCAGAACGTCGGTGTATGTATGCCCTGACTCCCAGTCGGTGTTACCAGCCACATTTCTAAATCTCAGAGTGGATGCTTATATTCCCTTAGCCTCATAAACAATTAGGTTTTGCTTCGCTCAAGTGTTACAGAAATTATTCATGAATGGGCTTCATTTTATTAATGATACTGGAAGCTTGCACTTATATCTACTAGATTAGTAGAGAAAATTAGTGCAAATGGATTCTCAATTTATGGAAACACATTCACAAAATTTTTTCTTTCAATGGTTAAACTTCTTTAAAATTGTACTGTTAAATCAAAGACATGTAGTATATATTCACATGTATTCATTGTAACCATGGTGCTTGGGCCAGAAGAACTCGTGGATTGGAAACGGGTAAAAACTGGGAAGCAGCCTATCTTGATATAAAGTGTTAGTTTTTGTATTTTTTCCTGAGTTATATTGACTGATCATTTTTGAACACCCCTGGAATTAGTTGAATAAGTGCTGGCTTTGGTTCTCTTGGTAAATTAAGAAACCATCAGAAATTTCTCATACTAAGGATGATAAAAACAAAACAAAACAATAGATTACCCTGTTTTCTTCTTAAAACTCATTCAGTTAGACCTGCAAAACGTCTCTCTCTCTCAAAGCATTTTTATGCATGATCTCCTTATCTTTGGAATGGTCATAGCCCCCCCCCCCCCAGATTTTCTTAGGCCTTTTGCTAACCAGCGTTCTCAAATCAAACCTGTCCATTGATGAAGCTCCTGGTTTACTAGGTCCAGAAGAACAATTTAAAGAGATTCAAAGATATTACAATTACATTTCTATAAAAATTTATCATGATGGAAAGAAGAACTTCTTGCATTTTTTAGCTCCTTTTAAAGTGTCTTCCAGGTAGTTGCTATATGGTAAGTTGACTCTCACAGTCTTATGAAATCTATGTAATTTCATATTTTACTTTAAAAGGTACAAGAAGAAAATGATGCACATGCTATAGCTTTATAAGATCACCAAAACAGGTGTTATGCTTAAGATTAAAAACAAACAGAACGGTCTACCTAAGCCTTTTGATATAAGATAAAGCTGTTTGAACTTATTCTTAGTTTGCACTTATTTTCATAATACTAGGAAACTGAAGACTAACACATACACATCAGTTCATGTTTCTGTGTTCAGCGTCTTGCAATAGAAAGAACTGCACACTAAAGCAAGTGCACAGAACAAATTTGTACCCTAGTTGTATACATTTTATTTTACTAGCACTTTTATATATACATATAATAAATATGTATATATATATATATATATATATATATATATATATATATATCAGTTTTCAACTCTATCTGATACAATACTTGGGTTTTTATAGCAAATATATTATAATGCCTACTTTGCTATTCTGAAATCAAAATCATAGATAATAATCCTACATATGTGCATAGTTTTAAATATTGATAGTGTCCTACTGGATAAAAAAAGGAAAAATAAAAGGAAAATCATTGTCACAAAATATCAGCATGTCAATACTCAGGTACCACTATACTGAAATATATAATGAAGTAGTCAGATGCTCCAGCCTTACACAGAATTTCTGTCGATGCAGTAGTTCCAAGTGCAAATTGATACAGACATGTCATTAAAAAATTGTGAGTAGCATTGCCATTAATGGTGTGATTTTCCAAAATGTTGAACTCTTGGTAAAGTTCTATATAAAACGAAGTATGTACAACCTTTCTTTGATTTATATGATAGTTGCAATCCCCGGAAATCCAGTGTATATTCAAACTGAAAAAAAAGTACTTGGCGATTATTTGTAAAATGGAGCTAGGTTCTAGGAACAGGCTTTACTTATCGGAAGTTTTTTTTACATACTAAATGCCTGGAGATTGCAGCAGAAATCAAATCATCCTTGTAGGGGACTGTCCGGCACATTTGTAGGACATCTGGCATTCTTGGTTCTCATGACTAAATGCCAGTGCTGTACTCTTCCTATCCTTTTGATGATGAAACGTCTGTACAATCCTTCTGTACTGCTTCTCAGCAGGCAGCACTGCCCCACTGAGAACTAGGACATAGATGTCCCTGTTACTGGGTTTCGAGATTTAATACAGTACAGAGAGTAAAATCCCCAAGTCATTTCCGTAGAATCCTGCTACTTTTGTGCTTTTGTAATAATGATGGAGGTGGGGGGTAAGCTAATTATAGTCCATGTTTAACTTTATACCATTCTTCTAATATTCTGAAGAAAGATTTTAATGACCCATGTTATTACAAATGAGGAAGCAAGCAATTATAGATTATCTGCAAAAAGCCATAAATATTCATTATGAATTAATATCAGAACTTTATATCTAACTTGGTTCTTAAATATTACAGATAATGTAATCTTTTTAAAGATCTTCTTTTAAAGACGAATTTCTATTTAGCCAAAGTGAAATTTATTTCATTTGAATTTCTGTTTAAATGTTAATGCTAGACTGTTTCGGTAACCAATTTGGATAAACAGCCTAAGGAGATTCTCATTTGTTCTTACATCTGTCACAAAAAATTTGCTCTTAAGAAAGTTATGAATTACAATAAAATATTCTGGGCAGGATATGTGGGTGGTATTTCCTCAGATATTCTGATTAATAAGATCAATATGTGCTATATCAATTTTCAGGAAAAAAATAAAATTATATTGCACAGTAATGTTTTTATTCTATTTCTTATTAATTCAGAAGGCACTTGGGGAGCTCTCAGAGCTCCCAGAATCATGTTATCAGTCATCATTGCACTGATGTAGATATGATGAGTATAAGAAAGTCAGGGTAACCCAACTCAATTTAATAGCATAATTCTAAACAATGTGTGACCCAGGTCAAAAGAGCATTGCTCCCTTAACTTCCAGCTCCAGCAGAGCTGCAAATCAGAGACCAGTTCTTTTTTCCACTCTTGGAATTTTCTGTTTCCATTTTCTGCCCAAGTATTTGAACTTTCTTTCTTAGGCCCAGGGAAATGAGAAAGAAGTTATTCATTTCAGGGCAGACGGGATTGGAAAATCCTTAAGTACCAGTCAGTTTTACTTAGAGCTGGTTTAATGAAAATTAACTGTTTTATTGAAGACAACTAAAAAAATTGACCTATAAGGTGAATAAGTAGAATGTGGGTTGGGTAGTACTAGCTTAAAATCTTGAAGAATGTTCCAGTGAAAGTGTGGATGCTGTTGTTTTTTTCTAATTCTTTCTACTTTGATGTAGCGTGTGTGCTGAGCTCAGACCTGAGAGAGCTTTCTGGGATCCCATGGGTGTAGCGCTGACAAAATCAGTGCAGTGGACTACTGCTGCTGGATTTGGAACTGGAACCCTAGAAATTACCCCTCTAAATGAAGCGATTTTAAAAGAAATTATTATGTTGGTGGAGAGTTTTATCTATAAACATCCCCAAGAGGCAAAATACGTTTTTGTAGAACCACTTGAATGGAAGACAAATTTGGACCCCTCAGCATTTGAATCAGGTTATGTTGTCAGGTAAGCCAGTTAATTGCTTTTAGAATTTAATATCTTCATTGTACATGTTTTTATTGATTGGTTGTGGGTTTGAGGCAGGTCATTTAACATCAATGAATCTCAGAAATCTTCTGACCCAGGGACTGCAAATCGGAGGCACTTAGGTGAAATCTGAGGATATTTCATTTGGTCAACACACTAATTTTCAGTTTGAATTAGAATTTCTTTTGATAGGGGATGCATTCTCCAGATTACCATGCTCCCAACATTAGCTATTGTTTGATCCATATTACCTGCCAGATGCCAGTAGGCATTGCTTTTGTGTAGACGTACCCTCTGGTATTTAAACCTACCAGTTCCTGGGTGGCAGAGTGACAGTGGTAAATTTTGCTCAATATAATGGAGAGACATCTTAGCAATTAACTGCCCTCAAATGAGAACCTTCCAAATCTGAGATTAAGAAAAAAATCCTACTTCCGCTGCAAACAGTGAGCTGTTTTTACACACACACACACACACACACACACACACACACACACACACACATACTCACACACACAGACACACACGCACACACGGTTGGACAATTAAGTTCGCGAACTCATACTAGAAAAAGTGCTACATACCTCATTGCTGAATATCACTGTAGTCACCTTCCTAATACTCCCCGTGGGAAGCTATGCACCGATGCCAGCATCTAGTCCACCCTTCAAAGCAATTTTGGAACTCTTTTTCTGGAATGGCCATCAGAGCTGTCATTGTATTACCCTGATGTCCTGAATGTCATCTTTCAATATTTCCTTTATCTTTGGGTAAAGAAAGAAGTCATTAGGGGCCAGATCAGGTGAGTAGGGAGGGTATCCCAATACAGTTATTTGTTTACTGGCTAAAAACTCCCTCACAGACAGTGCCGTGTGAGCTGATGCATTGTAGTGATGCAAGAGCAAAAAGTTCAGGTCGTCTAACTTTTTCATGCAGCCTTTTCAGCACTTCCAAATAGTAAACTTGGTTAGCTGTCCAATTGGTACAAATTCATAATGAATAATCCCTTTGATATCAGAAAAGGTTAGCAACATCGTTGCAACAAGTTTGTGAACTTATGTAATTGTCAGATGTTGTGTGTGTATGTGCGTGCAGGTGTGTGTGTGTATACATATATACATATATAAGATAATTATATATGATAAATATATATATAAATTAATATATCTCTGTTTTTGTTTGGTCAGCCTCAGTTTATTTTCCACTTCAGGCATCCTGATCTTTTTTTCGGTTGTCCAGATGAACTTTTAAAGTTCCGACATATCAAAAACTGCTCCCTAACTAGCCAAAGCTTCCTATAGATGCCTTTTCCATTTTTTCCCTTTGGGATTATTTGTGAGAATAAAGTCAGAATTTCATTTTTAGAACTGCAAAACCATTCTTGAACTGCATTTCAAGAGCTTTGTAGTTCTGATATCATGCTATACCTTCTCTCTGAATTTTCCGAAATCTTTTCTTTAAATTGTATTTTTATTTCTAACTCTGCATATGGTCACTTTATCTCAAAGTGCTTGTCCTTCTTTGTTGCTCCCACCTAAGTTCAATGTATTATCACACATTGTTTTTTCTACCCTTTGAAAGATGAACTCATCTGCAAAACCAATTAAAAACACGACTGACTTAGTACAAAGACAGATTTAAAGCAGATGTTAGAAGAGTATTATTTTGTCATTGTATCTTGCCTTTGTACTAATTTTGTGTTCCAACTACAAACATGACCACATCTGGGGCCTCGTTAGGTGGACTGTCACGCACACCTCAAGTGTATCACTATTTCTCTTTCTGTATCCTTGTCCAATTTCTTTTGGCTTTATTTCTATTCTTACATCTCTGCATACAGTCTTTATGTATAGGTTTCCCTTTTAAGCAGAATGTTTTGGCACCATGTATGTTTTGAACCAACTGCCCTTCATCGTCTTCCTTTTTCAAATGTACGTACCTTTTCCTTGGGTCAGTTTTTCTATCCATCATTCTTATTTGTGACCTTTATTGATGATATCTTTAATGTTGGAAGGGCTGAGAAGGGTCTAATAGTAGTGCTTGTTGTTTTAAAGCAAACCATGCCTATGTGGCTTAATGAAAACCAGATAGGTACTGATTGCCCTAAAGAAGCAAATAATATAGCTGAGATTTTGGTAATGATGGAAAATACCAAATGTTTTCACATCCAGGTCTTCATAATACGCTTTACTCTCCCCAACCCCTAACCAAAGATCTGTCAGCAACCCATAGCCACTCGGAGTTTGTTACATCTAGCAACATAACAAGTGATGTAAACCAGAGATGCCTCAATGGCTGGAAGAACGTATTATTAAGACAACCCAACTACCTTATTCTTTGGTTCACATGCATTCCCCTTGCTTAGCTGCTGACCCTTAGTACACCATTTATGCATTTATTTAAAGTGGGGAAGCTGTCTCTTTCCAGACAGGATTCAGGTCTGTCAGTGCAGGTGGATGACCAAAGTCATAATAAAGGATTTGAACTTCGAGTTTTTATATATGTTTCTACCAAATAGGAATGTTGGACTAGGAATCCAACATCCAAATAGGGATCTTTGGATGGTTTAGAATAAATCATAGTCTTCTTTCTATAGATTCTTTCAGGCTTCGTGTTGCAAACCATGTCAGTTTTATCTACAGTGAAAGTTGATTGAAGTGGGTAAGCTACCCCCTTTAGTTGATCTCTGCAGATATTTTAGGGCACATATTTATACCTGTAATTGTGGCCTCATTTCTCATTTGATGTAGTGCATCTCTGAAGGTACTCTCTGTAGCAGTCAAGGAAAGTCTGATCAGCCTTCTTCTGAATTAGGCTTATCAGCATCTGACATTGAAATTGATCCTTTAGTCACAAACTGAAAAGGTTTTACATTTCATTAACTATCTTTTGTGCAGTTGGTTTTAACTGAATAGACACAGAACTTTTCACATGTTGCACAATTCATTTTTCTTTCCTTTAGAATCATTCCCAATGTTCAGCTGTCCAACCTGTAATAATATTTGTCATCATCTCTCCATGTTCAATTTTTTTTGGGGAAGGGATATTTCTACTTTCATTGTAATGGGAATCATAGGTTTCTTTATTACCATTTTCAATTACTTTTGTTCTTTTCAGATAGGATGCGATTATTAATCTTCCCAGAACACCTCACAATGAAGCCCAAATCTACTGTAAACTACGGACATATGACGCCACTCAATGGCAACACCATCTGTTGGTGGTACACAGACCTGCGGTCCTTCGATTCTCTAGAACCTAGCTTGGGAAATTTATAAATTGGATAAGCATTCAGAATCACTTTGTGAACATATTATTACCTGCTCTTTTCTCTTTTTCTCTGGTAGAACTATGATTTTTGAATTACATTTACTTTAATATTGCAGTATTTTAGTGGCAAGTCTTGTTCTGATGTGTCTCAGTGCTTTGTATGAGTTAGGACAAAATTATATGCTGGTAAGAGTTCTGGATGGATGAGAAGTCAGACCACCCAAGCCGTGGCCCTCTTCCCCACAATAATGCATACTTCACTCACAATTCATATCTCTCTGGTCCTTAATTTTGTGATCAATATCATGAAGGGCTGAAATACATGATCTCCGACCTTAAAATATTGTATTTTGGTAAACGTTTTAAGTCATGGTGTTAGGATCAATAGCCATAACTTTTGTTATTGGGCTCTTTGTTTTTTTTCCCTGAGAATTTACTAAATAGTTTCTCAAGTCTAGCCTTATTTCCTCTGTTACTATTTAGACATGCATTTATTGAGTAATTACTATGTTCTGGACACTAAAGTAGACACTGGGGATTAAATAAATAACACATTTTCCTGCTTAGTACTTTTAGCTCTCTTCCCTAATTCCAATTTAAAAGTTTCTTGATCAGGTCAGTGGATTTCATTTACAGCACATTCCTCTTGACCTTCATGAAGTGATACAGTATTTTTCTTCCTAAGAGCTCTTTTTTCAGGTGTGAGAAGCTGTGAGCCCAGAAACTGAAACTTGCGCTTACATCTTCCCTATAGCTGGCTCTGTGAAGTTATAGGTTTCAGTTGGTAGGAGCAATGAAAAATGTCACCTGTGCCCTTCAGTTCTCCCATTCCTCACCAGGAGTTTCACTTTCTCAAGTTAAGTAGCTTGATATTGTTGGCATTCATTCAGCCTATAACTTAGTTCTCTCTCCATCCACTTAGCACAAGTGTCCAGCCCTGATATATGAGTCTGTAAGAAATTTCCTCAATCCTAAGGACATTACTTCAAAAGCTTCATTGTAGAGAAGATATGCATTTTGTACACAATGTATGTCCATGGCAAGGCTGAAAACATTTTAGTCATTCATTTATTCCTCTTATACTTATTGAACATCTTCTGTGTGCAGTTACTACGTGAGGTACTGGGGATAGAGCAATGGGTGAGACTAATAAAAGTCACCATCTTAGCCCCTATTGGTGCTGTAACAAATTACCACACACTTTAATGGATTAAAACAACACAGCTCTGTTATCTTACAGTTCTGCAGGTGAAAAATCTAAAATGAGTCTGTAGGGCTAAAATGAGTATGACAGGGCTGTGTTCCTTCTGGGGGGAAGAAGGAAATTTGTTCTTGCCCTTTCCAGCTTCTAAAGGCCACCTGCATTCCTTGGCTCATGGCTCCATGTTACTCTGACCTGTTTCCATCATCACTTCACCTTCTCTGACTTGAACTGCCTGCCTGCCTCTTCTAAAGACCCTTTTGATTACGTTGGGCTCCCCTAGATATTCCAGAATAGTCTTCCCGTCTCAAGATCCTTAACTTGATCCACTTGCAAAGTCCCCTTTGCCATGTAAGGTAATACAGTCATAGGTTGTAGGGATTAGTATGTTGACATTGCGGGGAGCCATTATTCTGCTTCGTACAGTTTCCGTCCTCTTGTTTCTAGTCTAGTGAAATAGGATGAGTAGTAGATGGTCTGAGTCTGTCAGATTTACTTTTTTTGATGAACTGTCAACATTTCATGTCTATTTATCTGCATTACAATTTTAAATATGTTCGATCATGTTTTAAGATGTGGGCCATTTTGCCAGGGATATCAGTGTGTAATGAAACCTAGGCAGTTTAATTAATGTCATAAGTGGTAGAAATCTATAGGAATATCACTGCCATAAAAACATCTTAATATTTTTAAAATGCCAACCTAAAAAACTCATTAAAATGGACAGAAACACAAATCCAGGAGACCCAATAATTTCTGATCAGGAAAAGCCTATTTAGAAAAACTAGTTATTATCCTAAAGTAAACCAAATTAAGGGTTTGGAGTGGGGAAATAATCCACAGAAAGGATCTAGTTTGTCCCTTTTTTTCATAGCTTTTTTGTTCATAAACACAGAGTATCCAAGAAAATTTCTAACCACTAATTGCTGTGGTATATAAATTTTATAAATAAAATAACATTAGAGATCCTCAAAACATGAATGGTTCTGTAGAACTGGTGACTTTTTAAAGTGGTCCAATACATTGTTAGAAAAACAAAAACTGAGTTCATGTAGGTATTCAAGAAATTGCATCAAATTTTCTTTCTGGATATAATATTGCTCACTATGATTGCTAATAAGTTTGTGGATTTAAGGGTCTGAGTGTGGATGAAAGTGGGAAAATAGACGGCCTTCTAACAAGATATTTATATTCTGTGTTTTATAATGAGACATGGGATAATTTGCTGAAATATCTTAAATTTCTGCTGGCATCCAGGTTACCTGAAGCTTTCAATTTTTTTTTTTCATTTTTAGTGCAACAACAGTTAAATCAGAAGAAGCTGATAAAAACGGACAGCCTTTGCTATTTCTCTCTGTACCACAAATTAAAATTAGAAGCTTTGGGCAGCTGTCATGTTTGTTATTTATTGCCAAAGATACAAAGCTGAAGGAAACGCAAGCATGTATTGAAGGTGATATTTACACTCCAGTCTGTGATTTGAACTTTTAAAAACATAATCTTAGGGCAAAGCATTGGTTATAGTCTCTTGAAAAATGTTCCGTGTTCTAAAAGGTACAAAATCATATGTTCAGCTTTAAAAGTCATTAATTTTCCTTGGCTGAAATGTTACACTGATATCAGATTTCTACTTTAAAATTAAAAGCCTCATACTTTACCACTGGTAAGCTTCTAGATTTCTAATTTTAACCTGTGGTTTAAAGAGAAGGCTTCCTAGTTTCAGGAACAAGCCGAGGCCTGTAGCCTTTAGGGTCCATGTCAGGGGAGACGACAGATGTTCATGACGGAAATCCACACTCTCCCCTCACATACTGCTGTGATGGACGATGATCTGTCTTCTTTCAAATGAATGTAGGCTTTTCCTTTAGCCCAGCCAGCCCATAATAGTCTCACTTTCCATTTGTCTCAATGCTGTCCCATTGTGCATTGCACAACCTGTGATAGTTCCACTCATTCAATGGGGAAATATGTTCCTCTTCATTAAGGATATATAATATGCTTATTACTGTCAAATCTAATATCCAAGAAAAATGTGATGGATTGCCTGTTACCATTATGTGCTAAATATTTCTTATGAGAAATCCCTAATGACTGTGTATAAGTTTTGCTTCCTTGGACTCCCCTGACCAGTGGGGCCCAGGCATAAGGTACCTGAATTCCACCTCTCACTGTTCTTTGTCACTGTTCTTTGTCACTGTGAGGTGGGAAGAGAACCATTTACCTTTTCTTTTTTAATTTAATTAAGATGTATACCTTAGGACAGCAGCCTCTTTTTATTTCTTGCCTACTTTTCCTTGTTAGGCTATGTTGTACACCAAAGCTACTTTCATGAGGAGGAATGAAATCTTGAGAGTAAAACTGAATTCAAGAAGATTGTTAATAAGGGCATGATTCTTCATTAAATTCAACTTAGTATGTAATGTAGATCGAGTTTGGCTAGATATGTGGCCTTTGCTGCATTTTGCCCTTTCTACAAAGATTCTAAGTACAACTCTTAGTGTTAGGTCCAAACGGCATGGTGCCCGGCAATTTGGGAGTCAGTCTTATGTCTTTTCCTAGAATTCACCTAGTATCGCTTTTCATAAATCTTTAGAGATGACAGCCATTAGGTTGATAAGTTGAGATGCTCAATAAGTAGTTGATTCCCAGGTCTCTTTTCCTTACACCTCCCCTCATGCAATCCTCCCTCAGTCCTATGCCATTTTTGCTATTTCCTGGTGGCATAGCCCAGTTCCTGTTGGAGAGTTAATGGCATTACTGTACTTCTCTCTCTCTCTTTTTTTTTAAATTAAAGTTTATTGGGGTGACAATTGTTAGTAAAGTTACGTAAATTTCAGGTGTACAATTCTGTATTACATCTTCTATAAATCACATTGTGTGTTCACTACCCAGAGTCAGTTCTCCTTCCATCACCATATATTTGATCCCCTTTACCCTCATCTCCCACCCCCCACCCCCTTACCCTCTGGTAACCACTAAACTATTGTCTGTGTCTATGAGTTTTTGTTTCTTCATTTGTTTGTCTTGTTCTTTTGTTTTTGCAGTTTTATATACCACACATCAGTGAGATCATATGGTTCTCTGCTTTTTCTGTCTGACTTATTTCGCTTAGCATTATAATCTCAGGACCTATCCATGTTGCCACAAATGGTCCTATTTCATCTTTTCTTACCACTGAATAGTATTCCATTGTGTATATATACCACAACTCCTTTATCCATTCATTTATTGAAGGACATTTTGGTTGTTTCCATGTCTTGGCCACCGTAAATAAAGCTGCAATGAACTTTGGAGCACACGTGCCTTTATGGATAAATGTTTTTAGAGTCTTTGCGTAGACACCCAGGAGAGGGATTGCTGGGTCATATGGCAATTCTATTCGTAACTTTTTGAGGAACTTCCACACTGCCTCCCATTGCGGCTGCACCAGTCTGCATTCCCACCAACAGTGTATGAGGGTTCCTTTTTCTCCACAGCCTCTCCAAAACTTGTTACTATTTGTCTTGTTGATGATAACCATTCTGACTGGGGTGAGGTGATATCTCATTGTGGTTTTTATTTGCATTTCTCTGATGATTTGTGATGTTGAGCATTGTTTCATATGTCTATTTGCCATTTGTATGTCCTCTTTGGAGAAATATCTCTTCAGGTCCTCTGCCCATTTTTCAATTGGGTTGTTTGTTCTTTTGTTGTTGAATTGCATGAGTTTCTTGTATATCTGGATAATCTGGATATTAGCCCCTTATCAGAGGCACTGTTTGCAAAAATCTTCTCCCATTCAGTTGGTTGCCTCTTTATTTTGTCGGAGGTTTCTTTTTGCTGTGCAGAAGCTTTTAAGTTTGATATAGTCCCATTCATTTATTTTAGCTTTTACTTCCCTTGCCTTTTGGAGTCAAATTCATAAAATGCTCTTTGAACCCAAGGTCCATAAGTTTCGTACCTATGTTTTCTTCCATGCAGTTTATTGTTTCAGGTCTTATGCTTAAGTCTTTGATCCATTTTGAATTAATTTTGGTACATGGTGACAGATAGCAGTCCAGTTTCATTCTTTTGCACGTGGCCATCCAATTCTCCCAGCACCATTTATTGAAGAGGCTGTCTTTTCTCCATTGTATGCTTTTTGCTTCTTTGTCAAAAATTATCTGTCCGTATTTATGTGGGTTTATTTCTGGGTTCTCAGTTCTATCCCATTGGTTTATGTGTGTGTTTTTCTGCCAATACCATGTTGTTTTGATTATTGTTGCCCTGTAGTACAAGCTAAAGTCAGGGAGTGTGATACCTTCAGCATTGTTCTTTTTTCTCAGGATTGCTTTGGCTATTCGGGTTCTTTTGTGGTTCCAAACAAATCTGATGATTTTTTGTTCTATTTCTTTAAAAATGCCATTGGGATTTTGATGGGGATTACATTAAATCTGTATATTGCTTTGGGTAACATGGCCATTTTTACTATGTTGAGCACGGAATGTCTTTCCATTTCTTTGTGTCTTCTTCAATTTCTTTTAAAAATGTCTAATAGTTTTCAGCATATAGGTCTTTCACATCCTTGGTTCAGTTTATTCCTAGGTATTTTATTCCTTTTGTTGCAATTGCAAAAGGAATTATTTTTTTTAATTTCTTTTTCTGACATTTCATTGTTAGTATATAGGAATGCAATGGACTTTTGTATGTTGATTTTGTAGCCAGCAACTTTACTGTTACTGAAACAATCAATGAATACAGTAAAGTTGTACTTCTCTTCATCTCAATTGGATCCATCTCTCTGAATTAGTCCTTGGCTTTCCCCCCTCCCTGTCCAAATGCATATATATTTCATCTTACTTGAATTATTTCTTTCTAAACATGTTTTTGCCCCTTTCTCCCTCATTTTCAATCATATATATATATATATATATATATATATATATATATATATATATATTAACCTTTACCAAATTTTGTTTTCAGCATATCTGGGTTCAACTTTCACGTCTATATCAGCCTTGCTCATAAGTTGGTGTTTTAGTTTTTCACTATAATTTTGGTATATGTGTAAATACTGGCTAGATTTGTTTTTCCAACTCTAACATCAAAAGGCATTGAAAATATACCATGTTTCCCTGAAAATAAGATTTAGCCAGACAATCTGCTCTAATGCATCTTTTGGAGCAAAAATTATTATAAGAATTGGTATTATAGTATATTGTATTATATTATACCTGGTTTTATAGTAAAATAAGACCGGGTCTTATATTAATTTTTGCTCCAAAAGATGCGTTAGAGCTGATTTTCTGGCTAGGTCTTATTTTTGGGGAAACACGGTAAGTAGTTTGAACAGGTGGAAAAGACTGGCAGGAGATCTATAGACTGAAGGAAATATGCTATTTTGGAAAGAAAGCATTGTGAATACTGTGAGCACTGACACACACACACACACACACACACACACACACACACACACACACAGTTCTAGTAATGATTCTTTTAAGGAGACCAATATTCCTCTATCTGCAAATCAATTCTGAATATATTAATTGAATGTCTTTTCTGAATAATGCCTCATGGTCTACTGAAAGAAAAAAAAGTATGTCTTAGTCTTTGTCCTATGAGGGAAATGACATATATAGATGATATTGCAATACAAGTAGAACATCTCAAAAGGTATAAGAGAGTTCCTAAATACAGTAAGTCTGAGAAGTAAGGATTAACTCTAAGTGGGTCCATCAGAGAAAGCTTAGTGAAGGAAATATATTTGAGTGGGACTCAAAGGATTTGTTTGTCTTTATGTTTCCTGTAATAGAAGACAAGAGGATAATTTTTATTTATTTACCTTTTGTCAGCTAACAGAAATCCTGTAGCAAAAATCCTGGGCATGGATTACAATACAATGAAAGAAGACTCATCAGTATTAAATATTCTTGATAAAATTACCAAAGAAGATGATCCTGAGAGTGAGATTAAGATGAAGATGGCCATGCTACTTGAGGAACTGGATCTGCACCTCCTCAACTGTTCTCTAAAATATACTTCGTTGTGAGACTTTAAAAAAAAGAAACCTCTAAAAATTAGTTGCAAAAAGTGCTGTCAGAGTTTTAAGGGAAAAAAAAGAAAAAGAAAGCATGGAAGTCATTGCTATTGATTTAACATTCAATTTTATAGGAATAAAAGTTTAGTTTATTGCATGGGTATTTCTAGTTCTAAAAATTAAAATTTGCAGTCGACATTGCTAAAATATTCTAGTGAGATTTCATCTAATTCTAAAGACATTAAGTGGCTTTAGAATTTTCAAAGTCTCTTAAGACTCTCAGATAAATTATTAAATTGTAAAACAAATATGTAGAGTTTGTCAGGTTTAAAACTTTTTCATTTTCTAGTGTTTCTAGTCTTATCATTAAGAAATAAAGTGAATATTTAAGTTAATACACTTAATAATGTTGCATTAAACATGAGTCAGTAATTCCTTGATGGTTTGACAGTATTATGAGATTATGGCTAAAATTAACTACAATTTTGTTGTTGTTGTTGTATAATTTAGCCACAATTTTAATTATAAGAAAAGGTATTCCCCCAACATAATGGGATGTTTTCATGTATTTTCTGTAGATTCTGTCTTAAAATATTTAAAATGAATTTCTAAACATTTATTTCAGAGAAATACATTTAAATCCAGTGACTATTAAGAAGGATATAGAGCTACTCAAACATTTCTCAGGACAGGGAGAACAAACAGTCTTGGAATCTATTGAATATACCTCAGGTTTGTATCTTCTTAGATTCACTTATGTTATATATATTACCATAATTATATTTTAAAAATGTTTCAATAGCTACATTGGATTTTATTATTTAAGGAAATGAAAACAATTTTATTACTATTTATTTTTTTGGAGCTAACATATTTTATAAAACTCTAAATTGATTGATAATTGGTTTCAGATTATGAATTTTCAAATGGGTGTCGAGCCCCACCTTGGAGACAACTTCATGGGGAAATTTGTTATGTGCTGGTGAAACCACACGATGTTGAAACGTTATGCATTACTTGTTGTGCAGAAGGAGTATTTTTAAATGGTGTAAGTAATTAAAAAAAATAAAAAAAACAAATAGAAAAACAGTGTTGACATTGGTGCTTAGCTTGGTCTCTGTAAGTGCAGGCCTGTCTCCGGGATTGAATCCTAATGACCATAGAAAATGAAGTCCGGTTCCATGGAATTTCAGCAGATCCCCCTTGCTATGTGTGTTTGTTGGGCCAACCCAAAATTGTCTTAGAATTAGCCCCAGTGTTCCCACTGCAGGCCATTGTCAGTCTTCTAAGAAATGGCCTTTAGAGTGGCTCATTACACTTTACAAAACAAAGTGATTTGCTTTATGTAACATAATCAGTTACATAATCAGTGTGTAACATAATCAGTTATACAAGTATTAAAGGGGGAAAAAAGGCAAATAGAAAAAGGACACTGAGGTAAAACAGAAGCCATAATTGCGGCTTCTGCCCTAAGAGTTGAGGTGACAAAGAGAAGAGGAGGAGGGGTTATCAAAATGTGGATGCCTGGAGGAAGTGCCCCATGAAGCTGGGACCCAGATGTCTGTGGAGGGGGTCATTGCCAGGCCGTGCTGGTCCCTTAGGAGCTCAGAGGAGGGTCCTATAGAGCTGGGACTTAGGCCTCTGGAGAGTAGACCCTGCTTGCCTTGGTGATGGTCCCTCTGAAGAATGGTCACTTCCAGGCTGTGCTGGTCTCGGAACTCAGGTGGTCTCCATGAAACTGCGACTCAGACCTCTGAGGAGTAAGCACTGACCAATTAGTGCCGGTCTCTCAGGAGCTCAGAGGAGGACCTTGGCAGAGCTGAGACCCAGATCTTTGAAGGTGGTGCCCTGGTTGGCTGATGATGGTTTTTCTGAGGGGATATGATGAGCCCTGTTGTGAGACTATAGGGAAAAACAAACTCTGGAAGTTAGAACCAACTGTTGCTACTGGAAGCAACTGCCAATGCCAGGGGTGAGGGGCCATTGCTGGGGTGACTAACAGTAACAGAGGACAAATAGGAGGAGTGTGTCCTTTCTTCCAGCCTTTCAGTCTTGCTTTCAAGTTTCTGGTAAGGGAGAAACACAGTTTTGCAGATTCCCAGCCCGAGTGTCACAAAGCAGAGTGTGGATAGGTAAGCTTCGAGCTAAGAATGAAATAGCACATAGCCTTCTGAATCTTTTAGATTAAAAACTTTATTTTCAGTCTTGTACCTGTTCACTGAACTTAGCTAGAAGGAGCTCAGCTTTTTCCTTTGCAGTACCCTGCCCTCAATGTCTTTAATGTAATTTTGGGACTCACCAGCAAAATTCTACAGGGGGACCCAAATCATCAATGGGGTCCCAGGTATCACAGGGGACTGCTTGGAGAGTTGCAGCACCTGGGCTTGGGTTGGTATCAAAATTCTGGTGCTGTTTCTTGATTACTTGTTGACACCCCTTCTGACGTATCTTAGGTCCTATTTCTTACCAGCATAACACTTAGCTTATTTCTGCGTAGAGGAGGGAGACAACCGAAATATGATTTTGCTTTTGTTTTGTTTTTTTGATACTTTAGAAAAGTGAGCCCTGTTGTGAGACTATAGGGAAAAACAAACTCTGGAAGTTAGAACCAACTGTTGCTGCTGGAAGCAACTGCCAATGCCAGGGGTGAGGGGCCATTGCTGGGGTGACTAACAGTAACAGAGGACAAATAGGAGGAGCGTGTCCCTTCTTCCAGCCTTTCAGTCTTGCCTTTCAGCCTTTCAGTTAGAAAACAAGAGAGATTTTTAAAAGGAATGATTTTCTTTCACCATCTAGAGGGGGACAAGGAGTCTTTGCTTCTGTAATAGGCTACTGGTCCAGAAGTGACTTTATTTGATATGGAAACATCTAAGTATTCCTCTCAGTTTAAAAATGAAAGACAAGGAACATGAAACTATTCAGTAATTACAACAAAATGTATAACACTACGGTTATATGTACATTCACGTTTTATAGATCTATATACAACATATGTAACACACTACAGTTATAAATATGTTTGGTTAAGGGAGAATAATAGGGGTAGGAAAGAAGAGGGAAATGAAGAAAGGAAAGAAGTGAGACAGGTAGAAGGTGGAGGGAGAGACAGATGGTTGCATAGAGATCATAACCCTAGAAAATAAGCCTGTAGCAACCATGCTACACACAGAACAAGAACAGAGTGACAAATAGAAACATAGGTTTTTCTGTGGTGACATTCTAATCTTGAGGCCTTTTATGACTTCATCAAAGGCTCTTAAAATCATAATGCATTTTCACATTAGAGGAGCACAGAGGAAAGGATGCTCTGATTTCTCTGCTGAATAGCAGAGTGCTCTATGTGCATATAGGAGTTACTCAGCAAAGGTTTGCTGAATGGATGGATGGATGAATGAATGAATGAATGAATACATTAAGTTAAAAGGGAAGGGGTGCGCCTATACATTTCAACTATCACATGGTCCTTTAGAGAAGAAAACAAGATGTGTGCTTGTGTTGTGATGTACTGATCTGGTTTTTATATTGTTATTACATAAATAATAGCACCAAACTTTTTCTCCCAAAGGGCAAAACAGATGAGGAGGGAGAAATTAATTATGAGAGAAAAGGTGCAATTTATAAAGACCTTGTCACATTTTTAAAACAAAAATCAGCAAAATTTTCAGAAAATATGTCTAAACAGGTAAGTTTTATAGTCTCTTTTGAACTTTCATAGCATTATATATTATTTGATGACAACTTTCTATAGTATAAGAAAATCAAAGTAATTCTGCCTATTTTTGGACACTGCTTTTAATTATTAGTGTTTTTCACAATATAATGTAAAGTAAGAGATATTATCAATGTATTACTTTAAGAATGTTCCTGATTTTCATTAGGTGATAGGTATAATATTTCAAATTGCTTTCTAAGTAGGACTATTTCATCTTCCCTTTTGAATGAATAAGAACAAAGGCCTCAGCCTGTTAATGAAGCCCATGTGTTTTGATTATTTTTATCCTTTCTGGATATCCCATGTTTACTACCCAAGTGGATTGTCTTAATAAGTATGTCAAATGCATGTGCATAAGAACGGTGCTTCCTTTTGTGTCCGCCATGGTTTTCTAAATAGTGCTGGACAAAGAAATCAGTCCATATAATATTTTATGAAATAAAATTTTGGTTGAAGCTGATGTGGGTAAGAAATGATATGCAACAAATACGAATGTGATACACTTAAGCTCCAAGCTGATTTTCAAGCTGGTGTCTGTGTCTTAGCTCCCACATTAAGTAATTTTTCAGGTTTCTTTTCTTTCTGACCCTTCCACTTCTAGAGAGCTCCATTTTCTTCCTAGACTGCTGTTGATTTGTCCTGGAACTTCTCTTTGTCATCATCCTGTGAATTCGTTTTGTTTCCTAGTGTTTGATCAACTGCTTCCTGGATTCCAGTTTTCCTTTGTTGTCATAACAAATATATAAAATATAAAATTTGCCATTTTTACCATTTTAAGTGTATCATTCAGTGGCATTAATTATATTTACAATGTTGTGCAACCACTACTACTGTCTATTTCCCAATCTTTTTCATTATCCCAAACTAAAACTTGTACCCATTAAGTAGTAAGTTCCCAATCCTACTTACCCCAACCCTTGGTAAACCCTAATCCACTTTCTGTGTCTATGAATTTGCCTATTTTAGAGACTTCGTATAAGTGAAACCATACATTTTTGTCCTTTGTGTTTGGCTTATTTCACTTAACATAATGTTTTTAAGATTCATCCATATTGTGGCATGTATCAGAACTCCATTCCTTTTTATGGCTGAATAATATTTCCATTTATGTATATACTACATTTTGTTTATACATTCATCTATTACTAGATACTTTGGTTGTTTCCACCTTTTGGTTACTGTGAAAAATGCTATGAATATTGGCATACAAGTATTTGAGTCCCTGTTTTCAATTCTACCTAGGAGTGAAATTTCTGGATCATATGGTAATTCTGTTTAACTTTTGGAGGAACTGGCAAACTGCTTCCACATTGGCTGAACTGCTTTGCATTTCTACAAGCAATGTACAAGGATTCCAGTTTGTCCACATCCTTATCAACATTATTTTCTGTGTGTGTGTGTGTGTGTGTGTGTGTGTGTGTGTGTGTTATTATAGATATACTAGTAGTGTGACAATGGTATCCCATTGTGGTTTTGGTTTGCATTTCCCTGATGTTTAGTGATGTTGAGTGTATTTTCATGTGGTTATTTGGCCATTTTTATATCTTCTTTGAAGAAACGTCTATTCAAGTCTTTTGCCCATTTTAAAAATTGGATTGTCTTTTTGTTGTTGAATTGTAGGAGTTCTTTAGATATTGTGGATATTAATCCCTTATTGGATAGAAGATTTGCAAATATTTTCTCCCATTCTGTGGTTGTCTTTTACCTTATTTTGATAAGTGTTTTTTGAGGCAAAACATTTTATTTTGATAAAGTCCAATTAATGTGTTTTGTTGTTGTTGCTTATGCTTTTGGTACATATTTAAGAAACTATTGTCAAACCCAAGGTGATAAATATTTGCCCCCATGTTCTAAGGATTTTCTAATTTTAACTCTTAAATTTAGGTCTTTGATTCATTTTGAGTTAAGTTTGTATTTGGTATAAGGTAGGGGTCCAATATCATTTTTTGCATGTATGTAGATACCCAGTTTTCCCAGCACCATTTGTTGAAGAGATTGTTCTTTTTCCATTGAATAGTCTTGGCATCCTTGTTTAAAATCTATTGACCATAGATGTAAAGGTTTATTCTGGGGCTATCAATTCTATTCCATCAGTCTATATGTCTGTCCTTAACAGTCCCATACTGTTTTGATTACTATAGTCTTGTAGTAGTTTTGAATGTGAAATGTGAGTCCTCAAACTTTGTTCTTTATTTTTTTAAGACTATTTATTCTATTTGGAGTCCTTCAACTTTCTGGATTAATTTTAGGCTTGGTTTTACCACTTCTGCAAAGAAAAAAAATACCATTCGGATTTTGATAGGGCTTCTATCAAATCTGTAGATTGCTTTGCATAGTATTGTCCTCTTAACAATATTAAATCTTTCAATCCATGAACACAGGATGTTTTTCCATTTGTTTGTGTCTTCTTTCATTTCTTTCAGCAATGCTTTATAGTTTTTCAGTGTACAAGTCTTTTGTCTCCTTGGTTAAATTTATTCCTAAGTATTTTATCCCTTTAGATGCTATTGTAAATGGAATTTTTTCTTAATTTCCTTTTCGATTGATTACTGCTAGTATATAGAAACACAACTTATTTTTGAATGTTAAAATCAGATCTGATTTTTAATGTAAAATTCAAAATTGAATCCTACAACTTTTCTAAATTCATTTATTAACTCTTTTTCAATCTTTAGATTTGTCTACATATAAGATCATGTCTTCAGTGAACAGAGATATACTTCTTCCTTTCTAATTTGGGTGTTTTTTCTTTTTCTTGCCTAATTACTGTGGCTAGAACTTTCAGGACTATGTTGAATTGAAGTGATGAAAGCAAGTTCCTTGTCTTCTTCCTGATTTTAGTGGAAAAGTTTTCAGGCTTTCACCATTAAATATGACATTAGCTGTGGGCTTTTTATATATTGCCTTTATCATGTTAAGGAATTCCCTGCTATTCAGTTTTCTTTTTCTTGGTGCACACCATCATTTTGGGAGAGCTTCCTGAGAAAAGAGGCACATAGAAAGGAAAAATGGAGGGTAGTATATTTGAAAATATCTTTATTCTTCTCTCTCAGTTGTTTCTATAATGATAATTTGAAAATAATTTTTACTTAGTATTTTAAGGGCATTTTTTATGGGACCTGTTTGTCTTGGCTTTTGTGATCTAACAAAGTCTTTAGGATTTTCTTGTAGCCCTGATGTTCTGTAATTTTCATGATAATATAGTTGGTGCTGATTATTTATTTTTCATTAATGATGACATATGTCCTTAAAAAATGGGAAAAACATTTTTTGTATTACGTCTTTAATCGTTTTACCTTCTGTTCTTTTGGTTCTCTTTTTTGAAACTTACTAGTTGGATGTTGGGCCTCTCCGATTATCTTTTCTGTCACACCCCCACTTTTTGTGTAAATATTCCTTTACTTTATCTTCCAAACATTGAACATATCATCAGAATTTAAGGTCTCTTATTTTTAAGCAACTGGTAACTTTTCCAAAGTGGTTACATTCTCCCTGCAGTGGATGAGAGTTCCAGGTCTTCCACATACTCATCAATAATTGGTATGGTCAAACCTTTAATTTCAGACATTCTAATAGGTGTGCATTGGTGTCTTATTGAATTTTAATTAGCATGTTTCGAATGCATCTTTTCATATGCTTATTTGCCATTCATGTATCTTAAGTGCTAGAGTGTCTATTCAGATCTTTTGCCCACTTTTAAATTGGATTCATTTTTTTTTTATTTTTGAGTTATGAGATATCTTTAAATATATTCTTGACTTATGTATTCCATCAGACATATGATTTTTGAAATATTTCAGTTTGTGGCTTGTCATTTCATTCTCTAAACAGGGTCTTTCAAAGAGCAAATCTCCTCAATTCTGATAAAGTCCAACTTACTAATGTTTTATAGTGTTGTATCTAATAAAGCTTTGCCAAACCCAATGTCACAAAGATTTTCTCCAATGTTCTAAAGTTTTTAAATGCTATATTTTACATTTAGACCTATGGTCCATTCTGTTTGTTTTGTTGTTGTTGTTGTTTTGTGTGTTTTTTTGTACATGACATGAGGTATGGATTAAAGATGCTTTTTTTTCTTTTGCATGTAGATATATAGTTGTTCCAGCACCATTTGTTGAAAAAGCTATCCTTTTCCCACTGTATTTCCTTTATACCTTTGTGAAAAATCAGTTGCCCATTTATATGGGTGTATTTAGTTTAGTTGATCCTTTTGTCTATTTTTATACCAGTATTACACTGTCTTGATTACTGTAGCTTCATAATAAGTCTTGAAGTCAAGTAGTGTCAGTATTCCAATGTTGTTCTGTTTCAAAGTTGTTTGGCTATTCTATATCTTTTGCATGTTTTGCATGTGCATTAGAATATTAAAGTCAGCTTATCAATTTCTTCATAAAAACCTGCCTGTATTTCATATTAAGCGGCTATTGTTAATGATAGATTTAAAATTTCAATTTCTGATTATTTGTTTCTACTATATAAATATATACTTGATTTTTGTATCTTCATTTTATATTCTGAAACCTTGTTAAACTCTCTTAATAGTTCTAGTATCTAGTTTGTAGATTCCAGAGGGTTTTTTATATAGACTATCATGTTGTCTGTGAATAAAGACCATTTTACCTCTTTCTTTCCAATTTTAGTCATTTTATTTCTTTTTCTTTCCTTAATGTACTAACTGGAACCTCCAGTACAGAATTGATTAGAAGTGTCTCTTGTTCCTGATGGCAAAGGGAAAACTTTCAGTTTTTTATTGAGTATGATGTTAGCTGTAGGTTTTTCATAGATGACATTTCTAGGATTGAGGAAGTTCCCCTCTAATTCCAAGTTGTTGAGAATTATTATTCGGAATGGAAGTTGGATTTTATCAAATGATATTTCTGTACCTATTGAGACAATCTCTCTTTTTTTTTTTTTTTTTTTTAGTTTAACATGGTAAGTTATATTGATTTTCAAATGATAAATCAACCTTACACTTCTGGGACAAACTTCATTTGTTCAGGATATATTATAGTTTTAATATGTTTTTGCATTTACTTTGCTAAGATTTGAATTTTTTGATGTATGACACCATCTTTTATGTGCTCCAAGTAAAATATTACATCTCTATTTATAAGATTATTGGTGTATAGTTTTTCTTTTATTTAATGTCCTTGTCTGGTTTTGGTATCAAAGTAATACTGGCCTTACGGAATTAGTTGGAAAGTTTTATCTCCTCTTCAGTTTTCTGGAAGCATTTATGTAGAATTGGTATTATTAAATGTTTGGTGGAATTCACCGGTAGAGCCGTTTGGGCCTGGAGTGTTCTTTGTGGGCAAGTTTTTAACTACAAATTCAATATCTGTACTAATTATAGGGCCATGAAGGTTATCTGTTTCTTCTTGAGAGAACTTTGGTAGAGTGTCTTTAAAGGGATTTGTCCATTCATCTAAGTTGTTGAATTTATTGGCATAAACTTGTTCTTAGTATTCACTTATTAATCTTTTAATACTATAGAATTTGTAACTATTGTTTTCTCTCTCATTCCTGATATTGATCATTGTGTTTTATTTTTTCTTTATCCATCAGACTGGAGGTCTGTCAATTTTCTCAAAAAAGCAGCTTTTGAATTCATTGATTTTTCTGTTTTTCTTTTTTCTACTTCACTTTGGTGTAATTTCTTTTTTACTTTGGATTTCATTTACTCTTTTTTTTCTTTTCCTTTTTATAAATTAAATTTCATTGGGGTGACAATGGTTAGTAAAATTATATAGGTTTCACGTGTACAATTCTGTAATATATCATCTGTATATCACATTGTGTGTTCGCTGCCCAGAGTCAGTTCTCCTTCCATCACCATATATTAGAAAAAGTTGAGAACCATATGACTTCACTGATATGTGGGATATAAAACTGAAAGCAATAAAGAAGTAAGACAGACAAATAAAGAAACACAAACTCATAGAAACAGACAATAGTTTAGTGGTTACCAGAGGGTAAGGCGACAGAAGTGGTAGAAGAGGATAAACAAGGTCATTTACCTTCTATCTGTAGGCTTTCCCCCCCCGTTTTATCATACATTTAATTTAATCTAGTTATATTTGTATTTAAAGGAATTTCGGTGGTTTCAAATGTCAATAATATTTTACTTGGAGCATATAAAAGATGGTGTCATACACCAAAAATATTCATATTAGTTAAAAGAATTCTCTTAAATCTACATTCCACTACAGAGAAGATATTTATCTTTTGGACAAGCACATTCAGGGGATACATTAATTTCCTGGTGCTAGCAAGTGAGCACCTCACTGGGGGCAGGACAGTGGTAAAATGTAAGGCAGTCTTCATTCTTCTCTTCCCACCATAGTGGTTGACACTTTGGTTGTGCATCCTATTTTTTTATGTTCTATTTTTACATCGTTCTGCCTGTTTGTGATTTCTGTTGCTCTTTTTCTAGTTTCTTAAGGTGGCAGCTTAGACTATTGATTTTAGAGTTTTCTGTCCTAATGTAAGCATTTAGTGTCATACATTTTCCTAATAGAACTTCAACTGTCTCCCACACATTTTGATATGTTTTATTTTCATTTTCATTGTTTTGTGAATTTAAAAAAAATTCATTGAGACTTCCTCTTTAATCCATAGATTATTTAGAAGTGTATTGTTTAGTGTACAAGTATTTGGAGATTTTCTTATTATGTTCCTATTATTGCTGGTTTTATTCCATTGTGGTCAGAGACTACACTCTGAAGAATTTTATTTTAAATTTGTTGAGGTTTGTTGTATGACCTAGGATATGGTCTATCTTGGTGTATGTTCTTTAGATGCTTAAAAATAATGTGTAATCTGCTGTGTTGGTTGGAGTATTCTATAAATGTGGATTAAATCATGTGGTTTTTGGTGATGTTGAGTTCCTGTATCCTTGCTGATTTTCTATCAGGTGTTGAGAGAGAAGTGTTGTAGATTTGTCTATTTCTCTGTTCAGTTCTATCTGTTTTTGTATTTGCAGCGAGGCAAATGCATTTAGGATCATTGTGTCTTCTTGATAGATTGATCATTTTATCATTATGTAGTGTCCCTCTCTGTCTTTGGTAATTTTCTTTTTTCTGAAGTTTACTTAATCTGATGTTAATATAGTCACTCCTGCTTTCTTTTAACTAATATTTGCATGGTATATTTTTTCCTTCCTTTTTGCTTTCAAACTGCTTATATCATTATATTCAAAGTGAGTTTCTTATAGACAGCATATAAGGAGTCATTTTTTAAATCCACCCTGTGAAACTTTACTGATGGGTGTGTCTAGATAATTTACATTGAATTATTGATATGTTAGGGTGTAAGTCTGCCGGTTTAGTTTTGTTTTCTGTTCATTCCTTCTGTTTTTCATTTTCCTTTGTCTTGTTTTTCTTTGGATTGCTTGAACATATTTTTTTGAATTCCATTTTGATTTACCCATAGTGTTTTGAATGTATCTCTTTGTATAGATTGTTTTGTGGTTGCTATAGGTATTGCATTATATTATACATACATAATTTATAATGATCTACTTATTTGACATTTTACCGGTTTGTGTGAAGTATAGAAACCATATCTCCCTTCAAGCCCTTTACCCTCTCTTATTTGCAATTGTTTTTATTTCCTCTACATATATTTATAACTAATGAGACAAAAATGTTATAAGTTTTGCTTCTACCACCAAACATCATTTAGAAAACTCAAGAGGAGAATGTCTTTTGTATTTACCCCTACTTTTTTTCTGACCACTGTTCTCTTTCTTTCTGATGGTTCAAGTTTCCTTCTTTTATTGTATCTTTTCTGTCTAAGAACTTACTCTGGTTAGTGAAATTACATAGGTTTCAAGTGTACAATTCTATAATACATCATGTATATATCACATTGTATGCTAAACATGCAGAGTCAGTTCTCCTTCCATCACCATATATTTAACCCCCTTTACCCTCTTCTACCATCTCCCTACCCCCTTACCCTCTGGTAACCACTAAACTGTCACCCCAATAAATTTAATTTTAAAAAAAGAACTTACTCTTTTAGGGTAGGTATGTTGATGAAAAATTCTCTTAGTTTTCCTTTATCTGAGAATATCTTGGATTTTCCTTCATCTCTGAAGAATATTTTTACTGGATATGATATTCTAGGTTGACATTCCTTTACACTCGGCACTTGAAAAATGTTCCAGTCTTTCTGGCTTCCATGATTTCTCATGAAAAATCTGTTGTTTCAATTGTTTTCCTCTTGATAAAATATTGTTTCTCTCTTGCTTTTAAGAATTTTCCTTGTCTTTAGTATTATGGAGTTTGATTATTATGTGTCTTGGCATGGCTTTTGGGGGTTGATTGTGTTTAGGGTTTGCTCAGCTTCTTAAATCTTTGATTTATATATTTTTCCAAGTTTGGGAACTTTTCAGACATTCTTAGAATACATTTTCTTTCTTTTTTTAAAAAATTTATTGGGGTGACAATTGTCAGCAAAACTACATAGAATACATTTTCAGTCTGACCTTATTATTCCTCTCCTTCTGGTTCTCTGCTGACATGCATGTTAGATTTTTTTCTTGTGGTCCCACAGATCTTGAAGCTCTGTTCATTTTTTCCCCCTCAATCTGTTTCCTTTTTCTTGTTCAGATTAGGTAATTTCTCTTGCTGTATCTTCAAATTAATGCATTCTCCCTTCTGTCCTTTCCATCCTATTGCTGAACCTATCAGTGAGCTATTTTGGTTTGTAAATTTCAATTTTTTAAAATTTTTATTTGGTTATTCTTTATATCTTCTCTTTATTTGCTGAGACTTTCTAGTATTTCATTTGTTTCAAGTCTCTGTAATTGCTCAGTGAAGCATTTTTATGATGGCTGCTCTAAAATCTTGTCAGGTTATTCCAACATCTATTTCATCTTGGTATAAGCATCTATTTATCATCCTTTCTCATTCAAGTTGTGATCTTCCTGGTTCTTGAGATCTTCCTTGGTATAATGAGTAAAATGATATTTTGTGTGTTGGAAATTTTTGGCATTACGTTAAACTTTGGATTTTATTTAAATTTTTTGTTTTAGCAGACCTTCTCTGACACCTAACTGGTGGAAATCTGGGAGTACTGCAAGGTGGGGGGTGAAAGGCCAAGTTCCCCACTTAGTCTCCATTGACAACCCTGGTGGTGTAGGTACTTCATTATCGCTGAGCAGCGGTGAAGGTTCAGTCTCCCTACTGGGCCTCTGCTGACACTGCCCTGGGTAAGAGGGGGAGAGTGCTTTATTACATTCTTCCCATGTAATAAGGGGAGGTCTAAGGCCTCCTCTTAGACCATGGTAGAAGAGCCCATCACTGCTTGGAGGTGGTGTTGTGTTACTACCATTGTATTAAGTTTAATGCCATTGTATTAAGAGAACATATTTTGTTATGGTTTTAATTCTTTTAAGTATGTTGATGTTTGTTTTATGGCCCAGATTATGGTCTATCCTGGTGAACTTTTCTTTGTGCATTTGAGAAGAATGTGTATTCTGCTGCTGTTGGCTGACATATTCTATAAATATCAATTAAGTCAAGTTGATTAATAGTGTTGCTCAGATTGTCTATATTCTTATTAATTTTTTTTGTCTGCTCATTTTATTGATTACTGAGAGAGGAGTTTTCAATTTTCCCAATTGTGAATTTATGTATTTTTCCTTTTAGTTGTTTTTGCATCATATATTTTGAAGTTCTGTTGTTTAGTGAATACACAATTAGAATTGTGCATTGTTATTATGTATCTTCCTCTTTGATAATATTATTTGTGTTGAAGTCTGTTTTGTCTGATTGTAATATAGCTATTCCTGCTTCCTTTTAATTGTTGTTTGCATGGAAAATTTTCATTAGCATTTTACTTTTAATATATTTATATCTTTATATATAAAATGGTTTCTTTTAGAGCACAAATAGTTGTAGTTTCCCTTTTTCATCCAAACTGATGATTTCTCTTTCAGATGAAGTTTCTAAGCCTTTTTTATTTAATGTAACTACTGATAGAGTTGAATTTAAATTTACTATCTTGCTAGTTATTTTCCATTTGTCCCATTTGTTCTTTTTTTCTTCTTTTTTGTCCCTTTTGAATTGAGCTCTTAGAAATGATTCCATTTTATTTATGCTACTAGTTAATCAGTTATACTTTTTTAAAATTAAAATTTATTGGGGTGACAATGGTTAGTAAAATTACATAGTTTTCAAGTGTACAATTATACTTTTTTGTAAAAGTTTCTTAGTTGCTGTCTTAGGGATTATAATATACATATATACATATATATGTGTGTGTGTATATATATATATATATATATATAATTTATTATGTCTGACTTTAAATAATATTATACAATTTTACAAATAGTTTAAATAATAGTATATCTTGAATGCCCCACCCTATCCTTTGTGCTAGTTTTGGCATACGTTTCACTTTTACATGCTATTAACCCCTCAAAACACTGTTACTATTTTATAGTTCAGAATGATCAGAATGATTAAAAAGGTTAGAGTCTTTTCTATTATATTTATTTTTACCATTTCTACAGGTTTTCATTTCTTTGCGTAGATCTGTGTTTCTAATGGTATGATATTCCTTTTGACTGAGAACTTCATCAACGTTTCTTCTAGCACAAGCTTTCTGACAGTGAATTCTCAGTTTCTGTTCATCTGTGAAAGTCCTTATTTATTTTTATCTTCATCTTTGAAATATTTTCTTTTGTCTCAGTATAGAATTTTGGGCTGACAAGTTTGGGTTTTATTTTCCCTTTTAGTACTTTAAAAATATAATTCCCTTTTTTTCTGGCTTGCATTGTTTCTGATGAGAAGTCTCTTTTTTTTCGTATTTTTTTTTTTAAATTAAAGTTTATTGGGGTGACAACTGTTAGTAAAGTTACATAGGTTTCAGGTGTACAATTCTGTAATACATCATCTATATATATCACATTGTGTGTTACCACCCAAAGTTAGTTCTCCTTCCATCATTATATATTTGACCCCCTTAACCCTCATCCTCCATCCCCTTTCCCCCTTACCCTGTGGTAACCACTAGCTCTTTTAACTGTTATGTTTCCTCCTCTGTCTATAATGTGTCTTTGGTTTCTGGCTACTTGTAAGACGTTCTCTTTATTCTTGGTTTTAGCAATTTGAATATGATGAGTCCCAGTCAATACAGGGTTTGAATTTAATTTTTTCTAGTGGTGGTGAGGAGTGAGGTGGTCCAGCACTGCTGTTGTATCTGTGCTATACCAGAAGTGAAGTTTAGAAATATCACATTACTGTCAGTGTAACTCCAATAGAGGCCTCGGTCCTGAAGTTTGCCCTTATTCAATTTGTATCATCAAGCAACACAAGTTAGATGTATCTGAGACTTCCTTTTCTGAATTTATCACCAGTATTAATTTTCAGATAGCACTAGATAATTCAGAAGTGATATCATTGTAAATATTCTTCTTTTTTTTTTCATTTTTTAAAAAAATAAAACAGACTAGATTGACTGAAAAACAGCAGAAGGTAAAGGATCAACCTAAGAAGGCACCGAAGAAGGAAGAAGCAGATGCCTTACGTAAATCTATTACTAGTTCAAACAAGAGTAAGCTGGAGAATAACCAAATTAATTTTGGGAAGAATCAAATGACCAAGAGATTAGAGCCAAGATTAAACTTGAAGACCACTGTTGATTTCAAAAGGTATGTAGACACTTGCATGATGGGATTATTTTTTGAAAACATCTTCAGTAACCACGTTTGCCTAATTTTTCACATAACTTTATTTCATAGTAGAAAAATACAGACTAGTGAAAAAAATCACCTCCCTGATAGTACAAGTTGATTCCTTCCTGTTCCTCTTCTTGTTTCAAACAGAGAGATTTGACAGTCAACATTGTTTACGTGTGGGCACTGTGAAGGGAAGGGAAGAACACAATTCACTTTCATGTAGTTGATGAGGCAGGGCAAATAACATGTGAAAAAGATGTTAAAATACATGGAGCAATCACATGGGGAATATAAACAGTGGTAGGATCCTAAGTAAGTGCTAGAGGAATTTGGATTAAAATTATGTGGAGTTAATTAGCGGAAACCTTCTACTATCTGCTCTAGAAACTGAACTTATAAGTAAATACTACAAAAAGGCTAGAGCCTGAAAAATAGTAACAGGCTTAAGTCAAGTGGACACTGGTTTGATGAATGTCTGAAAGATACAAGACTGGCTCCATTTAGGACCCTCTATAAGTAGGTGCCAAAGCAAAGATTAAGGGCCAGTGTTAAGTAAATGTTAAGGCAGTCAGAAGCAGTAAGAGCACTTTTTAAAATTTAGCAAATACTCTTGCAAGTTTCAGCCTATTTTTAATTTCTATGTTGTCATTTGATTGGGTTAAGAACTGGCTCCCAGCTGGTCACACAAGAACCCTCCCCTGCAGGGATTCTGAGCACCATGGGGTGATTTTGTTTGGAGGCAAACCCAGAGAGCTTACAGGAAGGAGTCCTGTGGAAAGAGGAGACACTCTTGCTCTCCTGCTTTTCATTGATTTTAGGGTGTTTGATCTTTGTGACTCTGTTGGAAAGAATGAGTCTGAAAATGATAAGTGTAGCTTACTCTGTTAACCGGGAGGTGGATTTTTAAATTCTGCTTTTCCCATGTGCTTATATTTTTCAATTAAGCATTTACTTAAGTATCTAATGAAAATCCAATAGGTGCCAAGGACTTTGCTAAACCTGGGAACACCTAGAAAACCAGATAAGGCCCTGCTGTAATGTTGAGTAGGGAAGGTAAGAAGAGGCAACAATGTTAGGGCAGTAAACCGATAGATTAGAAAGCACAGAGTGAAGGACTGTCACAAAAATGGCAGCACATGAAGACCTACTCCTAGTACAAAGAAATACTGGACAAAATGTTGCTTTGTTATATTAATAGAAAATGCATGGCTGTGCTTAAAGGACAAAAAGGTATCAGATGAGGCTGGAACGAATCATCGTGTGTGTCAGGAAAACAGACCCTTTGGGTGCATGAAAATGATGGAATATTTGTATACATTTCTATTTTTAATTTTTTATTAATCAGCATGAAGTAATTAATAAAGGTCATTTTTTTTTTTTTTTTAGCCGCAAAATCTCCGTAAGAGACACCCAAGAAAAAAAACATGGAGGAAGACCTGAAAAGTCAATACCACCTGTTTCACCTGGAAGAGCACAATTAGTTCAGTATGTTTCTGTTAACATGAAAAGTTCTTTTAAGCTATTTCATACACAATGGTCTAATTAATGCTAATTAAAGGCATTCTTACTATTATATTAGGGTCCTAAGACATCTATTAATATATTGACAGTGACTATGAATGTTGTAAAAATGATAATACTGGCTTTCTTGAAATATATTTACAAGTTATCCTTTCAATGAAGTTACTTGAAATACAAGGATTTGCTGGTATTAATTAACCTTATAAAATGCATTTAATGCAAAGAGCAGTGAACTAGTGGTAGGAAAATGGACTCTTAGCTGATCTCTTGCCTCTGAACGATCCTATCATAGCAAGGTTGAGTCATCTTTCTGGGCCTTGCTTTACTGATGACTGATGGCTCTGTCAGTTCTAAACTGATGTATGTTATTTCTTGTTAAAACAGCCATTAATAGAAGGCTAACTAATAAACTTCTTGCCCGATTTTCAGTTTGACAACAAAAGCAACATATTTGGAGGAGGGTCAGCCACTCTTATTAGAAAGTTTTAGAGTGGTGGTGGGAAGATATGGCAGACATTTCACATTTAAACTGTGCACGCTTGGGATAAAACCAAACTTTAAGACACTCTACTCCATTTATGCTATATTTTTGGGGGAAGAGGGGTCAACATAATAAACTATTCAATTTTTTGACAATTTTTAAAAACTTTATTTTGAAATAATTATAGATTCACAGAACGTTGCGGAAATAATACAGAGAGGGCTTCTCTACTCTTCACCTAGCTTCCCCCAGTGGTTGCATCTTGGGTAACTATAGTACAATATCAAAACCAGGAGATTAACATTGGTACAAAGTATGTGTATAGTTCCATGTCATTTTATCCCGTGTAGATTGGTGTGGTGACCATGACAATCAGGATACAGAACTGTTCCATCACTATATGGAACTCTCCTGCTACCCTTTTATGGTCATACCCACTCCCCTCCCCTGATCATTCTCAATTCCTGGCAACCGATAATCTCTTTTCCATTTTTAGAATTTTGTCATTTTGAGAATGTCATATGTGTAGAATCATCCAATTCTGATAGTAGTAGCCTTTTTTCATCCCCATAATACCTTTAATAGCCATCTAAGTTGTTGTGTGCAGTAATAGCTTGTCCCTTTTTATTGCTAAATACCATTCCATGGTATAGATTTTCCATAGTTTAATTATTCACCTATTGAGGAAAATTTCAGTTCTTTGCAGTTTTTGGCTATTAACACCAAAGCAGCTATGAACGGTCATATACAGGTTTTTGTATGGATGTGAGTTTTCATTTCTCTAGGATAAATGCCCAATTGCTGATACATGTAGTAATCATGTGTTTAGCTTTCTAAGATATTACCAAATTCTTCCAGAGTGGCCATACTATGTTACACTCTCACCAATAATGTATGGGACTCAGTTTCTCCTTGTCCTTGCCAGCATTTGGTATTGCCATGTCTTTTATTTTAACTGTTCTAGAAGATGTATAGTGATGTCTCATTGTGGTCTTAGCATTTCCCTAATGGCTAGTGATGTTGAACATCTTTTTATGAGCTATTGCCATCCATGTATGTTCTTCAGTGAAATGTCTCATTATATCTTTTGCTAATTTTCCAGTTCGATAATTTTTTAAATGTTGAATTTTAAGAGTTCTTTATCTATTTTGGGGATATCCTTTGTTGGATATGTAGTTTGCAAATATGTTCTCCTCTCTGTAATTTGTGTTTTCATCCTCTTAATATAGGGTCTCTCATAAAACAAGATTTTAATTTTGATGAAGTTCAATTTATCAATTTTTTCTTTTATGGATTATGCGTCAGATGTCATGTCTAAGAATTCTTTATGAAGCCATTAGCACTGAAGATTATCTCCTTTGTTTTTGTCCAAAAGTTTTGATAGTTTTACATTTTACATTAAATACTGTGATCCAGTTTGAGTTAATTTTATATGAGGTATGAGATTTAGGTCAAAGTTCCTTTTTCTTTCTTTCTTTTTCTTTTTTTTGACTGTGAATGTCTACTTGCTCCAGCCTCATTTGAAGAAAAGGCTGTCTTTCTACCACTGAATTGCTTTTGCACCTTTGTTAAAATCAGTTGGGTATACTTGTGTGGGTCCATTTCTGGGTCTCTATTATGTTCAGTTGATTTTTATATCTAACCCTTCACCAATACCACACTGTCTTGATTACTGTAGCTATACAGTAAATCTTGAAATCTGGAAAATATTTCTTCTCACTTTCTTTTTTTTCAAAAATTGTGTTAGCTATTCTAGTTCCTTTCCTTCCCATATAAATTTAGAATAATCTTGTTATATCTACAGAAAAACTTACTGAAGGTTTTCATGCAAATTGCATTAAACCTCTACCAATTTGGGGAGAATTGGGATCTTAACTATGTAAACTCTTAAAATGAATGGACACTATATTTCTCTCTATTTGTTTAGGTATTTGATTTCTTTCACCAGCATTTTGTAGTTTTCAGCATACACGTCCTGTACAAGTTTTCTTAGATTTCTATCTAGAACGAGACATTCCAGTATTGTGTTGAATAGCAGTGGCCAAAGTGAACAAACACCCTTGCTTGTTCTCGATCTGAGGGGAAGGGCATTCAGTCTCTCACCATTAAGTATGACAATAGTATAGGTTTTGTATATATTCTTTATCAAATTGAGGCAGTTCCCCTCTGTTCTTGTTTTTCTGAGTTTTTATCACTTATGTATGTGATACTGAAATAGTAACATTATAACCATGTCCATGCTGTAACATTAATATGTTCATTATATGTTGTTGTTATTGTTCTTAGTAAGAATGCTGGCAAGACTGAGGAAGTTATTAGTGAAAGCTCCTCAGAGAGTGAAGAAGATGAAGAACCACCTTATCATCGTCAGGAAGCAAATGCAAATTTGTCATCAGAATATTGGCAAATTCAGAAGTTAGTGAAATATTTAAAGGTAAGAGAAATCTTTTGTACTATGTTTGCAATGTCTGTTTGGTTTATTTTTTAAATGAATTATTCATCTTTTTCAGTTATCGTTCACATTCAGTATTTTACATTGGTTTCAGATGTACAGCATAGTGGTTAGACATTTATATAATTTATGTAGTGCCCTCCCACCTGGCACTATACATAGTTGTTGCAACATTATTGACCATATTCTCCGTGCTGTATTTTACATCCCCATGACTATGTTATAACTATCAATTTGTCTGAGTATTTCTTAATCCCTTCACCTCTTTCACCAGCTTCCCAACCCTCCGCCCCTCTGGAAACCATTAGTCTGTTCTCTATGTCTATAAGTCTCTTTCTGTTTTATTTGTTCATTTATTTCATTAGATTCCACATATAAGTAAGATCATATGGTATTTGTTTTTCTCTATTTGACTTATTTCATTTAGCAGAATACCTTCTGGGTCCATCCATGTTGTTGCAAATCGTAAGATTTCGTTCTTTTTATGGCTGTGTAATATTCCATATATATATATATCACCCTTTCTTTATCCAATTGTTTATTGATGGACACTTGTGTTGCTTACATATCTTGGCTATTGTATGAGGTGTGATCAAACAATATGTTGAATGTTTAAATAAAAAAATTTATTACAGTAAAAGACACATTGCCATTAACCCCCCTCAAAATATGCTCCCTCTATTTGAACACATTTATCCCATCATTCTTGCCACTTTCTGAAGCAATTCTGGAAGTCCTCTTTCATGAGTGTCTTTAGTTGTGCTGTTATGGCTGCCTTGATGTCCTGAATCAATTCAAAACATTTACCTTTCATGGTCATTTTGACTTTGGGGAAGAGCCAGAAGTCCCAAGGTGCCAGATCCAGTGAATAAGGTGGATGAGGACACACCATAATGTTTTTATTTGACAGAAATTGCCGTAGCAGAAGCAATGTGATGGTGATCAAAAAATACGGTAAATGCTGCTGCTGAGTGCCATCCAATGGAAAGGCAAAGATCTTCAATATGGGAAGTGGTACATTAGTAACAGATTTCAACTTGTTCAGTGCAGTCAGTCGGGTGTGAGCTACAGTTGAGAGGTGTGTTTTAAAGTGTGTCATAAATCATTCTTCATCATGACAACGCTTTGTGTCACACATTGCTTCTGGTATATGGCAATTTCTGTCAAATAAAAACATTATGGTGTGTCCTCATCCACCTTATTCACTGTATCCGGCACTGTGCAACTTCTGGCTCTTCCCCAAAGTCAGAATGATTCAGGACATTGAAGCAGCCACAACAGTACAACTAAACTCATGAAAGAGGACTTCCAGAACTGCTTCAGAAAGTGGCAAGAATAATGGGATAAATGTGTTCAAAGTAGGGCAGTGTATTGAGGGGGATTAATGGCAATGTGTCATTAAGTGTAATAAATTTTTTATTTATTTAAACATTCACAGTATTGTTTGATCACACCTCTTATGTTCCCACTATTTCCACTTTGCTGAGAGTTTTAATCATAAACGGATTCTGGATTTTGTCAAATACTTTTTTTTGCATCTGTTGATATGATCATATGATTTTTATCTTTCATTTTGTTTATGTGGTTTAGCACGTTAGTTGATTTGTGGATATTGAACCAACCATGCATCCCAGGAATAAATCCCACTTGGTCATAGTGTATAATATTTTTAATGTGTTGCTGTATTCAGTTTGCTCATATTTGGTTGAGGATTTTTGCATTTATGGTCATCAGGGATATTGGTCTGTAATTTTCTTTTTTTGTAATGTCTTTGTCTGGTTTTGGAATCAAGGTAATGGTGGTCTCATAAAATGAGCTTGGGAGCTTTCCTTCCACTTGAATTTGTTGGAACAGTTTTAGAAAAATAGGTATTAACTCTCTTTGAATGTTTGGTAAAATTTACCTGTGAAGCCATGCAATTCAGGATTTTTGTTGGTGGGAGATTTTTGATTGCTGATTTGATTTAGTTAGTAGTAATCGGTCGGTTTAGATTTTCTATTTCTTCTTGATTCAGTCTTGGAAGACTATGTTTCTAGGAATTTATCCATTTCTTTCAGATTGTCCAACTTGTGGTCATATGATTGTTCATAATATTTTTATGTGGTGTCAGTTGTCACTTCTCCTCTTTCATTTCTGATTTTATTCATTTGGGTCCTCTCTCATTTTTCTTTTTTTTTTTTAATCAAAGTTTATTGGGGTGACAATGGTTAGTAAAGTTACAAGTTTAGTGGTTACCAGAGAGTAAGGGGGGAGGGGAGTGGTAGATGAGGGTAAATAGTGTCAAATATATGGTAATGGAAGGAGAACTGACTGGGTGATGTACTCACAATGTGATATATAGATGATGTATTACAGAATTGTACTCCTGAAACCTATATAACTTTACTAACCATTGTCATCTTTTTTTAGCTTGATGAGTCTGCCTAAAGGTTTATCAATTTTCTTTATCATTTTAAAGAACCAGCCTTTGTTTTCATTGATTTTTGTATTTTTTTAGACTCTGTTTCATGTAGTTACATTCTGATCTTTATTACTTTTCTTTCTACTCACTTTAGGCTTTGTTTGTTGTTCTTTTTCTCGTTCCTTTAGGTGTGAGTTTAGATTGTTTATTTGCAATTTTTCTTGTTTCTTGAGGTAGGCCCTTATTGCTGTAAATTTCCCTCATAGGACTGAATTTGCTGTGTCACTTAGATATTGGGCATTGTGTTTTCATTTTCATTTGTCTCAAGGTATTTTTTCATTTCTTCCTTGATCTCGTTGTTGACCCATTTATTATTTATTACCATGTTATTTAGCCTCCATGTGTTTGTGAGTTTTTCTTTTTTTTTTTTCTTGTAATCAATTTTTAGTTTTATACCATTGTGGTCAGAAAAGAGGCTTGATATGATCAGTCTTCTTAAATTTATTGAGACTTATTTTGTGGCTTAACATGTAGTCTATCTTGGAAAATGTTCCACATACACTTGAAAAGAATGTATATTCTGCTGCTTTAGCATGAAATACCCTAAAAATATCAATTAAATTTATCTGGTCTAGTGTGTCATTTAAGGCTGCTGTTTCCTTGTTGATTTTCTGTCTTGAAGATCTGTCCACTGGTGTCAATGGGGAGTTAAAGTCCCCTACTATGAATGTATCACTGTCAATCTCTCCCTCTATGTTGGTCAATATTTGCTTTATATATTTAGGTGCTCCTATTTGGGATGCATAAATGTTCACAAGGGTTATATCCTCTTGTTATATTGATCCCATTATCCTTATGTAATGTCCCTCTTTGTCTATTATTATAACCTTTGTTTTAAAGTCAATTTCATCTGGCATAGGTATTGCCACCCCATTTTTTTTTTTCATTTCTATTCACATAAAATACCTTTTTCTAACCCTTTACTTTCAGTCTGTGTGTGTCTTTCAATCTGAAATGGGTCTCTTGTAGATAACACATGTATGAGTCTTGTTTCCTTGTCTATTCAGCTACCCTATTTCTTTTGATTGGAGATTTTAATCCATTTATATTTAAAGTGATTATTGATAGATACATAGTTATTGACATTTTATTTTTCATCTTTATATACTTTTCTTTCCCCCGTATTCTTCTTAAAGAAATCCCCTTAATATTTCTTGTAATATTGGTTTGGCGGTGATAAATTCCATTAGCTTTCTCTTGGTCTGGGAAGCTCTTTCTCTCTTCATCAATTTTAAGTGATAACCTTGCTGGGTAGACTAGTCTTGGTTGTAGGTCCTTGCTTTTATCACTTTAAATATTTCATGCTAATCCCTTCTGGCCTGCAAAATTTCTGTGGAGAAGTCAACTGGCAATCTTATGGGAGTTTACTTGTAAGTAACTAGTTGCCTTTCTCTTGCTGTTTTTAGGATTCTCTCTTTGTCTTTAACTTTTGCCATTTTAATTATGATGTGTTTTGGTGTGGGCCTGTTTGGGTTCATCTTGTTTGGGACTCACTATGCTTCATAGACTTGTATGTCTATTTCCTTTACCAGGTTAGGGAAGTTTTTCACCATTATTTCTTCAAATAGGTTTTTAACTCCTTGCTCTCTGTCTCTTTCTAGGGTACCCCTATGATGTGAATGTTGTTACACTTGATATTTTCCCAGAGGTCTCTTAAACTATCCTTAGTTTTTCAAATTCTTTTTTCTTTTTGCTGTTTTGATTGGGATTTTTCTGCTACTTTGTCTTCCAAATCGATCCTGATCCTCTGCTTCATCTAGTCTGCTGGTGATTCCTTCTAGTGCAGTCTTCATTTCAGTCATTCTATTCTTCATTTCTGCTCGTTCTTTTTTATGGTTTCTATATCCTTATTTTTCCCTTGCTATCTCTTTTTGAAGTTCTCACTAAGTTCCTTGAGCATTCTTTTTTTTTTTTTTTTTGGTTGCATTTTTTCTTTATGAAAGTTTATTGGGGTGACAATTGTTAGTAAAGTTACATAGATTTCAGGTGTATAATTCTGTAATATATCATCTCTATATCACATTGTGTGTTCACCACCCAGAGTCAGTTCTCTTTTCACCACCATTTATTGGATCCTTGAGCATTCCTATAACCATTGTTTTGAACTCTGTATCTGGTAAGTTGCTTTCCTCCATTTTGTTTAGTTCTTCTTCTGGAGTTATCTCCTGTTCTGTAATTTGGGACATGGTTCTTTGTTTGCCCATTTTCTCTGTCTCTCTGTTTTTGTTTCTACATTAGGTACATCTGCTACATCTGCCAGTCTTGGCTGGGTGGCCTTATGTAGTATATGCCCTGTGGAACCCAGTGGTACAGTCTCCCTCATCATCTGCACCATGTACTTCAGGGATGCCCATTGTGTGGGTTGTGTGTGCCTTCCTGTTATAGTTGAGCCTTGATTGCTGTTGGCACATCAGTGGGTGGGATTGACCCTCAGGCTGACTTGCCTCTAGGGTTTGCCCACATCCACAGCTTACAGGTTGATGTGCAGGGCACTTACCCCATGGAGCAGGACTCACTGCAGTGGACTCTGGTGGCTTCTGAGACTGCCCTTTGGGTGTGCCCCTTGTAGAGCTAATTGGGTGGTATCCTGCTGTGGTCTGACGCCAACTTTCAGGTATGTTGGTTCTGGGGCCTCTTGGGAGGGACTGTGATGCCGGCCCAGGTCATCCACTGTTTGTGACCGGCCGGAGGCTACCTGGTGGAGCTACAAAGCAATCTGCAATTGGTCACCTATGCTGGACCTAGAGGCTTGTGGAAGATGCCACACTGCAAACTGAGGTTGGCAGCTACCAATACCAGGCCTGCGGTAGCTCTGTAAAAAGCCCAGTACACCCGGAGGCCTGCTGCCACTTGCCGGCTCCCCTAAGCTCAGCCACTGATGGAGCCTCGAATGGTATGCTATTTGGGTGAGGCAGGAAGAGTCACCAGGATGGAACAAATGTTCACCAGTTTAATGTAGATTATGGTTTGGTGCCAATGCTGAGCCTGGAGCTACTCAGCAAAAGTCTCGGAGCACAGTGAGGTCAGCTGCTGCCCACCTAGGGCCCACAGACTCTGAAGAGTTGTCCATGAAAGAGTGCAACATGGGCAGGACTGGCTGATCCATGAGAAAGTGCCTCAGGCATTGAGTGAGTTGGGTGGGGCAGTGTTTCAGGGAGTCACCAGGGTGGAATGAGTGGGTAGGACAAGCAGAGTTCACCAGCCCAATGCAGATTCAGATTTGGCCTTATGGCAGAGTGCTTAACACAGGGAAGATGGCATCTGCCTGCCAGCTGCATAGGACGCAGATTCTATGCAGGGAAATGGCTGCTGTCCCTCCAGTCCTTATCCTAAAGTCACACAATGGAGTCTCTCCTTGTATATTTCTGACATTTTCGAATCACTGTCTCTCCACCGGAGTTCAGGGTGAGTGCCAAGTGAGTAAGTTTGTGCCCAGGCCCTTTAAGAGGATGTCTGGGTTTCCCACAACCTTCTGTCACACCAGGATGGTTGGAATCCCCACTGTTTTACACAGCCAGATGTTGTGGGGCTCCTTTTCCTAGCACTGGTATTCAGGGCTGGGGAGCCTTGTGTGGGACTGGGGTCCCTCGTTCTTCCAGGGGGGACCTTCATGACTGAGATGTGGCTCCGGATTCTCAGCCGCCACATGTGGGGTTTCCCATTCTGCACTTCCTCCCCTCCTACTAGTCTTATCGTGGCTTCTTCTGTATAGCCTTAGTTATAAAACCTTTATTCAGCCAGACTTCAGATGGTTCTCCAGGTTGATTGTTCTATAATTTAGTTGAAACCTTAATGTGATCACGGGAGAAGGCAAGACCAATGTTTATCTACTCCACCATCTTGGATCTGCAATGTCTACTTTAAATCCTTTCCCCAAACTTTATATTCTGCTTCCAACTTTATTGTATGTTTCTTTCAAATAAGGGTAGTAAGCATCCCTAGTTTTATTTAAGTATGTACAAGGCAATGTCATATTATCTTGAGGATAGCAAGGTTAGTCCTCATAGAGCAGTCAGGCTGCATGGTACCAGCCCTTTCCCTAGCGGGGGAGTAAGGAGTGGGCCATGGCAGCCACCAGTTGTGACTCGCCACCATTTTTTGATTTGCCATATGTGGTAGAAAGAGCATGGATTTTTGAAGTTGAAATTTTAGGCTGTGTCACTTACTAGCTGTGTGGCTATTGAAAAGTAATGGTTTTGAGCCTTATTTTTTTCAACCCATGGAATAAAATGAACACCTAACCTATAGGATTAGTTTAAGGATTGAGAGAACACACTTGAAACATGTGGCATAGTGTCTGATACATTGTAGATGCTTAAAATATGTATTGGTCCATTTCCATTATTCTCTTAAGCAAGACCACATGTGTGAAAACATTTTACATAATAACTGGCCTATGTAATATTGTATTTAAGTACTTGGATGAGGGTGTAGCAAATCGAGGAAAGTGATTTGCCAAAACCCAGGTTAATATTATTTTTTGATATCAGATAACTGATATTGATAATGTCTAGGCCACGTCAAAAGCTGTAGTCCAGAGTACTTATAAAAACATTTTAACTTATCTCATGTTTTCCTCCTGCTTTTTCATGTCTTTGGTCAAATCAACATCGGCATTTGCCAGTGGCTTTGCTTATTTAAAGATATTTATGTGACTTCTGAAGTGCTAAGAGATACTTTTCCTGTGCCTTTGAGGTCTTCCCAAGCTGATAGATAAAATAGCCTATGTGCACATTTCTGTGAATTCGTCAAAGGCCTTGTAGGAATAAGTCACCTGAAAAAGTTTTTCCTCCAAGAAAAATACACCCACTTCCTCTGATGGACACAGACTCAGCTGAAATTCCCAGAAAAAACATACGTTTTCCTGAATTCTGAATCCCAAGAAAAACTAGTCAAGAAATTGGGAAAAATGGGAAAAAGTATTCTAATTTTCCTTTGAGAATTAAAATTTAACTATCATCATAAAGCCATTACTGGTTCAAAGGAATCTACTGACATAGTGGAAAGCAAGAGCAGTTAATTATCTTGATATTGATAATCAGTCTACAATGTATAGGTGTATCAAATCACCATGTTGTGTACTTTAAATAGATACAATTGTATTTGTCAATTATTTCTCAATAAAGTTAAAAATAAAAGAGAGAGAGAAAAAATGCTGATAGCAGAGTTAAATGTGAACGTAGGCACTTCCAAATGTCAGGACAGGAGCAAGCAGGAGAGAAGTGATCACAATCTAATCAGCCAGTCGTGCTTGTCCCTGTTGCCGTGTTCTAAATGTATCTGCTGCTAATGGTGAGTCGTTCTTGCAGAGTTTATATGTGTGGTATACTTCATACAAATCCTGTTAGTGGTATTCCAAGAAATAACAAATTTGGAAGCAAAATAAGCCATTGGATTTGAAATTTCCACCTGTGAATCTATGTAGCCTTGTCAAGCTTGCTAAGGAGATCTGAATATTACGTTATTTGGACGTACTACCCAATAATGTTTGCTGGCATTTTTTCAGTGTTGGAATATCTCTATATATATATATATATATATATATATATATATATATATATATATATATATATAAAATGTATTACAATTTGCTCTTTCTAAGTAATTTAACAGAAGAAATGCACAGAGAAGATGATGTTAATGTGTTGTGGAACACTCCATTATAAAACCAGAAACTGATCTAAAATCTGAATTAGTGAAAACCACATAGACTTCAATGGCCAAACCAGAATCAGGACAAGTGGATAAAATATTTTCATCATTAAAAAAGGAAATGAGCTTATGTGAAGCAAACACTAATGTCCATCTTGATTATGCTTTTGAAAGCCTCTTCACAATTTGACCAATGTCAATGCAAAATGAAAGAAATTTTTTTTTTACATCTGGAATATTTGTCATGAAACAAAAACACTGTTGGATAGGACAATTAGTGCTTTGTATACTTTAAATTATTTTAAGAATGATATAAATAGTAAATATTTTTTATATTGTCTTTCAATATTTAAAATGCCTTTTATTTGGCATTTATTTTGTGTCAACGTTATCCTCATTTAGTGTTTTCTGTTATCAAATAGCAGGTGGAGATCATTTTTGCATGTTATTGCGATACACTTTTTTTTTAACAGAAAACCTCTGAAATTTTTAGCATCTCTATCACAAAAATCATTCACTGTTTAATAGTATGGAGATTATTCTCTACTATAGTCATCATCATTATTTAAAAACACGTCAGTAAAATTTAGGAAAAAGTATGGAATGACTTATGATTTCTGGAATTCCTGAGAATTTCTGGGAATTCTGATTTCTTATTCTGAATCTTGAAGATTCGTATTTTTGGGGATTTGGAAACACTCGCATGGGGCACAGGCTGTTGTTCAGGCTTCATGGTCCTGCCTGCATCCCCTGGACAGGTGTCTTTGTGCACAAACCATACAATTAACATGGTGGCCCAGCCCAGCTTGCAGGACAGCAATGTCCAGGCTCAGGAGACCTTCCAGACAGTACCTCCGCTCCTTTACTGAATGAACCTCAGCGTTGCCCTTGGTCTCTACTAGTAAAGAACATGTCATCAGGGAAAAGATTGGCAGCAGAAAACTTGGTGACCCAGCACGTGGGCGACTTGAGTCAGATGGGTGTTGACGGTTGGACATGGCTTTCGGAAGAGCCCTGGTGTTTATCCAAAGAATTCGGGGTGTTAACTGTATTTCATTCATAAGGAAATAAAGACTCAAAGGGGCAGAAGCATCAGTGGGGCCAGGAGGCAGAGTAACAGAGTAGTAGTTAGAAGCATGATTTACAATGTCAGAAAGACTTGAGTCAGAATCTGCCACTTACTAGATCAGTGGCCTTGGGGGACTTGGTGGACCTCTCTAGGCTTCACTTTCCTTACTGATCAAGATGGCAAAATAAAAGTTCCCATATTTTAGGATTATTATGCATATTAAGTAAAATCTAACACATGTAAAGTATTGGCAATAACAATAATTTCTGTTACGTATTATTACCGTAGACAGTGTATGGCGTGGAGTCTTATTGACTTACACAGGTGGCCCTCAACTTGTGCTTTTAAGTGTTACAGCAACCAGCAAAAGGAGGGAAATACAGTGAGTTAATACAGTGAGGGAAAGATTCTTACCATCATACAATAGAAATAACCCCGTTGCCAATGAGTGTAACCGATCCTGGTGCTAAGAGCAGAAAGAATTTTCTCCCTGAGGACTTAATGGGGCAGACTGTGAGTGAGGTAGTGAACAACCTCTTCAAATAATATCCTCCCAGTGAACATGGCAAAGAGGTTCTCAAAATAGTCTAATTATGGAATAACCACCTTGAGTTTTTCAACTATTTAGGATAAGTCCATATAATACTAGGCCAAAAAGAGATGCACTATTTCTGTCCCAGAACAGCTAAGGAAAACATTTATTGATGAAGTGCTACTTAAGCTTGCACAAGTTCTTCATCAATAAATCATGTGCAAATGTGATACTTTTGGCCAGACAGTAAATTGCTTGGAATTATTATAGTTCCCACAGGTAAATATTCTTAGCATAGCCAATAAAAGAAAAAGTATATCTACAAATGATTTCAAGGTTTTGATGCAGATAAATATTTTATATGGAGACACAAAAGGATATTAAAAGTCTGTGAAATGCAAAGTTGAATGTCTCTAGGTAATCTCAAAATAAATACACCTGACATTTTAATTTATAAAATTATGCCTCAAATGTAGACTTAAACTAGCAGAGAAATGTTAATGTTGACATGACTTTCTACTTAGAATTTTCCAAGTACAGCAATGTCTGTGATTGTTGAAAAAAAATTTGATGAGCTCATTAATACCCAAACAGGTCAATGAACTATAGCTTATTATTTATCCAGAGCTATGAGCTCAGATCTTGGCATGTAAGGAAAGGCAGTTTGTGGTTAATTATTTGGCTTTGACATACATTCATTACATCTTGCAAGTTTTATATAGGTATATATTCTTTTAATCTGGACTTTTAGAACACAGTTCAAATTTTAAACCAATGAATACTTTGCATTTTTACTCACCAACCTTTCCTTCTTTTTCCCCACATAGCTGATGACTCTGTACCCTAATTCTGAATGAAGCAGTGAACCCCTTTTGGCTACTTTAGTGAGAAGCACTTACATTCTGCCTTCTATCATATGGCTCAGCATGTCTGTCTCGTCAACTACTCCTTGAATGGAGAGACCATATTAAACATATTTCTGTGCATTGCAGGGTGTCTCGCTAGTGAGCCCAGGCTTGGCTCTTCCTGCTCTGCCCAGAAGGTGTGACGGGGAGTGGACAGGGTTCTTGAGAGGCCAGGCTGTGCTATTCTTCATGCTCAGGTCCTCGAAAGTAGTTTTTCCTCCCTCTGTGCCAGCGTCATTCCTTCTGCTGTTGCTGTCTTTCCTGGTTTTCTCTTACTCCCCACTCTCCTTTTCCTGCTCCTTTTCTCCTTGTAGAGATACTGTTTTGTTACTGTGTTTGCTAGCTTTATATAGATATTATTTTCTCCCTGTCCAGGACTGCTTCAAAAATCTTTCAATTAAAATGTTTGCTTTGAATCAATTCCAGTGACTGGGGGAGGTGGTTTGTGAAGGTGTGTGCCCCACACTAATTCTGTGAATCTCTAAAAATACAGAAGTTTCACTCTTTTCTAAATCAGATATGTGGAGAATTCCTTTGTGAAATAGAAGGAGAGTTGCAGGATTTTTTTTTTTTTTTTTTGGTTTGGAAATGTGGACTGATTAGTAACAAGTCTTGTAACAAGTATTATAATATATTATTAGTAACAAGTATTATAATATTATAAATTAATACAAATAGGTTCTCTTTAATAATGTGAGATAAAATGTTAGCAGGCCATCATTATAGTAGCTCTGCATTTCATGCACATTAATGTAAGTATCCTTAAAGTGAAGAATGAATTTCTGGACCAAAGGTTGAAAACTTATTGCAATCCGTTTCTATGTGGATTAAGGGGGGATTGGGTGTGGAATTTAATGCTGTAGGATCAGTAAATCCAAGAGAAAATTGAGACTAGAATGATGCCAAGAAAATGATTGGTCAACTTTTAGGTAGTTTGGAGGTATCTCAGAGCCTGCGTCTAGAATCATGTTTTATCTCCCCCGTAGGCATTTCCCAGGGCTGTCACTTGAGGATAAACTGTTAATACTGACCTGGCATTAGCTCCAGGCTCAGCTGGGGCAATTTTAGCAAGCAAGTTGAAGACGTCTGCCCCTACTCGGAAGTGCTTCACTGGGCTGGTCGTATTCCTGGGTACTTGCTGCAGTAATGGAGGAATCCTTGGTTAATCCCCAGGGCCATTTCCCCAGGTGCACTGTCTTCCTGCCAGATTCCTGTTTCTGCACCTGGGAGTTTGATCTGAGTCCACCTGGGGGAGCAGGAGGATGAGAGCCTTAGTTGAGGAAGCTGAGGCCAGCAGCAGGTGCTGTGCAAAAGGAATGTGAGTGGGAGGAGACAGAGGCCAGACAAGGGGGTTGTGTTGACAGTGGGGGTGTGCTGAGGGATTAAAATAGGATTGTGTCACTGGAAGCAGCAAAGAAATGACCAAGAAAGAAAGAAAGCCAGTTTATGAGAAGGGTTTGGTTTAGGACACATTATTTGAAGAGAGTGAAATAGCCAAACACAGATGTCCATGCAATTGTTGGAAATAAAGGACTGAAACAAATTATTCGTTAGAAATAAAGCTACTGCTTTGGGAGCCAAGGGAATGAGTGAGACTGAGGAGAGAGAGTGGAGCCTGTGGGACAGTTTTTGTTTTTGTTTTATTCATGGTTGAATGTGACCTCTTAATCGCTAATCAGAAAGTTGCTGCCTCTCACTTGAATTGGTACAACTAAGGCAATATATTTGGGTCAAAATTCCAATGTTAAACTGGCAGTCTTTCCTTAAATACTAGTTTGCTATCCTATAAGAAGATTGCATCATTGGACTTTAAAAAAAATCTTAAATAAAGTAACATCTTGTTTGGCAATTTTATGCAACTAGCTTGTAGACACAAAATATTAATTAAAAAAAGATAAATAATTGGAAAGTTTTGAAACAAAAGAGAAAAAACATGTCTATTTTTAAAGTAAGTTTCCTTTCAGTTGAAAGCTCCTACACACCAAAACTGAGGAGCTAGATATGAAGACTAGGGAGACGGCGGGCTATTTCATATAAGATCACAAAGGTACTGCCGGCCTTGCATGGGATACTGGGGAAATCCTTGTTCTGGTGTTCGAAGGGGATGGAGATTTATCTGAATACATGTCAATCAGTGGAAAGCGTCTGCTGCAGGCTGCTGAGTGGCAGCTTATGGGTGACTGCTGGAAATCACCACACATTTATCCTCTCTGTGGGGACAGAGCCAGGAGTGCAGTTTCCAGGTTCTTGGCCTCATGGGGAAAGGTGCTGGCTCAGGTAGTAAATGGCCATCAACTGTGATTGGATGGCCATCAGCTGTGGCTAGTTACCCATCGGCTGTTACCAGTGAGCCATTAGCCACTGATGTAACTGCTGTGGCTAAGCTAGCAAGGTGGTGGTGTAGTGGCGTGGCATGGCATAGAGGATTGCAGCTAAGTGTGGGGACAGAGCCCGGAGTGCAGTTTCCAGTCTCTCAGCCTCACGTGGAAAGGTGCTGGCTCGGGGAGCAAATGAGGGGGTTAGGAAGAAGATGGTGGCTGAGCTAGCAAGAGCAGATTGCAGTTAGCAAGTGAGGTTGGTTGGTAGAGAGAAGTGGACGGCAGGTTGCGGATAGTGTAGCTCCTGCTTCCTGTGTCTCCAACCCAGCCGCCAGCGAGACTATAGTGGTATGACTCCCCTACCTATGGCTCCGTGGGTGTTCCTTTTTGGCCTCACCATGTCCTGTGTTCTCATGGGGGGTGCAGGATCAGAGACCGTGCCTGTCATCCTGCATGACACTCTCCCACACCCAGATGGGTTGGTGAGAAGTAGTGCTTCATTTGTTCATTCTATATGATCAAATTCATAAAATACTGGTATGGTCTCACCTTTCATGTGAGCCAGGGGTGTTGCTAGTTTTTCTTCTGTTCTATCATGTATCTACAAATTCATAATTCTCAGGCCATGAGAACTGAAGGTGCTGGGTGGTTCCCCCAGCTTATCAGCAACCAGGACTGTCCTTCAGAGTGACATCTAAAACGCAATCACATCAAAAATCCCAGGAGGCTCCTCCAAGAAACGCTCAGGGCTCCTCCCTGGCATGGGTCGGATGTCCCATCTGGAGGAGGGATTCTCAGCAGTGACATTTTCACACTTGAAAACCTTGGTTAAAGACTGCTTTTGTGGCTTTTTAATTCCTTAGTGATCCTTCACGAGCTGTTTAAACACATCCCACACCCCCACCCACCCCTTAATTGGTTAAAGAGTTCTAATGGTAATTGGGAGTTAAAGGCACCCCTCGTTTCATTGCGCTTCGCTTTATTGCACTCCACAGATGTTGCGTGTTTTACAAATTGCCCACAAGACCATCCACCAGCACATGGAATAAGATTCACTTTACTGCGCGACTCGCTTTATTGCGCAACTCGCTTTATTGTGGTGGTCTGGAACCGAACCTGAAATATCGCCAAGGCATGCCTGTATATGATTTTTCATCACAGGAATTTGATGTACTTTGCAATCAATTGCAGTTAATTAGATTCCTTTCCCATTACTCGGGTTTTGGGTGAGGAGTGGCAGGTAGTGTGATCCTTGTTTCATTGGTGGAAAAGCTGAGACATACTTCACTCCCGGCCACACAGAAGGCGGCTTTGGGCCAGGACGGCATCCAAGGTTCTATCTTTACTGCCAGTTGCCTGGTTATTCTGTCCTGCTGTCAAGAAATTTAGGACGGGGATTGGAGGTTGGGGGGGTGGGGAGGGAAGGGGACTGCAGGCCTTGCTTTCGTATGTTCCAATTTTCTCTCTCCTTTGCTTTTCTTCATTTGTATAAGAGGCTAATTTAACAGGGAGCATTTCTTAACAAAGGAATTCACTAGTCATTTTTGGAAGGCAGTATGTGAATATGCTCTTTTGCTAGGTTTTACTTAAAGAGATGGAGAAGAACGTGATAGTCCAGTGTTATTCTTGTTGAAAAGAATCTTTCAAAAATGGAAAACAATGTTTATGCACGCAAATAAACTCCAGTAGTTAGAAAGAAAAATTAGTACCACTTTCCTGAGAAACATTCTTTAAGTTAAAACATATGTTGTTACATTGATGTTTGTTAACTTTTTAAAAAGTTTCTGTGACAGAAAGAGTAGGAGGACTTTTATTCTTTAAAAAAACTATCTGTTAGATATAAGAATTTTAAATTCCATCATCTAACAAAATTTCTACTCAATAGAGTTTGCATTTATATTTTCTTAAATAATGTAGGGTAAGAAGTGAGCACATTTTAAGTACTTGGATTACTTGAGATTTGTGTTACTTGTACGTTAATATTACCATCAAAAGAAGAATTCATCCCCTTTTATTTTTATTATACAAGAGATGGTGGAAGTGATGGAGAGGATTCTCATCTCTACAGGGAAATCTATACTCCACAAATAGAATAATAAATTTTCCAGTTTTTGAGCTTTTAACTCTCCTTGCCTCTTGGCTATGGCAAATAAATAACGGTGGAGAAAAGCAAACGTAATTGTATGTTAATACAATGATAGTGAATCATAACAGTTTATGCCACCACTAGCTAGCATTATAGGATCATATCACCTTAACTATTGAAAAATGACAATATTAAACATCTCAAGGGAAGTCTCTGAAGCTTTACCTCATTCATTCATTCATGAATGCACACTGTGAACTAGCCCAGCTAGAGCATAATTATGTGATACACACGGCCCATCTAGCTATTCATAAGATTTTTGATTTGAAATAATTTTGATGTCAGAGGCAGTTTTATGTAGTGATCTAAAAATACAGTAGCTATTTCCAGGGTATTTGTGAGTGAGGTATTTGCAGCCACACCATTTTTTTTGTTCTTCAAAATGTACTTCCCCTCCAAATTTATTTGAGAGGCTAAAATAGAGGAGAAAAGTAGCATTGCCTGTTTCCCAGTTAATATAATGCATTAGGCTGCTTTACTTTTTGTTCTAAAACCACATATTCATGACCTATTACAGAAGTTTGCATGGTGAAGAATTTCTAAAGGAGTAAGAGGTACCAGATTTGGTATAAGTGATCTTTCATTTTTATATATGCCTATACATTTATTGCAATCATTATTAGAAATTCCATGTTTATAGGACAAATATTAAACTTCATGTCCCTTTTTGGTCCACTAGCCTCTGAGATTCCTGCTGGCAAAGGCTGCAACTCTCTTCCCAGCCTTTGCTCTCTGGGTGGGTGTGGCTGTCTATTGTGGCCTCCTAATATTTCTTTGACATGCAGGGCATAACAGAAGCGTATGTTCCTCTTCTGGTCCTTCGCTTACTCTCTTCTGCATTTAACATTTTAAAATATTATAAAATGCATTAACATATGCTCATTGTAAATATTCAAGCACTCAAAAGAATAAAAGTGAAAGCACTCTTCCAGATGTTTCTGTTTATATACATACACATATATAATTTTTATACACATACTATTTGTTCTACATTTTTCTTTTTATATTTAACGTTAAGTCTTGGTGATCTTTCATGTCTGTTTAGTGCTTTTAATTGCTACATAGTATTCTGTTATACTTGAATATATGCTGGTATACTTGTATACTCAATATATTGAGTATACTTGTACACTCAATAATTTAAGTTCCCTTTTTGATAACTTGTTAGGTTATCTCCCAGATCAATTTTTTGCTATTAACAACAGTGCTGCAGCAAATATTTTTAATATTATTTGGATATGTACACTATTTCTATAGGATAGATTCTTTGAAATGGAATTGCTTGGGTCAAAGAATATACACATTTAAAATTTTGATAGCTCTAATTGGGAGTTGTTCAATGGGTATAACATTTCAGTCATGCAAGACGAGGAAGTTCTAGAAATCTGCTGTACAACACTGTGCCTGTAGTCAACAGTGCTGTATCGAGCACTTAAATAAGAGGGCATATTTCATGTTAAGTGATATTGCCACAAGAAAAGGGAGAAATAAGGCAACTTTTGGAGGTAATCAATATGTCTATTACCTTGAATGCGGTGATGCGTATGTCCAAGCTCACGAAATTGTATCCATTAATCATGTGCAGTTGTTTGTATATCAGTTATACTTCAATAAAGCTGTTTTAATAAAAAAAGTATATTCATAGTAAAGTTTGAGAACACTGCATTATTTTTTTTAATTTAAAGGGAAATAATGAGAAGTAATAAACCAACCAAACTGGTTTATATAAAAAATATTTTTGATACTCCCTACAGAAGGCAAACATCAGCTTACATTCAATCAGTAATACACCAAATATTGAATACAGAGTGAAATCAACCAGTCTCTTAGAAACAAAACAAAGCAAACAAAAACGCTGATGCCCAGGTACCATTTGTGGAAGTATTAATTGAATTGGTCTGGAAAGAGTCTGGGCATTAATAGTCTTTAAACTCTCCCCAGAGTAGTAAAATTGTTCATCTAGTAATTAGATTCACTGTTACAAATTCTCACTAATCTGCAGTATTTTTTTTATTTTTTATTTTGGACAATTGTGATAGGGGAAAAATGTATCTTGTGTGAATTTGCTTATTCCTGATTACTATTGAAATTGAAAAATTTGATTAAATGTGACATAGCCATTGTGTTGTATGCCTTCCTTATTTTTCTGTGTGGTACTTTGTCTTTTGGTTCTCAGTGTAGTTTAATCTTTTGTTATATTTTTTGCAAATATTTTCTCAGTTTGTCATATCTTTTTATCTACTCTTTGTTATGAAAGCTTTAAAATTGTACCTTAATAAATTTATCAACTGTTTTCTTTATGGGTCGTGGGTTTTGTGTCTTCAGAGCTAGGAAGGTTTCTCTAGAGCCATTCTACAAGAACAGAGATATTTTCTATTTCCTTTTGGTAGTTTTATAGTTTTTAAAATTTTTTTCAAGTCCTTAATCCATCAGGTAGTATCTAACTTAAGTTTTTCCCCCCTCCAGATGGATAGTCAGTTGTATCAACACAGATTATTGGCTCATCCATTCTTTCCTCCAATGGTCTGAGATACTGCCTTTAACAAATACTGTACTCTGACATGTGAGAGTTTGTTTCTGGACCTTTCTCTGTTTTATTGATTTATTTGGATCACCCCATGCAAGTTCCATGCTGTTTTAATTACTGTAGCTTTCGTATATTTTTATATTTGATTAGCCAGAGAGTTTTCTTAAAAAAAACTTAAACTACTTTTTTCATACTTTCTATTCCAGATCATCTTTAGAATGAGTTGAGAATCAAGTTAAAAAACAAAACAATGCAAAGCAAAACAAAAATCCTCAAAAAATACCACGGGGATTTTGGTTGGTTTGCATGAATTTATAAATTACTTTTGGATAAATTGCCATTTTAATAACTGAGTTATCCTATTCATGAATGTTGTATGGCCATTCATTTATTTAATCCTTTGTGTGCTTTAGTAAAACTTAACAGCTTTTTTCCATATATTTCCAACACATTTCTTGTAAGATTTACTCAGAGATATTTTTATTATTATTTTGCTAATATTGGTATGGGAATATTTTTCAAATTACACATTTTTATTTGTTATTCTTAATGTATGGAGAGTTACTCATTTTTGAATGTTGCCTTGTACCCATCCACTTTACTGAGGAATCATAATTATTTAGTTCATTCTTTTAATATTTTTAGGAGGATAGTTACATTTGATACAAAATTTTTCCTCATTGTATTATAATGATTGAGACATTCCAGTAAATTGTCAATATCTGTAAATGTTCCATGGCTAGTTAAAAAGAATATGTAGGGAATCCTTGCACTGTTCCTTATCCATTACCAATAAAAATTCTTAGCAATCTTGTAATACAACAGACTGAGTCAAATTTCTTTTTTCTTCTGGAACAGTATTTTCTCATTTTCCTTCCTGGAGTTCTCTGAGTCTCTCATCTCTTGAGTCTTAGGTTTATGAGCACTGACTTATCAGTATAAAATTGTTTTCCCAAATAAACAGAAGGCACAGCGATATATTTTACTACCTTGACTTAGGTAGTCATATGCCACTCTCTTTGAGCCTTGGCTTTTTACCGTTTGTGAATCTGGGGGGTGAAGAGTACCTGTAAGCTAAGCCTCTGTGTTGGTGCCTTCATCGTCATTAATAAACACTCATTGGCAGGGGCTCACTTTCCTTGCTCTCCGACTGGCATGTGTTGGGGGAAAAATGCTAAGCACATAGAAAGCCAGCTGGCTGGCGGTGTGATAGTTGTTTCACCTCACAGGTCTCACCTGCTGACTCTTGATTGCAGACAGTGGGGAACAGGAAGAGAGTGGCCTCCATTCCCAGTCGTGCCTCTGCCTGCCCTCTTGTCTGACTGTTGTCATGTGGGGCCCTGACAGGAAGCTCCAGATGGTGACCCTCTGAGTGTGTTACCTGTCAGTTTCATCTACTGGTTTTATAGTATCCTTTTCTGAATCAAGTTGGTTGAATCCTTTATGACACATGATAAATCGCATTGGCCTCCTAATCCAAGTTATCCCCTTCTTTATCCCCTTTTCTGCATACTAACTGCAGTAACCTGAGTGGTCTCCACACGTCCACACTTGCCCCCTCCAGCCAGGGACCTCTTCAGTCAAAATGAGCTTTTAAAAATGTTCTCGGCTCATGTTTGTCCTACCCCTACCCCCACCACCCTACCCCCCAAAAAACAACAACAATCCTTGACTATTTCCTATCCATCTTCAGTAAAGATTAAAACTCTCAGCCCAGGCTATGGGCCCAGCAGGTTGTGTGGCCCACCTGCTGCTCTCAGAGCACTCTGCCACCCACTCCCTGCATCTCAGCCACACTGGACTTCTCTAGGTCTTCAATATGCCCCGCTCCATGTCACTGTAGAGCTTCTGCACATACTGTTTCTCCGACTGCCGTGCCTTTCATCACTTTCGTCGTCCTCCACCTGGGAAAGCTCCTGCTCTTGTCCAGACCTCAGTCCAGACATTTGTTCCTCCTGGAAACCTTCCCTGGTGCCCCTGGCCTGGTTCAAGTCCCCTGCTGTAGACTTTCCTAGCCCTATGCCCTCTCCCTTACAGCACTCCCATTCTTCAAGTTTTCATGAATGGGCTTTACACAATTAAATTCTTTCTTCCCCACTAAACTGTGAGCTCCATGAAGGCAAAGACCATGTCTATTTTGGTTTACTTGGATGTCTCAAGGGCCCAGCATTGGACTTGATGAATAGTAAGTGTGCAGATTTGTTGAATGAAAGACCAAAAATGATTTGAGGCAGCTTGCTTCCTGATTTGATCTCGAATACGTTTCTCATCTAAGCTTAGTAAATGTGTGTTTCTTCCTTATCAGCAGTAAGATGGGTGTTACTCTCTATACCAAGTAGGGTAATACATTTTTATTTCAAAGATTTTATACAAAACAATGAAAAATGTTATTTAGAAAAATGTCCTCCATTCATCTTGTCTTTCAAAAAGAAGTTTTGAGAAAAATGAGAGGAAACAACATTCACTCACTCAACCTTTGCATGTTCAAAAACTTCTCATTGTTACGACAATGAGCTGTCTATGAGGAAGCAGGCACAGGAAGACAACTAGCAAAAGAATTGCATTAATTTAAGGAGTAGTAAAGCTTATTTCTTTAAAACCCTTCAGAAGCTTGTAAAATAATATTTTACTATGTTTTCTCCAGCTCTTAAAACCTGACAAATGGAAATGCACAATAAAATGTGAAAATAAAAATTGGCAATTAGTTATATTCTCAGGGGAGATTTAATTAAAAAAGGAGCATATTTGCACTGCTTCTCCACGGTCAGATGTTTATGGCATCTGGTAAAGGAGAATAAACATTTGAAAACTCTGACATAGCTGGTATTTAAAGGATAGCAATTGGCTAACATTTGTGGCTCTGTATGTTGACTATTTTGGCTCTCATCCTCTGGTATTCATTCTGAAAGATTTATAATCCTTCAGGGAGTGTGGTCAGTGACAGGGGTAGAACTAAATCCTGAAATGTGGAAAAACTAACTTTCCCTAATATAAAACTGTTCTAAAAAAAAGTCCCTCAAGCCTATGAATATGTTTCCAGATTTTCAGAAAAAGCTCTTTACAGAAATTTTTTTTTCTATCGGGGTCTGACTTCTTAATGATAAATGTAAATTTTCCATCCTTTGGCTTCAAAATTGGCTTAGAGATAATTCAGAAAAATATAAAAATCTTACCTTGTGGGCATCTGCTGCAATTACATGACTTTTAAAAAAATTGATGTCATTGGTTAAATAATGAAATAAAGCTCGAAGGATGGAAATAGTCTAGAAGAGAAAAATTGAGAGACCTTAACATGAAATAGGAAATGATTGTGCTGAGCGTATAAGTGTAAAATTAGTATAATGCTAGAACAGCACTCAAGAAGGTCCTCAATCATGTACAACTGAGAATGTCAGGACAGTACATTCTTCTCCAGGGATTTGGGACTGTGGGAGGACGCTCTTAGCTTGACTGAGGCATAACACACTATCTGACATCTCGCTTTATAGTCGTGCTTCAGTCTGAAGCCACTGCCTAAAGAACTCTCTCTATCCGAAGCCCTTGGTGTGCATTTTCAAACTTTTAATGTAGGAACCCGGCTCCGTTCCTTCAGGTACCCCAGGGGAACTTTCTGGCTCCTTTAAACCATTTCAATCCAGAAAAGGGGCCTTATTTAATGAATTGTCGTTCTTACTTGCTTTGCTTTGCTTTTTTTCTATATTATTTTCTTTAATTAATTATGAGTAGCATTTAAATCCTTCTTTATAGTTTACAAAATACTGCCTTTTGTTTTTCTAAAAGAGGCACCAGAAGTGCTAGAGGGTGGGGGTCCTGTGCCCCAAAACAAGGGAGTTTATGAAACTGACAGTAATGCATAGAGAATTTACTATTTTATGTTTCGAAACCAACTGTAGGAAAATTGGTGGTGTTAAAATTTCCCTTGATGTTGGGAACTTATTATTTTAATGGTAAATAATAAAAGTAAGGCTATTGTCATTCTAAACTTAATTTTGAATGTAGGAGACAGCCTATATTACCCAGAAGGAAAGTCAGTATGAAAATGGAAATTGTCAGTGGTGTCACCACAGGGTAGTGGTTCATAACATATTTAGAGATCTGGAGGGAATTTTCCAGAAAGGAGTAAGAGGAAAGGCTAAAGCCTAAACCTGTCCATCTCACCCTTGATACTTGCCCTCTAGTAATCCCACTTCAGTTTCTTATTTTAAAAGTAACACATTGTGTTGAATTCACAAGAGGATTTACGTATTTGCATGTGTGTGATATGGAGGGGGATGGGTAGCTTGTGTATAATTTCCTTTTTTTGTGTGCTAAGTCCATATATTATATATATGTTCCATATATAATGGATATGGCATATAAAGTAATGATTAGCAAAATAAAACGTACATAATTTGTAGGTGTCTTCCCTCAAAAGCGAGAGAAAGATTTATTTGATGCCATTGGTGCTATGTTTTGAGGTAGAAATCCAAGACTGTCTTTTATGACCACATTTTACAAAAGTAGTTTATTCTTAGCTACTTTAGAAATATTGCTTTTGCCTTATGAACTATTTTAGTGCTTGTACTGGAATTCTTATTTACCAGCCAATCTTAATAGCAGTAGAAGTAATATGTACTATGCTATATTCTTCAGAAGATTTTCAAGGCATTAATGGTCAGTAGACATTACTTAAGAATTCCTGCAACAAATTATGATTTTAATTTCATGGCAGATCAGTTTTACTGATCAAATTTTATATATATATAAAATTTTATATATATACATATACATATATATATATATATATATATATATATATATATTAATCTCTCAGCTTTTTTTATTTTAAAGGAGCTATTCTTCACTTCTCTTTATAGTGGTAATGAGCTAAACAGACATTGATTTGCGTGACTCTCTAGGTTGGGCCATCATTTTGCTCACAACAGTGAAGCTTTATCTTTCTCTCCAGCCACCCATCACATCATCTCCAGTTCTTAATGGAATTGCATTCTCTTTCACAACCCCCACAACCCTTACTCCCCTCTTTCTCAGTCCCAGTGTAGATTGTTGTACTGTCTCCCACGTGGTTCCCCTTTGTCCAGGTTCTCCCTGTTCCAAACATACATACATTTGTAAGAACATAAGACATACAAAGAACACACATTCATTTGTAAGAACATACATGTACATATGTAAATTCTTAAGAACATAGTACGTACATCTGTAAGAACATACATGTGTATGTACATATGTACAAATTACGAACATACATATGTAAGAATAATTTTCACACATGGTTTGCACTGCACAGTATTACTGTTCGAGAACTACAGGGGCTACCTGTTACCTTTACATAAAACTTACATTCAGTCGCTCTCTCAATGCTTGCCCCTTGACTCTATTTAATACACTCATACTGCCTAATGCTGCTGCTGTTTAAAGCAGACAGACCGCCTTTAAATGTTAACTCTTAATTGGAATAATGTATTATAGCACTCTGTACAGCTTTTTCATGCTTCAGCTCTCCATGATTCGTTTAACACATTGTAAGAGAACTTAAAAAAAATGTTATGTGCCTGCTGTGTTATGGGGAGACACATTTCCCAGTTCATGGATTCATAACTGCTCCGTATATTTCTACGGGAGGGTGACCTTATTTCACCTGTCCATGGCATTGCTTCTTTATAGAGAGGAAATCCGACAGCTACGGTGATTGCACTGTGTTCAATGAGGGATTTCAACTTAGCTCAAGAGACCTGCCAATTGGCTATCAGGGATGTTGGAGGCCTTGAAGTTTTAATCAATTTACTTGATACAGATGAAGTCAAGTGTAAGGTGAGTGGCCTCGTCACAATGGATGAGGAACTTGTTCCTACCTGCTTGTGGTTCTCTTCTATGTGCTAGGTGTCTGCTACTCCTGCTACCTGTTTCTCGTCTGTATCTGCTATTATTACTGATAACTTGCTACCTTTACTGTTAGCTGCCCTTCTCATCTCTCTGGATCTCTTTTTCTCTTCTGGTTCTTTTTCATTAGTATGGCTTCTTAAATGATGAGTGTTTATAAAATTGAAGTGAAATACGAAGGCTATGTGTTAACACCTGGGAATCGAAATTTGTTTCTCTAAAGAAACTTAATTGGGGAAGGATTTTTGGTAGACTTGGAATTTTAAAAAATAGAGCATTGTTTCTGTTGTAAGCACTCATTCATCTATAATCTTTTTTCTCATTTAGATTGGTTCATTAAAAATCCTGAAGGAAATCAGTTACAATCCTCAAATCAGACGTAATATTGTTGACCTTGGGGGCTTACCAGTTATGGTTAATATACTTGATTCTCCACATAAAATTCTGAAACGTTTGGCAGCTGAGACCATTGCAAACGTTGCCAAGTTTAGAAGAGCCCGACGGGTGGTGAGACACCACGGGGGCATCACCAAGCTGGTGAGTATCACTGATGTCATCGTCAGCTGCCACCGAGATGGCAGCTCCCTGCTGTCCTTCCTGGCTAGTCCTGGACGTTAAATAACCACAGGGAATGTTCTGGGAATCTTCTTTTGGTATACCATGTTCTTGAAAATGGTTTTTGTATATTTTTTAGCAAGTGGCCAAAAAACATGTTCAACCTCATTTTGCAAAGAAATATAAATTTAAAAAAATAGATGTGATTTTTCACCTATCTTATTGGTAGGGGTACATCTGTGTGTGGTGCAGTGTTGGTGAAGGGTGGTGAGAGCCTCTGCAGTAGAGAGCAGTCTGGAAGCTCTTGCCCTCTGATGTGGTGATGTGGTGCCCTCACCATGAAGACTGTCCCCAAGGAGGCAGAGCTGCAGACACTTATTCATCTCACTGTTACTTATAAGAGTGACAATTGAAAATAGTGTGTTTTACACTATGAAACAGTAAAATAATTTTCAGTATATCCATAAGAAACATCTATTTTCAACTATCAGTATCGTATTTTGGAATTTTATTTAGATATACATTAACTAGAAATAAATGTATATTTACTGTTATATAAAACCATAACAGGATTACAAAAAAAAAAAAAAGGTACTTATGATCCCAATTTTGAAAGACCTACCTAACAAGCATAGAAAAGACACTTGAAATAAATACAGAAAATTGTTTACAGGGATTTTCTCTGAAATGATTACCAAATTTTCTTCCTACTTTCTTACATTTGTCAGTTTGTTGTAGAACTGTCACTTTTATAATCAGAAAAATGATCATCTCAATATGATCACTGAAAGAAAGGTTATTCTGCTCAACACCTTTGCATGGCAGGAAAGACCTTAATAAAGTGCAATATGGAAATGCATGTCCATACTCCTTAGTAAAGATCAACAGATCTTGTGTCTCTCCCACAGCTTCTATCATACTGGATGTCGTCACAGCTGTACTTTAAATTCCTTAAGATGAGAGACATGTCTTATTAATCTTAGTGTCATCCACAGCACTTCATCCCATACCTTATACATATAAAGGGTTAATAATTATATATTGAATTAATGTGGATTTAATGTGAATACATGCACATTGAAATGTGTTCAGAAATTTACTAACAGAGACTGTGTTTTCATTTGTAATCTGTAGAACACTATAAATTATGATTATTTGCTTCAAAAATAAGATGGACTTATGGCTGGATAGATGGATGAATAGATGGCTAGCCATGTGATAAAACAAATATGGCAGAATATTAATTATAGACTCTACGTGGTAGGTGTATGGATATTGCTGTACAGTTGCTATACAGTTCTTTCAGCCTTTGCATATGTTTGAAATTTTTATAAAATCTTGGGAGAGGTAATTATTGCTATGATTATCATTATTCTGCTTAAATAGTGAAATCATATGGTAAGCTGATGTGGCTGTCCACCGAAACTACTCCCATTAAATTATAAGAATGAATATTGTAATATAAAAGTAAAATATGTTTTTATGGGAGTTTTTGTATGTTTGAAGGCCCAGAATTTGGACAGTTGTACTAATACAGTCAAGATAATGACACATATTTTAAACAATAGTTAAATCAGGTACAGGAAAGACCAATAATTAATGAACTAATAAACTTGTAATTGCTGGGTTGAGAACACATCTGGGAAGGACTGATATTGGGGATCCACTTTTGGTTTGCTAGGTATGGGGGGATAGAGTCCCCAAGTAAAACTGGAAATGAGCGAGATCACAAGTGCAGAGATGGAGCAGTAGGCTTGTTATGACAACAGAGCAAGAGAATGGAGGTCAGAATCAGAGGCAGCAGGAGGTCACTGACCACAGTAGGGCTTGAGCACCTAGATGGAAGTCAGTTTCTGGAGAGGCACACCTGATAGAAGACTGGGCAGAAGATATGAAGTCTTGAGTAAGCAGGGAGAATGCATCGGCCATGGATGTATTGCAGGGTCCAATGCTGTTAGTCCAGTGGCCAGTTTTTATGCTCCTCTATATGTACCATGTTTCCCTGAAAATAAGACCAGGTCTTATATTAAGGTTTGCTCCAAAAGATGCATTAGGGCTTATGCTCAGGTGATGTCATCCTGAAAAATCATGCTAGGGCTTATTTTCTAGTTAGGTCTTATTTTCGAGGAAACACGGTAGAGTGTACTTGACCTTTTCCCTGAAAACCATTTCAAACATTTCTTGAAATGTGTGTCGAGTACAGACTAGGTGTTGGAATTATGAATATGGATAAATGTATCTCCTTAACCACAGTCATGTCACAGTATCCTGGTGGTAGGGGAAGAGGGGCTATAAACAAAAATACAAGTGGAATGGTAAGTATTAGGTATTTCATGGAAGTCAGTACTGGGAATAGTGGAGGAACAAAGGAGGGGGTGATAAATTGATTGTACTTGGAGGAGGGTCAAGAAAAACTGGAAAGAAGAGATGTTGCCTTTGCCGAGTCTTGAAAGGTGAGTAGGTATTTGTCAGGCAGACACCCCAGGGAAAAGCATTTCGGGAAGATGAAATCTTGTTGGTAAAGGCCCAGAGCTGGAAACAACATTGACTGTTTGGAAACCACAAGTGGTTTAGTGTGGCCAAACCTAGGATGAAGTGGGCACGTAGTGAGAAGAGAAAATGGAGGACCATGGTGATCACACACGTCCTTAGCCAATGAGCTATGGAGTTTGGCCTTTATGTAGATAAAGAGGGAATAACTGTTATAGATGATACTTTCAGACTGTCTGCTCATTGTCTTATAATTTCTTCCCCACATTGTATCCTATCCCTGGTAGGGACCCAAAGCCGTGTAAATACTCCTTGCCCCCTCCTTCCTTGGGCCATAACTAATTAGACCACAGGTGTCTACCTATGGAACTCAAGCCAGTTCCACTGTATCTCTCCCAGGAATTTGGAATTAAGAATCAGAGACTCTATTTAGTCTGGGCTACTCCCTTCTAAACTCAGGATTGGTGGTCTTGATTGTGTTGGCAGTATCCATGAAATTCGGCCTGCAGAGAGAGAAGAATGAAGTAGACACATGTAGGACAAAGACAGCTCTGGTGAGCGTGTGGGGGGGCTGGCTTCACTTCCTCCATGGGGCACCCTTACATACTGCTATATCCGTATAAACTGCCTTTCCCTAAGGTCTTCTGTGACTTTGGTTATTGCAAAGAAGAGACAGGATCTGACAGCTGTGCCATCTGGTTTGGTGAGTTTTGGTAGAGCAGGTAGAGGGCTATGTCTCATGGTTTTAAGAGGTGCAGGCTATTCAGTTCTCATTAGGAAGTTCTAATGACTTTAGGGAGCCTACTTTCCTGAGATACCAGGGCTGAGGATGTGGTTTACAAATCTTACTAATGTAAATGTTAGAGCCATATTAAGAAAACACTAACTTAGTGGGATTAAATTTCTTGTGGGAAGGAAATGTAAAAGCTCCCAAAACTGAAGGAAGGTGTTTTAAAGGGTTTTATTCTTTGCTTTCACTGATTGTTGTGTAGTATGAAAGTTAATTTTTAAAAATATTCTCATTTTTGATGGAGGTGAGCTTGGTAGCAACCCTGTGGCCTTTGCAGGGTGCATTGTTTTATTTTCAAGATTCCTATGTATACTATTTATCTATCTATTCTATCTGTTCTGGTAGGTTGCTCTACTTGACTGTGCACAGAATTCTACAAAACCTGCTCAAGCAAGTTTGTACGATGAAAGAGACGTGGAAGTGGCTCGCTGTGGGGCACTTGCACTGTGGAGCTGCAGTAAGAGTTATGCGAATAAAGAAGCCATTCGTAAGGCCGGGGGCATTCCTTTGTTGGCTCAGTTACTGAAGACATCTCAGGAAAACATGCTGATTCCCGTGGTTGGGACACTGCAAGAATGTGCATCAGAGGTACCCAAGCCAGCCCTGCTTCTTCTCTTGCTCTCATTGACTTGCCTTCCTCAGTTGTAAAACAATTTGTAAGGTCATCATGAAGCCAAGGATTTTTTTTTTTCCCCCAAGAAACCAGCATTCCATTAGAAAGAGAAGCTCCAATTACTAATAGGACATTAATAAAATTGGTACCTGTGTGATTTATTTTTGAAAATGTTGATTAAATTCTCTTACTGTTATACCCATATGTTGACCTTGGACTTTAGTGTACTTACTGAGGAATTTATTCAGCATAATTATTAGTAAATGTAAATAGATACTTATATGCATGCATTATATACACATAAATATTTACATTCATATTCCTAGGAAAGCTACCGAACTGCAATCAAAGCGGAAAGGATAATTGAAAATCTAGTAAAGAATCTAAATAGTGAGAATGAGCAACTGCAGGAACACTGTGCCATGGCCATCTACCAGGTACCGTGGACCCTCTGACAGTTCTTCATGTAATTTAAAGCACTCTTTTGAAATATGAGGTCTCATTCTCTGGGGGTGGGACTCGGGATCTACATTTTTAACAAGAGCCCCGAGGGATGTTCATGCACACGTAGGTCAGAGAAACACTGTCCTGTGGTAGTGACGGATACCTTTATATTTCAGAGAGAAACCTGCTCCCACGTGTCTGATTATTTATCATTCTATAAGATACACATCTTTGTCTGCTAAAATGACTTACTTAGTAAAATAGCTAAATGTGTGTATGGTGCCCCTATGCTGCTTTTCATATATCCCATTCAAGCACAATGGTCTTGGGAAATGTATCTCCTACCAACACAAGATGGATGAATGAGTGCATGTGTGTGTATATTCCTGCTTTATCTGTTTATTAGTTAATTTATTTTAATCTTTACTAACTTTTTTGTGGGTTATAAATTTCATAATACAGCATGTCCTCAAATAACATCGTTTCATTTTTCATTCAACATTATTTCATTACAATGTCAATAGATGCTGTAGGAACTTAACTCTTGTTTATATCATTAGCCTATGGTAAAATTGGTTTTGTTATGTCTTTTCTCTTAAAGTCACAGAACCTGTTAGGTGAGGGCTTATTGTATACCAGAAAACAGATTAGAATGGTAAAGGGGAAGAAAATATCACCCTGACAAATTAATATATGACAGGTTACTGGCCATGCCAGCTTCTACCTAACCAGAATAGATTTCTTGGAGGAATATATTTTAAAATGTGCAAAGTGAGTGTTCATCAAGAACATAGAGAAGAGGTCTATGTCAGTAGAGGATTGTATTAGTTTGCTAGGGCTGCCATAACAAAAGACCATACACTGGGTGACTTAAACAACAGATATTTATTTGCTTATAGTTCTGGAGGCTGGAAGTCCAAGATCAAGATGTTAAAAGAGTTGGTTCTTTCTGAGGACTCTGTCCTTAGCTTGTAAATGGCCATCTTCATGTTTACATATCATTCTCTCTCTGTCTTCACATGACCCTCCCTCTGTGTCCTGGTATCCTCTTCTTATAAGGACACCAGTCATAATGGATTACAGCCCCCCTCAATGACCTTTTTTAAACCTTAATTACCTCTATAAAGATCCTGTCTTCAAGTACGGTCACATTCTGACGTATAGGGCTTAGGATTTCAATTAAAGAGCTTTGAGGGCATGCAATTCAATTCATAACAAGGCTATATAGCCTTGACTTGTATATATGCCTCATATGAGTACCCATTAAGGGTTGGTTAGTAATGGTGATTAATTTTTAAAAGTTGCAACTGAACCAGAATGGAACGTTACAAATAGAAGATAAATATGGCAGGCGCCTCATGGTGCTTTCGGATGAGGATTTCTTCTAGTGGTTCTCATGCTTGATGCATGACATGCAACTGTATCCTGTGACCTCAGACCAACTGCATGCTTAGAAATAGCAAATCTATACTAAATTAATCATCTTTTGGCTCTATAATCTGAAAAGGATGGTCAATTGCGAACATCTATGCAGTGCATCTTTATTTCAAAGGATGACACAAACATATGGATAAACATGTTTGATATATCAGTTGCTATTGATATAACTTACTGCATTGGGCATCGAAACTCTACTGGGGAAATTCCTCATCTCTTAGACTTTGTGAGTCATTGAAGATCTGACTGAATCCCTATCACTGATCTATCTCCTCTGACATGTTTTCCGAAGACATCACTGCAGAAATCCCCCATCTGTGCTTGTGGCATTCTAGGTTTCTTACCAACCTCTGCCTCTGTCTTGGTGGAAGCCCAGGCTACCTCAGAACTGGCTTGAGAGAATTGCCAAGTATGCAGAAACTGCTAGACATTGCCAAAACCATGTAAGGGAAAAGAGACACTGTCAGATAGCTGCCAGTATAGAGAATTATATTTTACTTGGAGGTGCCTTCAGGAAATGATACTCTCTGAAAAGTTTCATGGCTACTAGAATGACAGGCTCTTTAATAATCCCTGAAATCTTTATATGCCTTGATCGCTGACAGCCTATGACTTGACTTTTTGTGTAGTGTGCTGAAGATGAGGAAACCCGTGACCTTGTTAGACTGCATGGAGGACTTAAACCCCTGGCCAGTCTGCTCAATAAGACTGACAATAAAGAACGTTTGGCCGCTGTCACGGGAGCAATATGGAAATGTTCCGTCAGCAAAGAGAATGTGACCAAGTAAGAGAAGGCATTCTATATTTTGTAATAAAAACATGGCCACTGAGCCACGTTCTTGTAATGTAATACTATTTTAGCCTATGGTAAATAGTTTTCCTAGATGTGCATTTTGGACTAAGTTGTCAGAATTAAGAAATTCTTAGAAATGAAAGATCCTTGCTTCCCTTCCCACCACCTTCCAATGGTTTTTTGTGCCTCAGTAGGGCTGAGAGGCTTGCTGACCTAATCTTTCTGTGGAAATGGGCTGTTTTGCATATGAGCAGCCATTTAAATGAGAAGTATCTCTGATATTTCCTGTAGAGACTTATCAAGATGAGGGGATGAATTTCCCTCTGACACTGTAGAGATGTAAGTGGTTCCACTCTTCTCCCTTTTCTAGAAATAAACAAGATAAGTGAGCTAAATGCCAACTAACTAGTTAATCTTTAAAGGTAGTCATTTTCAAATGTGATTTCATTGAATTTCAAAGTATTTGTAAACTACATGACCATTTGATTTAATTTAATGTTCAAATTTATCTCTTCATTTATTTCTACATTTGTCACACTCTGTGATGGGTGTTCTGAGGCAACTCTTCCTTGTGTCAGTGTGATGATTTTCTTTAACGAGAGATTCACATGTCCAATTTAACACAAAATAGGTTTATTTTACTTTGTTTGTATAAAATGGTCTCTGTAACATGGGGAAACAGCCCTTAGCATAGTGGACTCATCGCTGGTCAGATGTGGAAGAAGTTGTAGTTGTCTTAGAAGTTGTACTGCATCTGGTTAAGGGCACAGACAGCTAGGCGTGAATGCCAGCTTCAAAATTAACCAAGCTTCAGATTAGCCTTTTGAGAATGGGGATTATAATACACTCTGCATCATAAGGTTGTTGTAAGGAGGAAATGAGCATATAATGGGCACTTAGTAATTTTTAGCTATTACCATTGTTACTATCAATATTATCATCAGCTAACTTTATACCAAAAATAAAACTGTTCTCCTGTTTCCTTTCCTCCCACCTCTTTTTCTCGCCCTAAACAGGTTTCGGGAATACAGAGCCATTGAAACTTTGGTGGGACTTTTAACTGACCAGCCTGAGGAGGTCCTTGTGAATGTGGTTGGTGCACTGGGAGAATGTTGTCAAGAATATGAAAACCGAGTCCTTGTCCGGAAATGTGGTGGCATTCAACCACTTGTGAACCTCCTCGTTGGAACAAACCAAGCTCTTCTTGTCAATGTCACGAAAGCAGTTGGTGCTTGTGCAGTAGAACCTGAAAGTATGATGTAAGTGGCCCGACATCCTGAAAAATTTTGAGAGCGTTAAGGGAAACACTTGGGTAATCACAGAATAATGTCATCACTTATCATTGGTGTGCATGAATGATGAGAAAGCAAAATGTGTTTACATATAAATAACCACAAGGTTACCCAATCATGACTTACACAACCAAATTATTCCTTTGGATGAGCTGGAGAACTGAAGCTATATTGGCAGGACTTCAAATACCCAGTAATCAATTTACCATGTAGAATCTTTAATACAATCAAAAATTTTTTCTCTGTATCCCAGGGAAGAATTATCTATCTCTATCTAATTGAGATCCTAGATAGTTCTAGGTAGCATTCCCACTGTATCCTTCTTGTTTCTTAATTTAATTCAGCAAACATATTTTGAGTACCTAACAAGAGCTGTAAACTGATGAGGGGAGAAAACAAAGGATATTAAGCTATGATCTTGGTCCTTAAGCAAATTATTATCTAATCAGGAAGTAAAGACTTAAATGTGGTATAATTTAAGAGCAGTAACAAGACTACACACACACACACACACACACACACACACACACACACACACACACATATCCAGCAAGGGAGGAACCAACAGGGGTCAAAGTTGTTGTATTAGCATTCTACAGAGAATCAGAACCAACAGGAAAGAGAGAGGGTGAGGGGGAAGGGAAAAGATGGGAGGTGGGAGGGAGGGAGGGAGGAAGGGAGGGAGGGAAGGAGGGAGGGAGGGAAGGAGGGGGAAAAGAGAGAGAGAGAGAGAGAGAGAGAGAGAGAGAATTTTATTTTAAGGAGTGGGCTCATGCAATTGTGGGGGCTTGGCAAGTCCAAATTCTGATGGAGAAGGCTAACAAGCTGGAGACTTAGGACAGAGTAGCAGTTTGAGTTCCAAGGCAGTCTGCTGGCAGAACTCCTTTTTGTTCAGGGAGGTCACTTTGTTCTATTAAGACCTTCAACTGATTAGATGAGGCCCACTAACATTGTGGAGGATAATTTGCTTTACTCAAAGTCCACCAATTTAAATGTTAATCTCACCCAACAAGCACCTTCATAGAAATATGCAGAATAATATTTGGCCAAGTATCTCGGCATCCCTTAACCCAATCAAGTTGACAGATAAAATAAGCCATCACAAATCCACGCCCTGTCAACTTGGTTCCTTTTTGCTTCGTAATTCTGTCTCTTGCATTTTACGATAATTAGTAAGGAGAAACCGGGCTGCCCGTTCAACACTTTGAGGAAGATGGAAGTAGGAAGTAGACTCAACAAATAAGATGAAGCCAGACAAAGAGAGACCTAGATGGCTAATTTTATCTTAGACACATGCCTCTCAAACCATACTTAATCTCTATATGAAGACAATAATAAGGTCACACTTCTGCCTAATACTATACAACTATGTTGTGTACAACTGAAACACACTAATAATTTCCCCAGAGGAGGACACAAAGTCCTTGGGTGATGTTTGCTTTTACTGATATCCTGTATAAGTTAAATACTATGATGTGAAGTTAACAATACTTAAAAATTATGATATAAAGTCAATGCATCTCATGTTACATGATAAGAGGGTAAGAGAGGGAAGAAAATAAAGATATATATATATATATATATATATATATATATATATATATAATATAACATATATATTATAATATATTTTATATATAAATACATATACATATATATAAATACACACACATTAATAATAAAACAGGAAGGAATACTCTAACATTACAGTCTTCATTTCTGTAACTGGTCGCATGTCTGTAGCTGGTATTTGTAACTACCTTCTTTCACTAACCATTCTGTATCCCCTTTGGCCTCAGCCAGCACTTCAGTTGGTTGTGGTTCTTTACCTGGTGGGGTGACTTCATTCCTGAAGGGTCTGGGCCATTTGTAGTCCTGCTTGGATTGGGTTTGTTGTAGTTTTCTATTAACTATAATCACAGGGCATAGTCATACTAAGAGACACTTTAGGGGACCTCCTGTATTCCAGATATACTCCTCTTTACCTCTGTTGTGGAATAGCAGTCCAATTTCCTGTTGGTAATCGGGATCAGGCACCCCAGCCAACACAGTAACTCCCTTTTTTGCCTTTGATTTAGAGGCATGGGGAGGCCAAAGTGGCCAGGTTATCTTAACTTACAGTTCAGTGGCATCATTGTTGTGTCTCCTGGTGGAAACATTCATCCCTTTGAAACTAGACTTCAGATTTTTGGGATGGATGACCAGGAGAGGGATTACTGGGTCATACGGTAATTTTATTCTTAATTTTTTGAGGAATCTCCACACTGCCTTCCATAGCGGCTGCACCAATCTGCATCCCACCAACCGTGTATGAGGGTTCCTTTTTCTCCACAGCCTCTGTTACTGTTTGTCTTGTTGATAATAGCCATTCTAACTGGGGTGAGGTGATGTCTCATTGTGGTTTTTATTTGCATTTCTCTTGAGATTATTATGCTAAGCGAAATAAGTCAGACAGAAAAAGCAGAGAACCATATGACTTCACTGATATGTGGTATGTAAAACTGAAAACAACAAAGGAACAAGACAAACAAATGAAGAAACAAAAACTCATAGACACAGATAATAGTTTAGTGGTTACCAGAGGGTAAGGGGGGAGAGGGGTGGTAGATGTGGGTAACAGGGATCAAATATATGGTGATGGAAGGAGAACTGATTCGGGGTGGTAAACAGAATGTGAGATACAGATGATGTATTACAGAATTGTACTCCTGAAACCTATGTAACATTACTAACCATTGTCACCCCAATACACTTTAATTAAAAAAAAAGAAAAGAAAAAAAGAAAGTAGACCTGTAGGCCAGCAGAGCATAAGGTCATGGGGACAAGAGTAAAAATTTTGCTAGTAGATCACTAGGGATAATAGAGAGTACCCTCCCATTTCCACACCTTGATTTCTGGACCCATGAACCCTGACTAGGGGAGAAATAACACCATATTGTTTACAGCTAGGTAACTCTACTGACCTGACTGTAGAATCCCAGAAGTCCGTCAGCCTTCCTTTATTTTATCCCATCTCTGTCCCCTTCAGTCTAAGATAGCAGAGTTTCTGCTGAGATGGTTGATTGGATCCATGAGTCCTACCTTTAATCTTTGTCCTATGATTGTCTAGCCACACCCTTTCTGTTCTCTCCGGAACATACTTTCTCATTTTTTGCAGTACAAATAAGCGGAACATTTTCTAAGTTTTCAAGTTTGGTTCCTTTTTGCTTCGTAATTCTGTCTCTTGCATTTTAGTATAATTAGTAAGGAGAAACCGGGCTGCCCAGTCAACACTTTGAGAAAGATGGAAGTAGGAAGTAGACTCAACAAATAAGATGAAGCCAGACAAGGAGAGACCTAGATGGCTAATTTTATCTTCCTGAAATCTCACTGTCACCCCTTCCTGAGGCCGTGTGGGCATTGAGCCAATCAGGCATTATGGAGCAAGAGTTCAGCCCCCATACCTACCTTACTAATACTGGATAAAGACAAAGCATGGTAGGGAAGTTTCCATTCAGTCTCAATTCTCTGGCCTTGCTCCATCTTGAGTCTTATGACTCCTCTCGTTCCATTAAGAAATGAGATAAAGGGTGAGTGATTCAGACGATGCTGATGCGTAGAACTTTTCAGACTATTAAGGTAATAATTTAATTAAGGAAATAATTTAAACAATTTAGATTTAATATGTAGTGGAGTATAGGACAGGGTAATATTTTTATTATATTTTACAGCTTACATGTTTTAATAGGTTATATATTTTAATTTTGAATTATTGTTATATATGTATATATCTCTCCTATGTCACTTCATTCTGATTCACTCATTCAACTCATTTAGGGGATACTGTGTACAGATATACCCCACACAGCCCTAGGGCGTGCCATTCACATAGACGCCTATGTACAGAGCACCATACATCATGTGGCCACACACAGAACCCTGTTGAGGTACAGTTTGCTGTCTGTTTCATCCTTTGATCACCACACAAGTACTCTTTGGTAGTAGCTTCTTTCTTCAGCCCACCTTCCTGGCATCTGCAAACAAGAATCATTTATGTTCAATTGTTTAGGCCCTCTTCCTTCATAGGAGACCCCAAACTGTAAGACAGTCATAGAACTTTTTAACGTGATGCTCATTGGGGTTCTCACAGCTTCGTCTAACCACATGGCTGGTACACAAGTACTAAGGTCTCCATAACTCCTTTGGAATTTGGTTATTAAAGTCTTGGTCTCATGTGTTTCAGACACTAAGGAACACTACTTACGCACATGCTAATTCTAAGGAAAGAATATTGGCTGGCATTATGAAACAGTTTTTAATGTATTTATCTTTTTGAAAAATACATGATATTTGTTAGAACCTGATAAACACTTGTCATAAATAACTTTCTATATTTCTTTGGATATTTGGCTCCTCTTTGATTTTTGTCTGCTTAAATCTACCAACTACCACCAACTACCTCTGAACTTTTTTTTTAAGGTATATCCTCCTCTCTGCTCTCAGTGGAGGTCCTGTCATCTTTTACCTAGACTATGGAAGTAGATCCTATTTGGTCTTGCCTCAGATCTCTCACTTCCCTTTCCATACCTTCCTGCACAGCATTGAAATTTATTTTTCTAAACTGTAGATCTGGTAACATTATTTCCTTGGCCCAAAGAACCTTCAGTAACTTCTCCATGTTTTAAAAACCAAACCTAAGTTCCTTAGCTTGGTATTCAAAGCATTTGCTTTCTGACGCTATTTTACCTCTCAAGCTTCATCTTTTTCCTACAAGTATTAATTACCATGTTTCCCGGAGTATAAGACCAGGTCTTATATTAATTTTTGCTCCAAAAAACGCATTAGGGCTTCTGTTCAGGGGATGTCATCCTGAAAAAGGGCTTATTGTCCAGTTAGGTCTTATTTCGGGGAAACACGGTATCTAGACTTTTTTATTGAGCAAATATCATCAAACATGTTGTGTTCTAGCCACTGGAGATAGTATAGTATAACCAAAGAAAGTTCCTGCTCTCTTGGAACTTACATTCTATTGTGTGGCAGACTATAAACTCTTGAACATCTAACATGATCTCAGAGTGTTAAATGCTCTGAGGAAAAGAAAACAGGGTGATTGAAAGAAAAACTAGGTGGGAGATGGTTACTTTAGCTGGAGTCGAATGAGGAAGGAGAAAGTGGAAGAGAGGAAAGCGGTCTCTGGGAGGATAATATTGAACCAAGGCCTGAAAGATGAGAAAGCACCTGAGAGAAGAATATATCAGACAAAGAGTAGCAAACACAAAGTCCTTGAGATGGGGGGCCGGCCCGGTGGTTCAGGCGGTTGGAGGTCCATGCTCCTAACTACGAAGGCTGCTGGTTCGATTCCCACATGGGCCAGTGGGCTCTCAACCACAAGGTTGCCGGTTCAACTCCTCGAGTCCCGCAAGGGATGGTGGGCTCTGCCCCCTGCAACTAAGATTGAATACGGCACCTTGAGCTGAGCTGTCGCTGAGCTCCCGGATGGCTCAGTTGGTTGGAGCAGGTCCTTTCAACCACAAGTGTGCCTGTTTGACTCCCGCAAGGGATGGTGGGCTGCACCCCCTGCAACTAGCAATGGCAACTGGACTTGGAGCTGAGCTGCGCCCTCCACAACTAAGATTGAAAGGACAACTTGACTTGGAAAAAAGTTCTGGAAGTACACACTGTTCCCCAATACAGTCCTGTTCCCCCTCCACAATAAAATCTAAAAAAAAAAAAAAATTCCTTGAGATGGGACTGAGCTTTGCCCGAGAAGCTACTTGGAGATTTTTTTATAGCTTTCATATAGATTTTATCATTGTCTGCCTTGTTAGTAGTATATGTTTCTTTATATCACTGTGCAACTGTGTCACAAGTCATCTTTTTTGTCTTTTGATGACTACTAATTTCTTAATAAATATCATAAATTTTATTTATATAGATTACAGCTTATTCTTGAAAAGCCCTTCTCTTCTATATCTAAAAGTTAATGATTTCCACAAAAGTCATTAGCATGTTATCTAGTTGATGCTTAAAAATCCGTTTTAACTATCATCATTATATTATTATTTTGCACAATGGGCATTCAAACTCTTTTTAATATAAAAATATTGAGTAATTTGTTATATTTATTGATTTTTCAGTTGAACCGATTCAAGGAAAGGCCAAGAAACACAGCTACACAGTTTTTGTTTTATTTTGAATCTTAAAGAACCTAGATACAGAAGCAACAAAATGTATTGAAAGAGAAAGAATGAATCAATGATAAACAGACCTCAAGGACCTTTTAACTGAGTTGGGGAGACAGACAAGTAATTTCAATCTAGTAGAGTAAATAATGAGATGGCAGTAAATAAACATTTATTAGTAAATACAGATAATTATTTTGTGAAATTTTATGACAGGCTTGATTTCTGGGTAATATGGAAACTACCATAAAGAGCAAAAATAGAAGAAAATCATATTCTCCCAAACAAGGAAATGGCCACAACTCCAAAGCTTAAATGTAAAATACACCTGTAAAATGCTATGAATTATTGGCCTACATGTAATATGCTGACAGCTAACACATGCCTCTTCAAATAGCAACATTTCCCCCAAATAAGTGTCATGGTCATGAGATGCACAGCCAGCATGTGTTTCATAGAGAGCAGAAACTAAAGGAGAGTGATTGGGACTTGGACGAATTGAGGAATTTTCCACCAGAGACCTTGTTTTGCATTAGAAAACATCAGGAGAAGTGGAGTCTAAGGAAAAGTCATATGGACATGTCATTTTATATTGTCTATAATAGTCTTCTAGCCCAAGGAGACTGCAGGAGACAGGAGAGAAAATGATACTAGAGACCATGATTGCTGGGTCGTAACACAGTGAAACAATAAATTTTTAGAGATTTGGAGTGAGCCAGATTGATTGTTTGAATGTTCAAACTGAATGAAGAAGTGTTTCTAGGGCAAAGAGAATGGCAGATTTTGGTGGGAATGTGTTTGAGGTAATTTCACCAAAGGAAACAGGTAAATGTAGACAAATAATTTCCTCACAATTGCAAGGCCATTAAGGCAATATACTCCCTCTTAATAAGACAGCCAAAGAAGTTACACAAAGTTTTACAAAAATATTTTCTAAGACAATCTAAATAGTTGTAAATAGCAAGTTGTCAGACCTCAGAAGAAAAATAAAAAATTATTGAACTAAAAACCTGGATAGAAGCAAAAGAAATAGTATAAACACAACTGAAAACTCAGCCAGGAATGTAGTATATAGGAAATACAAAATGAAATTAAAAAGAAAAATATATTAAAATTACATAGAGGAATGGATAAATGTGGAATCCAAGACATCCAGCATAAACATCATAGGTGTTTCTTAAGAGGTTGGAACTAATGGAATATGATCTTAATTAAAGATATAACAGAAGAAAACTTTTTTGTGAATCTATGTCAAAAAAACTCCAAAAGACTCTAGTAATGTTGATACAGAACGGCCAGTAGTAGCACATCCGGATAAAGTTACTTGCATTTCAAAAACAGAGGAAAAAATAAGTATATGGAGGCAAAAGAAGCAAACCACGAGGATAGGTTGTCTTCAAACTTCTCCACAGTTTCTTTTAATGTCAAAAGACATTGATTAAGCAATTAAATCCCTCAGATTAACACTCTGAGGGAGAGACAGTATTGCCCAAGAATTCCATATCTGGCCAAGTTGTTCTTTAGGTATGTAGGCAACAGCATATTCTCAATTATAAAATAAATTAGTGAATATAGTACTCAGCACTTGAAAAAATTGATGACAAAAATCTAGTCAATCAAGAAATTACTCAAAGTATTTCAAAATAGCAAACTATGGCTGAAAGGTACTAGTAGAAACCAGTGAGTTCATTTCAATATTAAACTAAAACATAACAATAGAGGAATTAGCATTAGGGGAATCACCTGCATTTTATAGATGTTGCTAATAATGTAATAATAAAACTGACAGAAGTGAAAAACAAAGTCAGTGCAGGGTGGATAAGTGTGCAAATGATATTATCTTCCACATAAATCAATAGATACTGTACACAATGTTATTTTTATTATCTATCCATCCATTTATCTATGTTATCTATCAATCTATCCTCTTTTTTTAGCTATAGGCATAAAGAACTATCAAGAATAATTTACCTGAGCTGTTAATGATTGTTATTTCTGGATAACAGGATTTAGGATCATTTTTATTTTCTTCTTTGTATTTTTCTATACAGTCTGTATGATGAACATGTATCATCTTTACAAAATCAAAGTCCTTCTTCAATACCTTGCACAATCTCATTTTATTTTATATAGTGTATGATGGTTAAGAGTATGATGCTGGAACTGTAATCTGGAATGCCAGTCTCACCACTTACCAACTGTGTGTTTCCATTGGCAAATTATTAAACTACTTTGTTCCTTGGTTACCACATATATAAAATGAGGATAGTAGTGGTACCTATCTCAGTGGGTTATTGTAATGATTAAGTGAATTAATATATTTAAAGTGCTTGATATATGATAAGTGCTAGGTAAATGTTGGCTAGTATTGTTCATGTAGCAGTAGCTTCAATTAATAGCAATTTATAATGATAATACATAAATAGAAAATTAAAATCTGACTAAATACTATTTGTATTCACCTACAGATGAGTCCCTTTATTTTGTTTATCTTATACTAAGTTAATCATGATATTTAATTTGCTATATATTGAGAGCAAGGGGGCCCTAAATGGCGAATAACTCTCACCTTCAATCAAGGATCTTCAAGGGTATTGTATAGACATGGGAATAGGCAATTTTAGTTCAGACCTTTGTGCATTATGCTAATACATTTGGCTTTTGTTTTAAAGTTGGTTGAAGATTATTGAGGGGTTTTAAGCATTACTTGAAACAAACTTGTTAGGGGATTATTGTAGGCCAGATATGAAGGTGGCTTAAACTAAGCCAGTGGAATATAATGTAATAAATAATAAAGAAATTGACTCATTAAGAGATATAAAGGGAGAGAACGAACCAGACTAGGTGAGTGATTGAACATGAGTTATAAAGAAGAAGGGGGAGCCAGGAATGCTATTTAGTTTTGCAACTTAGGTAACTAGATAGATGGTGGTATCTTACTGATACAGGGAATATAGGTGGAGGACTGGTGAAGGAAAATGAACTTCAAGAGAGGGGGAACAAAGTCAATTTGTTCATCATTGTATGTTCAATGCCTAATCCACTCCCTGGCTCAGGGTACGCACCCAACACACATTTATTGTGCAATGAATGAATGATGAATTTATTTACGGTTAGGTAGACATTACAATTCCTATGGGAAATCCAAGTGATGATGTCAACTGGTCAATTAGATATTTATGTCTAAAACTTATGATAGACATGGGTTGGTTATAGAGTATTATTGAATATTTGGTAACCAAAGTCATGAATATATGTGAAAGATTGTGAGGGAGAGAAAGCAAAGTGAAAAGAGAAGGACAAAAATAGTACCCTATTGAACCCAATCTTTTAAGGAGAATAAAAGGACAAAAGAAGAAGTACCTATAAAGAAACTGAGAAGGATGAGCCAGAAAATTGTGAGGGGAAACTTCTAGAAGAAATATTTGAAAAATGTTGGGGGAGAGACTGTTTAAAGGAGAGAAAGTACTCAATAATTTCAAATTCTATGACAAGGCCTCATTAAGATGAAGGCTAAACTGGTCTTTCTTGTGCAACAAGGAGGTTGATGAATCCTTTTGTACTTGTAAATATGGTTTTCCCACAAATGCTTTTTTATGAATGCACTAGGCAGTTTCAGAAAACAGTATTTTAAGTTTGGTAAGAATCCAAACAGCATTACTCTTGGCATCATATTTCAGACGTGGCTATTATTGCTGGATTTGTAGGATTTATTGCATCTTTGAGCTTTAAGTTAAATGGTAAGGAAACGACAAACAAATAACTCCCCCTTGTGTAAATCTTATGTAATTCATAGGTTAAGAACTTGTTTTAATGACTAGAAGTTTTATGTTTTAATGATTTGTCTGCGGCTGTAGCTAAAACTTAGATCACGTATCAGGTTAAACATATACTCATAGCACATTTTTACTAACTTTGTGCAATGGAATGCATAAGCAATACTCTTCCCTTGTAGATTTTTCTGTAAGAATAAGAAAAATCTTAATAGTAACAGTTTGACTACTGAATCAAAAGTGATTTTTAAGAAACTAATGATTTCGTAAAACTCTATTGACCTTTTTAGTATTTCTGACTACTGCTTTTAAAAACTCGGTATGTTATTTCATATGAATTTTGCCCTTACCTGGGATCTAAAATGGAACAGATATCCTGACATAGTTTATGAAAACTTAGATTTAATTATGCTGAATTTTCCTTGGTGACTTTTAATGTCTCTTTGATATGATACAGAATTAATATGGAGATAATTTGGCCTTCCAGTATGTTAAATCGTACCTATATTACAAAAAAACTATTACTATTTGTATTTTGGGTAATGTAATTTTCTAATACAATACTATAAAATTTCAAACAACTATAAACTATTGAAGCTGAAATTTTAAGAAATGTCTATGATTTATTTTCCACACCTCGTGATATTTACTTCCATTTTTAAAAATCTTTTCAACTTCCATTTTGAAATAGCATTAGATTTACAGAAAAGTTGCAAAAACAGAGAGTGCAGAGTACACAGAGTTCCCCTATACCCTCACCCAGCTTCCCTTAATGTCCTGCCTACATAACCAGAGTGAGATTACAGAAACTTTTCGTTTGTTCAAGTCCATTTTTTTTGCTTTGAAGAGTGTTTTGAAGTTTTCTTCATGTGGATTTTGTACATTTTTGTTCAGTTCATACCTAAGTATTTAATCTTTCTTGTTGGTAGTGTTAATTTTTTTTTCTGCCTTTATGTCCTTCAACTGATTATCTTTATGAACATTGAATATTGTATGTTGATTCTATATGCTACTGCCTTATAGAATTCTCTTACTATTCGAGTTCACTTTGTTGTTAATTCTCTAGCACAGTGGTTGACAAACTATAGCCCATGGGCCAAATCCTGTTTTTGTAAATGAAGTTTTATTGGAACATAGTCACACATTCATTTATATGTTGTCTTTGGCTGCTGTAATGTTACAGTGACAGAGCCGAGTAGTTACGACAGAAACTGAATGACCCACAAACACTAAAATACTACCTATTCCTTTACAGAAACATTTGCTGACTCTGTTCTAAGATATTCCAGAGAAAGTTTTACTTCTTTACAAATTCTTATATTTTAAATTGATTTCTCTTGTCTAATTTTATTAGCTAATTCCCTAGTACGATGTTGAATAGTAATGGAGAGATAGTGAGCTTCTTTGCCTTGTTCCTGATTTTAGTAGAAATGCTCCTAGTATTTCTCTGTTAAGTAAAATAATGTCTTGAGGACTAAAGTATATATTAAAAAACTCATTAAAAAATTCAGTTCCTATTTTTAAAGTGTATTTTTCTTTTAGAGACACTATTTTTAAAGTGTTTTTTCAGAAATTGGTATTGAATTTTGTCAAAGGCTTTTTAAGCATTTATGGAGATTACACTCCATTATGATTTTTCCCTTACTATCATTTTGCCTTAATATCATTAATATGGTAAATAATATTAATGGGTTTCCAAACATTGAACCAATCTTTCATTCTGGGAATGTTTCCCTTGGTCAAGATGTATTACTTTCTTAATGTGGTGTAGGATTCCATTTGCTAATATTTTATTTAGTATTTTTTGATGATATCCATGAGAGTGATATTTGTCTATAGTTTTTTTTTTTGTTTGTTTTTCGTATCTTTATCAAATCTAGGTATTTATGTTATACCTGCTTCACTAAAGGAATTAGGAAATACTCTTTCATTTCAGTACTCTGCAGTAATTTATTGAGCAATGGGACCACCTAGGCTTTAAAGGTTGGGTAGAAGTCTACTATGCAATCAGATGGGTCTAGTATATATGTGTGTGTTTATTAGTTCTTTATTAGCTTTCTCTTGTTCCTCTATGGAAACTGGTCTATTTATGCTTTCTACTATAATGGGGTCAGTTTTGACAATCTGCATTTCCTTATAACATGATCAATTTCACTTAGTTTACCAAATTTATTTGAATAGTGGTCTACAAAGTAATGGCTTACGATTTTTAAATTGCCTTTTTCCAATGGTTATTTCCCATAGTCATTTTTTATTTTTGTGTATGTGAGCTTTCTTTTGATTTCTTTCTTGATCAAGTTATCTAGTATAGTAGTTTCTCTATTTGGTTTTCTGAAAAACAAAGAGCATTTTTTATTAATTTGGTGTACTGTTCTATTCTCTACCTCATAAATTTATATTATCTTCATTAATTACTTGTTGCTTTCTTTTGGTTTATTTTACAACTATTTTTTGTATTATTTGTATTATTTGTATTTGTATTATTTTAAAAAATAATAATAAAAGTAGTTTGTGCTATGAGTTTTACTTTGACAATGCTTTAAATATCCCCTGTAGATTCTGATAAATAGTACTTTCTTTATCATTATTTTTAAAGAAATTCTTTTCAATTTGTATTTCCCCTTTAGCCCAGGACTTGTTTAGTAGATTTTCTTTTAAATTCCACACAAAAATATCCATTTTTATTGTTGTTAGGTATTTCTCACTGTACCATAGTTTTGTCAGAGTGTATTGATTGTATTTTTTTCCTACTTTTTATGGAACTTGTTGATATTTTCTTTATGATCTAATATAAGATGAAGTTTTGTAAAGCAGATATAGATGCTTCGATGAAGATGTAGTCCCTGTCAACACTGTAAAGTTTGATGTGTATTCTTAAAATCTACTTTATTATGTTACTTATCTCACTCTGTTTTTCTACACTTGCTCTTCTACTGAAAATGGTTTATTAAAATCTCATTAGTGTGCTTCTATCTGTCTTTTTACATCTCAATTAGTTTTTGCTTCTTAAAGTTTGATGCTTTGTTCTTTGGTACATAAGTATTTCTAATCATTGTAAATTGTAGCTTTTAATATTCCAAGTGCTATTTTTTTTTCACTTTTAATGAGTTTTGGCTTGATTTCTACTTTGTCTAACATCAGGATCTTTACCCCTGCTTTCTTATTTTTTCCATTTTTCTGGAATATCTTGGTCTACTCTTTATTTTTACTCTTTTGAATCATTTTGTTTTAGATGTGCCCTTTTATACGGTGTATAGATGGGTCTTACTTTGTAAGTCAAATTAAAAATACTTTTAATAGGTGAGTTAAGCCGTTCACATTTATTGATATGACTGGTATGTTTAGTCTCAAAAATGTCATATTTTATAAATATTTATATTTTGTTATATTTGCTGTTTCTTTATAAGATTTATAGTTTTTGCTCTTTTATTTTTTGTTATTTAGAAAGGTTTGCATTTTTGTTCTAGTTGTTATCTTTGTAGCTATTAATTTTTCTAATACCTTTATTCTCCTTTTTCTTATTTAATCATTTGCTATTTAGTTTCTCAGTTTTTACTTGCATTTTTAAAAAATTTATTGGGGTGACAATTGTTAGTAAAATTATATAGATTTCAGGTGTACAATTCTGTATTACATCATCTATAAATCCCATTGTGTGTTCACCACCCAGAATTAGTTCTCCTTCCATCACCATATATTTGATCCCCCTTACCCTCATCTCCCACTTCCCACCCCCCTTACCCTCTGGTAATCACTAAACTATTGTCTGTGTCTACGAGTTTTTGTTTCTCATTTGTTTGTCTTGTTATTTTTTTGTTGTTTTTGGTTTATATACCACATATCAGTGAAATCATATGGTTCTCTGCTTTTTCTGTCTGACTTATTTCGCTTAGCATTATACTCTCAAGATCCATCCATGTTGTCACAAATGTTCCTATATCATCTTTTCTTACTGCCGAATAGTATTCCATTGTGTATATATACCACAACTTCTTTATCCATTCCTCTATCGAGGGACATTTTGGTTGCATTTTTACACTCCCACCTGTCATCTATACAGTAACTATACAGTAAGCAGTGGGCTTATTCTGTTTTTCTCTTTCCCTCTTTCTTTTCCTCCCGTTTTTAAGTGCATTATTTCTACTTTGTCATAACATATAACATTTGAACATTTTTATTCTACCCTCAACCCTGCCCTGTTTTAACCTTAGACCAGCCATTATGCATGTACATGCATGTTAAAATGCTCATCATCAGTTTTGTGCCAACGTTTTACAGTCATATTTCAATTTGGAGCTTTTATTTTGGAGCCTATCCTGTAAAAGAATCATCAAGAAGGGCTCATGGGTGCAGAATTCCCTAAGTTCTTATATGTTGAAAGCATTTTTCTATTTTTCCAGCTTTATAGAGGCACGATTAACAAACAATAATGTATATTTAAGATGTACAATGTGATGTTTTGATATAGATATACCTTACATAATGATTATCACAGTCAAGCTATTTAACAAATCCATCACCTCACATAGTTACTATTTTTTTGTGTATATGTTGTGAAAACACTTATTATCTACTCTTGGCAAATTTCAAGTATACAGTACATTATTATTAATATAGTTTCCATGCAGAACAGTAGGTCTCTAGAGCTTATTCATCTTGAGACTGAAAGTTTGTACCCTTTAACCAGTATCTCCTGAGTTCCTCCACCTTTCATCCCCTGGCAACCACCATTCTGCTCTGTTTCTCGAAGTTCAACATGTTAGATTTCACATGTAACTGATACCATGCAATATCTTTCTGTTTTATTTCACTTAGCGTAATGTTCCAAGTTGATACACATTGTCACAAATGGCAGGATTTCTTTGTTTTAAAATTGAATAATATTCCATTGTATATATGAACCATAACTTCTTTATCCATTCGTCTGTTAATGGGTACTTAGATTGTTTCCATATCTTGGCTATTATGAATAACACTACAGTAAACATGGAATGAAGATATCTCTTTGAGAGACTAATTTCATTTCCTTTGGATAGATACCCATAAGTAGGGTTGCTGGTTCATAAGGTAGTTCTATTTTTAATTTTTGAGGAACCTCCATACTATTTTCCATAATAAATACCAGTTTACATTATGTAACAGAATGCAAGGGTTCCTTTTTCTCCAAATCCTCGCCAACATTGATCTTTTTCTTGTCTTTTTGATAATAGCCATTCTAATAAGGAATGAGGTGACACCTTGTTGTGGATTTGATTTGCATTTCCCTGATGATTAGTATTGTTGAACACTTTTTTATATACCTGTTGACTATTTGTATATCTTCTTTGGAAAAATGTCTTTTCAGTTCCTTCCCATTTTTTAATTTAGTGTTTTTTTTGTGTTGTTGTTTTTTTGGCGGGGAGATGGAGTTGTATGAATTCCTTATATATTTTAAATATTAGCTAGCTCCTTGTCAGAAATATGGTTTGCAAATATTTTCTCCCATTCCGTAGATTGCCTCTTCATTTTGTTGATGGTTTTCTTTGCTATGCAGAAGCACATACGGCTATCCAGTGAAGCTATTTTTCTACAAATAGTCAGAGGAGAGCCTTGTTAGACATAAAATCCTCGGTTCCCACTTTCTTCCATTGAATTAAAAAAAAAGGCTGCTTCACTGTTGCCTTGTTTCATACCTTTTTTTTTTTAAGTGTGATGCTAGTCCAATTCTTTTGTCTTTGTATGTTATTTGATCTTTTTGTCCAGAGGCCTTGAGGATTTTTTCTTTATTTCTATATCCTAATACTTTTCCTAGGTTTGTCTCAGAGTTGATTGCTAATTATTTGTTTAACCTGAATTATAGTTCATACAGGAAAGACAAGACAAATGCTTTTGTTTTCCTTTTGAAAAAATTCCATTTTCAAATATATGAATTGTCAGGAACCCTAGCAACTTCAATAGTGATAATAAGGACTGTTTTCTGGATTTGCTATGAACTCGTGAATCTTCATGATTTACTTTAGTCTCTATTTTCCTTTTATACAAAATACCTGGCATACATGATTCAAAACATGCTAACATCCTAATGTCTTAAATTTTTCATTATTTTAAAATAACCTTAAGATCAGTTTTGAAATGTAAGTGCCTGACTATAAAAGAGTAAATTTCATGTTCATTAGAAGACAATCGAGAAAAAAGTGTTTCTTGATAGTCTGTAAATACCTAGGATTCTAAGAAATTTTACATAAGAGTTTACCTAAATAATATACTAATTACCTACAATGTATCCTATAAAATATTTTCCTTCCACACATTGTAAACTAAACATTGGCTGAACTGATTGTTACATGGTCTACTGTTATGTGAGCATGTAATGAAAGACTCTTTTATAAAACATATACACAGGGATAGAATTAAAACTTACCATGGAATCTGTAACTCTGAATTTCCTGTCTTCTGTGGTTTAAACATAATTATGTTGCATTTACATAGTGTTTTTTTTTTTAAATTTTTACATTGGGTTTATTTGTTCTTTTTAAAAAGGGGGAAAAAGGAAAACTATGCTTTTTTGTATACAGAAGAGATTTAATCTCTTTGTGGCTGCCCAGATAGTTCCTTTACCACAGAACCACCAGTCTTTGTGAACTTATGGGGTTTATACAACACATAAAATAAAATATATACTTTACATGTTTGTATCAGTCAGAACATTTTTCCTTCCTTTCACATTTTCTTTCTTGTTATTTGTTTTTCATCTCCATACTTTTTAAAGCATATGGATTTAACTGAGATACCAAAATGCCAAATGAAAAGTAATTATGTGAATCATTTAATCTTCTGAATCCTAGTTTTCTCATTTTAAAACAAGCTCTAGGCTCTAGGGACTTTTAATTTGAGGATTATGTGGGTTTTATTTCTCCACATTATATATCTCATCTAGCCAGTTGTGATGTGGGTTTAGTTCAATAGCTGAATAATTGGGCTGTTCAGTACTATTTGCTGTGAGAGACTCTATGTGTGTGTTCACAATGAAATTTAAAAACATTTTCAAAACTTTCAATTAGTGAAATACAACATGCATGAAGTGCAAATTAATAAATTATTAGAAAGGGAAGACTCACGTAACTGCCACCCAAGCCAAGAAGGAGAATATTGTTATCACCCAAAAAACTCCCTGTCAGCCCCTCCTTATCAGCCCACCTAATGCCACCTCTCTTCACTCTGAAGAGTATCTTGCTTTATTTTTATGATTTTATACCTGACAATGCATCTATATATATATATAGATGCATATATATATATATATATATATATATATATATATATATATATATATAGTTTAGTTTGTTTCTATTTGTAAACAAATGGAAGCAGATAGTATGTGTTGAATTTTGTCCGCCTTTTTTTGTTCAAAATTCTAGGTCACTTGTTCAGTCTGATACATTTTAACAATTGTATGCATTCATATAACCACCAATCAAAAGAAGATATAAAACATTTCCTTCCTTCAAGAAAGATTATCATGTTATTAATTGAATCAATCCCCACTCCCACCCTAAGCGACCACCGCCTGATTTCCATCACTGTAGATTAGTTTTGCCTATTTTGGGAGTGGAATTCTGAGTCGTAAGGTGGAAGTTTAACTTTATATTAGGAAATTTCCAAATAGTATGGGGTCTGACAATTAAGTTCACAAACTCATCCTAGAAAAAGCTACATTCCTTATTGCTGAATATCACTATGGTCACCTTCGAAGTACTCCCCTTGGGAAGCTATGCATCTGACGCCAGCACCTAGTCCACCCTTCAAAGCAATTTTGGAACTCTTTCTGGAGTGGCCATGAGATCTGTCATCATATTACACTTGATGTCCTGAATATCATCAAAATGTCTTCCTTTCAATATTTCCTTTATCTTCGGGTAAAGAAAGAAGTTATTGGGGGCCAGATCAGGTGAGTAAGGAGGGCGTTAGAATACAGTTATTTGTTTACTGGCTAAAAACTCCCTCACAGACAGTGCCGTGTGAGCTGGTGCATTGTTGTGATGCAAGAGCCATGAATCATTGGTGAAAAGTTCAGGTTGTCTAACTTTTTCATGCAGCCTTTTCAGCACTTCCAGATAGTAAACTTAGTTAACTGTTTGTCTCGTTGGTACAACTTCAAATTGAATAATCCCTCTGGTATCAAAAAAACGTTAGCAGCATTGGTGCAAACCAAAATCAACTAGATTGTCTTTTCTATCTGTGCTGGTACTACGATGCCCATACACACTCAAGTGAGGCTGTATGCCTGGATAAAAATCAGAATTTTTTGGTTCAATAATTTATAGTATATTTCTGGTATATATTTGTAAGTTTATAGTATTCTCTACATAAATTTTGACTTAGTCTAATTACTGGATATAGATAGAATCATAGATTAATCTAAGGTTATTTGCACGTTTATCAACCTCTGGAACGAAACTACTATTAATTGAGTATCTCCTTGTTATTATATATCTCACTAGATGATAGTTATTAATATCCTGATTTTAATAGATGAAGAAACTCGAGCTTCAGGAAATTACGTATTAGCCCAATATCATGGTATTAAATAGTAGCCCTGGGATTTGAATACGTGGATATTGAATTGTCTAGTCTGTGCTCTTTCAATAATACCAAGTTACACACTTAGGCAGGTGCTGACTACTCTTAGATTGATTCCTATGTCTGTTTTGTTATTTTGAAGAGTACTCAATCACAGTCAGAAAACCCCAAAATCCAGGTAAAAATGTAAATTTATCCAATAATAATTTTAAATGTCTAATTATTTAGGGAGTTTATTTTACTACTACAAATATTTAAAGATGTTTATTGTTGCATCAGACCATTTTTACAAAATTATTCTTCTACATCCAGAAGGGATAGGTGTCCTATTGTGGTGACCATAAACATTAACATTTCTGTTGGTGCAGTTTGCTTCTATTTTATTTATTTATTTGTTTGTTTGTTTATTTATTTTTATTAGTTTCAGACGTACAAAACAATGTAATAGCTGGACATTTGTCATTTATATCCCTCACAAAATGGTAACCCCCCCACCCCAATCTACCTCTGACATTGCATACAGCCATTACATATCCAGTCTCTATTCCTTCCTAATGCTGTACTCCCCTTTTTGTGACTACATATATATACATATATACATATACATATACATATACATATACATATACATATACATATACATATACATATATATATATATATATATATATATATATATATATATATATATAATTATATCTGATATTCATTATTGTTCAGCTTCAGCTTCAGGTGTACAGTGCAGTGATCAGGCATCTACATCATCCCTGAGGTGGTCTCCCTAATAAGACAAGTGTCCATCGGATACCCTATAACATCTTTACAACATTATTGATTATATTCCCCAAATTGGCTTTTGTATCCCCTTGGCAATCTTGTGGTTACCGATTGTGCTTTCTAATCCCCTCACCTTCTCCCTCATCCCCAACCCCCCTGTTGCCTCTATTTTAGATGAACTTTCCCTCACATGCCTTCAATGCGCTCATCAAAATCATGTGCATTTTTTCCATAGAAGAGAGGATAAGTTATGTTTTGTTTATACAACCAACACTTTATACAGAGTTGGTTAGGCCACTCTGCCTGTTTTCTCGTTGTATAGAAAAAGTGTTGGAGTAGATAGCTGTAGGCTCCAACACTAATATTTGATGAATGTAAGGATGACTGACTAACTTTCATTTAATGTGTATTGATAATGACTAGTTCTTCTGCCAGGGACAGCACACCCCTTCCCCGTAGCCCCATGGCTGGCTTTCTGTTTCATTGACACCATCTCCTTGCACCCTCCACCTCAATCCTACCACTCTCTATTCCCCTACTCTGTTTCATTTTTCTCCAGTCCGTTTTCAACATTATAGATAATAAGATTCCTTTTCAACATTTTATATATAGCCTTCTCTTTTATTTTATGTCTTTTCCCAAAAGAATATTAGCTACATGAGAGCAGGGATTTCTGTTTGCTTTCATGATGGAAAAAAATCCCCAGTGCCTCAAAAATCACCTGGCACTTCATAGGCACTTTCTTCATATTTACTGTAAGAATGAATAGTTTTCTGAGAAAAAGCTTCCAGAGCTGTTCTTATCATATTGCTCACCCAATTATAAGATCATCATCCTACTTAACCAAGGCCAAGGAATTCTGGAACCTACCTTTCCAGAGGCTGTCACATTCATATATGTTTTCTGAAGTTGGTCTCCCACAGCTTCTTTAAAATAATATGTAGAGATATAAAAAGCTTGAGAATTTTTATAAAAAAATCTTGTTTAATCATAGCTTTTTACAGGGATGATCATTGAATTCTGACACCCATTTATGTTTCCATTTTTACTGAATTGCCTACTTGGTTTCAAAACCTATAGATTTCAGTTGCATCCTTTAATGTGGTTTAAGAACATTATATTCTTTTGGCTAACCACATTTAGTTGGAGCCGTTGTTGGACAACAGCATTTATTAGGGCAATTTTCGGCAAACATTATGAAATTCTTAGAAATCATGCAAAATTATGGTTTCAAAGTAGATGTATTGGCATTGCCAGAAAGAAATGCTACAGCCTCAGCCACGCCCACTGTGTGGCACCAACGCTTCACATTTGTTCACGTATGTGGCCTCTATGGGCAGACAGGCCAGCCAGATGTCTTAACAATCCTGGCAAATGTTAATAAAAGAAACAGGGAAACATAAGCACTGCATCTTTTATTGTTTTTTTTAATAGAATATATGTATTCATCTTTCTAGAATGGTTATTCTGCCAGCCACACAGTTTGATTTCTATGATAAAGTTGAAGATTTTGAAAACAATTTAGATTTGTTTTTATAATGTCAAAAAATTACTGTTAAATTCAGTCAATAATAAAAAGGGGAAGAGCTAACAAAGTGCGGGAAATGAATTCAGAACAAGATGCAATTCAAAATAAAAAACAATGCAAAAGGAGATAGACCCATTGGGAATAGACCATGGTATAAATTAATACCACATATTAGCCCATCATTGTATATGCAAAAAACAATAAAGTTATACAGATTCTGTAAAAATGCACTTTCAACTTAGAGATGACTTCAAATGAGAACGTACTCTACTGGTTGTATTTAGAACTTGAATATGTATTTTGTAAGTATGATGTTTAAAATTAATGTATTTGTGTTCGGAGAGAATTTTGATTGATTGGGAAAGGAGACTATCTTGTTTGGGGCCCATCTAACCAATATTCACTGGCGGCAGTCGCATGCTGTAAGCATAATGGGCAATATGTGGTTCCTGCTCTTAAGGAGATTACACAGTAATTGGGGACATAAAACATATATCCGTATACACATGACCACAACAAGGCAAAGCAATGTGTTACGAATGCCAGGAAAGGGGACAGCAAAACTCAAAAGAAGCTCAAAGGAGGATTTGTGAGAGAGGCTTTGTTTTTAAAACAGTGACCTTAAAAGATGGATTATCATAGCAAAAGATGGAGATCTCATGGGCAATGGCTTATAGTTGGGAGAGTTTCTGTGGCTTGTGAGTAAAGCATTGTCTCCCCTTTGTGTTCACAGGGAACCCCATGCACACATCTATTGTGGCATTTATTATAAGAGATTATAACAGTCTCTTTATCTCCCTCACTAGTCTGTAGTTTCCTGAAAGACCATTAAAATCCCTATTACTTGCAATTCTGTATTTGTGAATTTGCATCCCTGCTCAAATTTATTTGTAACTTCAAAATCAATACTTACAGCACTTTTGTGGTCATTGCAGATATGTGCAAAGCAGCGAAAAATTTGAGTCCCCTGATGCACGTTCCCAGCTGAGGTCAAACAAGGCCACTCTCTGCCTTCTTTTTTCAGCTCATACTGTAAACAAGTGTCCTTTTCACAGACTATTCAGTGCCATGTTTTTCGCATTTTTGTGCTTTCAGCTGGTGATTTTACTGTTTAAAATAGCTCCTACGCAGAGTGCTGCAGTGTTTTCTAGTTTATTGTTCTAAGCACAGGAAGACAGTGATGCACCTGACAAGAGAAACGAGGTGTTTGATAAGCTTCATACTGCTGTTGGCCAGGGGTTCAATATTAATGAATCAACCATATACATTAAATCAGTTTCCTTTAGACAGAAACACACATAAAACAAGGTTATACTCATATATTGATCAGTTGATGAAAATGTTCTGACCAGAGGCTCTCAGGAACAAAATTTTGTATTTCCCCTAGGAGCAGTGGTTCAATATTTACTAATTCACTGTTTGCAGTAACTCTATAGAACATAGCTATGCCGAGTAATGAAAATTGACTGTATCTGTTATTTCTGTATGCTTAGCACTTAGTGGTTAGTAGACAGCCAAAGAGTTTTATGAGCAAATACCTTCATATAGAGAATTGGGCGGAATAAACCGGCTCATTAGAAATGTTCAATACTGAGTTCAGGAATTGGAGTTTTCATGCAATGCAGACAGTGGGAACCTGTTGGAGGCTTTCTCCTGGGGGGGAACTTTCTGTGTGATTGAATGTGCTAGGTGATGTGATGAACAGAATGAATGAATAACCCTGGGCTCCTGCTCTCAAGGAGTTACTGGATAAGCTCCAAATGTCCTTTAGGAAGATGAATTCCACAGGGGTTTATAGGATGGATTGGGACTGAAAGAAACTGAACACACAAAACTAAGATTTGTAGCTACTGCAGCAATCCTGATATAAGGTGGTAAAGACCAGGGTTAGGGTGCTGCAGGGGGAACAGAAGAGTAGGGAGCAAACCCTCCAGTTATTGTGAAATAAACATCAGCAGACAATGACTTGACACATAGGATGAGGGAGATGGAAGTAAAGGGACAACATTCAAATCCGAAGTTTCCTACCACTGACTTTGTTAGCTCCTATATTTGTAAATGTTTTTCGAAAGTATTTGCCTCCTGTAAGGTTATTACTCTGTAATGTGCTGTGTTATTTTACAACACCAGTAATGGAATCAAAATCCTCATCCTTCGTAACTAAGCAGCTGATGAATTGCCTCAGGTTTGGGGTGAGGGTTGAGGACAATAGATCTAGTTTTACAATTAATAGTGAATTTTCATAGTTAATTATGAAATTTTGCGTGGGGGGTGGCGTCTAGAATTGTAATACATTTTGTTTTAAACTGAAAATATGTGCCATCTGAGTGGCTTCCACTCTAATGGGAAGTTATGTCCAGCATTGTACAAATATTACTAATGCAAATTTTGCTGCTACATTGCAAGTGGGTAAGACAAACCTATCCTTCATTGAGAAATTATGTGTGAAGAAATACAGAGACCCAGGCAGCAGCATCAGTTCCGTTTTCAGTGGCATGTGGAAAGCAGTAAGATTTGTAAAGTAAATTCTTCATTGTGAAGTGTTCAGTATCTTTCTTTACCGTTTCCATAAATTGATAAATAAAACTTTGTTTTCTCTTAGCATGATATTGACAGAAAACTTTAGGTTTGGAAAGCTATTTAGTTAACTTTGGATTAAAATGCTTTCTCAATATACTTTTTTCTTATTAAAAGTCATTTTTAAAAGAAACAGTTTATATCTTACTATATGCTATTTACATTATCAATTGTTTCATACGGTTATGTGAAAACGACATCCTACTTGGAACCTTTGGAATAGTACTTTTTTCCCCTGGCAAATTCATTTCAGATAATCAAGAAATGTAGATGTTTTTATGTTGATTTTCAAAAAAGAATTTGAATGGCATTTTAAACTAGCAGTATTTATTCTGTCTGTGGCTAAATACTGCATGTGTTTAATGCAATTTGAGATTAAAAATCAAAGGAATTTTCATGTTCTTTATCTTTTTTCATCTGCTTTGAATTTAACATATCTTTCTGAACAAAGCCATGTTTGTAAATGATATTAAGTTTTGTTTGGCCTTCTTCTCAACTGCAAGTACTCAGTGGACCTTAATTCGAGGTTCTGCTGCCTGGACTGATTGATATATAAACAAAAGACAGATGGTGTAGAGATGTCTCTGATGATAATTCATTTTTCAGCTAGTCATGAAGATATTTTGATTGCACAGTGTTTAAGTAATTATAAAATAGTCTGCAATGTTAGTCTCGCTGTGAAGGGAGCACATGGAAAACAAGTTATGTGTTATTCGTGCCCAACAAAGGATGCTCTGTGGTGTAATGATTTTAATTCCTAATGCTAGATTAGGACTGGAGGAGTTTAAAATATGTCATACAGTAAGGTAAGTCAATTAAACACAAACCAAATAAAAAAGGTAACTGCACAGTTTTGAGGCATAAATATTTGTTTTGGGAAGTATTTAGATGTTACTATATGAAAGAAACCAGTATTTGTACATTTAGGTAACAGTCTGTACAGCTAATTAAAAATTACATGGCTTGACTTTAAGTTTATGTGAATTGTAATTATCATGGAGCTTGCTTTCTGTGTCATGAATTTAAAACTGAAATCAGAGCACTCACAATTCAACAGCATATTATATCCCTGCTGTTGTTAAGCTTTGGGGAGGGAAAAAAAAACCCCAGCAAAATGTCAAAAGGAGAAAAAATAATTAGAATTTTGTGAATAGATAGGCCATTTAAATTTTCATTTTCATGTACTAATTACAGTGTATACCTCTATTTTTGGTTTCACGATAGGATAATTGATCACTTAGATGGAGTTCGTTTGTTGTGGTCTCTGCTGAAAAATCCTCACCCAGACGTGAAGGCCAGTGCAGCTTGGGCCCTCTGTCCCTGTATCCAAAACGCTAAGGTAATAGACTGCAGATCAATCAATTCTAGAATCTCTAACATATTGAATAATGTTACAACAGGTCACTAATTACTTTTGACTTATTTTTGGTTATATTTATCTGGTGGAAAAGAGTGCTTAATATTTGTATCAATATAATTTTTGAGCAGTGCCTTTTCCTGGTCAGTTTTTAAATGCCACATGAAATTAGGCTAAGATGGCAGTGCTTATTACCAAGTTCTACCTGATTGAAACAAGTACCCCCGGTAAATCAAGGTGAAGAGAGGTGGACCGTTTTCATATTTTGGGTGATAAGAAAATTGTCTGCATTTATCGGCTAGTTTCAGAACCACAAGACTGCTTCTGTCTTATTTACAGCCTTAAATGCAACATTGAGTGATCACTACATTATTTTGTTACCTTGAAAAAGTCACTTAATTTCACAAATTCCACTTTTCTTATAGATCAATAAAGACTGGATAGAAATCCCATGGATAAAATGTTTTCATGAAAAAAGACTGCACTGGAAAAAGTTTCTGAAGTCTTTTAGCTCTTTATTTGTAAATTTTATTATCTTTAAAGATCTCTCTTCAGCCTGTTTCTGTTATCTTCACTTAAAATATTTTTCTATAGGTTTAGAGGTTTCCCTTTAAGATGCTTGTTGCTATAGATATTTCTCTCTGTTGAATATTTTTATCTAAAGGATTTAATTCCTGTAATAAATTTAACATGACTCTGAATGTCACCTTAAATATTTGTAACTAGAATAATCTTGTGTAAAAAGTGAATTTGATGTATATTAATAGTAGAGGAAACCTACTACAAACTGGTTAATAGAAGCTTTTTTTAACATTTGTTTAAAATTAGTTTTAGGTGTACAAAACAATTTAATAGTTAAACATTTATCATTTATATCCCTCACATAGTGATAACCCCCCTCCCCCCATCTACTACCCCTCTGACATCACACACAGCCATTACATTTCCACTGCCTCTATTCCTAATGCTGTACGCCGCTTCTTGTAACTATATATATATATATATATATATATATATATATATATATATATATATATATATATGTGTGTGTGTATGTGGTGTGTGTGTGTGTGTGTATATATATATATATAAAATTAGTTGACATTCATTATTGTTCAGCTTCAGCTTCAGGTGTATAGTGCAGTGATCAGGCATCTACATCATCCCTGAGGTGGTCTCCCTAATGAGACAAGTGTCCATTGGATACCCTATAAAATCTTTACATTATTGATTACATTCCCCAAATTGACTTTCGTATTCCTTTGGCAATCTTGTGGTTACCGATTGTGCTTTCTAATCCCCTCAACTTCCCCCTTATCCCTACCCCTCTCCCACCTAGCAACCCTCAGTTTTTCCTCTATGTCTCTGAAACTGAGAAACTTTTTTTATAACAACAAAAAATAAAGACACCTCAAATGTCAAACTACAGGAAAATGGACAACAGGATGATAGTATAGTCATACCATATCATAAAATGTAGCGGTGAAAAATAAATGTGCTTAGACTGACCCATGGGGTAATACTATGACCAAAAAGGCTCTTATAAAGAAGAAAATATTCATAGATTAAGAAAGAGTTTTTGGAAATTAAAAATATATTTGGCAAAACAATGAATTTAATAGAAGAGACAAATCCTAGATTGGATATGACTGAGTAATTATCTGGAAGATAAAGTCTAGTAAATTGGAATGTAAAGTAAAAGGAAAATAGGACATGAAAACGCACAGAAAGAGAGCAATTGAAAGGAAGAAATAGTCATTTTTTAAAAAATGGATGGGGTTGGGGAATGTCTGTAAACTGAAGATTTGAAGAAATATTGTAGTCTTCAGATTGAAAAGACAAACTTAGTACCAAACAGGAAAAACAAAGTTATCTACACTAGACACAAATTCAAATTTGATGTTTCCAGAATCTAAAGTAAAGGAAAAACTTATGTAAGAACAAGAATCACACCAGTATTAGACTTAACATTGTTCACAATAAATTCTAAAAGAAAATGGAACAAAGCCTTTACTGTCTTTGGAGGAAAATGTTTTTTATCCTGGAATTCTATATTCTTTAAAACTAGCATTCAACTACTAGTGTAGAGTAAGGACAGAATAAAGACATTTTTCTTTTAGAATTGGCAAGATGCAGGAAGCTTATCCCCCATGACCATGAACCTTTTCTGAAAAAAAACAAACAAAAACAAAACTTTAGAATATTTTCCAATAAAACAGAAGAGTCTAAGGAAAAGAATAACATGAGTTATAGAAACAATAATGAGCAAAAAATCATTAGAATCTGTAGTTAAATATGAATTTGTGTTGTTAACACCTTTCAAATTGTTAAGAAAGAATTTCTTTAAAAGAAATGGCATAAAATAAAATAAAAGCAGATTAATACTATCATAGTAACAATCTGAATCTAAGCTACCAGGTGATTCAAAAAAGGTAGTGGAAGGTAATACGTAAAATCATACTAAAGGTCTTTACATTTCCTGGAGAGGAATGTATAGACACGAGTTAATTGTCAATCATTACTGACAATTAATTTAATTTAAATTTAAATTTTCTGGTCTAGATGGCAGTATAGGTAAACACTGTGCTTGCCTCTTGTCATGACCACACCAAAATTACAACTAAACTACAGAACAACCATCATTGAGAATCACCTAAGTCTAGCTGAACAGAAGTCCTATAACTAAGGACATACAGAAGCCACCTCCAGACTGGTAGGAAGGGTTGAGATGTAGGGTGGAGACGTGGGGCTGAGACAAGAAAAAAAAAATCCAAAAAAAAGTGAGAATAGTTTAAGAGGCCTGTGGGACAACATCAAGTATACCAGCGTCTATATCATAGGGGTACGAGAGGGAGAAGAGAGAGAGCAAGGAATTTAAAACCTATTTGAAGGAATAATGATGAAAAGTTTACCTAACTTGGTGAAGGAAATAGACATACAAGCCCAGGAAGCACAGAGAGTTTCAAACAAGATGAACCCAAACAGGCCCACACCAAGACCTGTTATAATTAAAATGCCAAAGGTTAAAAGCAGAGAGACCATCTTAAAAGCAGCAAGAGAAAAGCAATTAGTTATCTATAAGGGAACTTCCATAAGACAGTCAGCTGATTTCTCAACAGAAACTTTGCAGGCCAGAAGGGATTGGCATGAAATATTGAAAGTGATAAAAAGTAAGGATCTACAACCAAGATGACACTACCCAGCAAAGCTATCATTTAGAATCAAAAGACCAATAAACAGCTTCCCAGACAAGAAAAAGCTAAAGCAGTTCATCAGTACAAAACCAGTATTACAAAAAATGTTAGAGGGACTTCTTGAAGAAGAAAGTGGAGGAGGAGGAGGAGGTGAAGGAGGAGGAGAAAGAGTAGAATAAAAAAAAGATAAAAATTATGAAAATAAAATGGCAATAACTACATATCTGTCAACAGTTACTTCCAATATAAATGAATTAAATGCTCCAATCAAAATACAGGGTGGCTGAATGGATAAGAAAACAAGACCCTTACATATGCTGCCTATAAGAGACTTACTTCAGATTGAAAAGACACACACAGACTAAAAGTAAAGGGATGGAAGAAGATATTTATAAAAATGGAAACAAACAAAAGCTGGAGTATCAATACTTATACCAGACAAAATAGACTTTAAAACAAATGTTATAACAAGAGACAAAGAGGGACCCAGTAATCCCACTTCTGGGTATTTATCCAAAGAAATCCAAAACACTACTTTGAAGGGACATGTGCATCCATACGCTCATTGCAGCATTATTTACAATTGGCTAGATATGGTGGCAACCTATGTGTCTGTCAGAGGATGAATGGATAAAGAAAAGGTGGTACATATATACAATGGAATATTATTTAGCTGTGATAAATAATGACATCTTGCCATATGCAACAACATGGATGGACCTAGAAGGTATTGTGCTGGATGGAGTCAGACAGAAGAAGACAAATGCCCTATTACTTTACTTACATGTGGAATCTAAAGAACAAAACAAATAAGCAAAACAGAAGCAAACTAAGATACAGAGAACTTTTAGACGGTTGCCTGATGAAGAGGGGTTTGGGGAGTGGGTGACAAAGGGGAAGGGATTAAGAAGTACAAATTGGTAGTTACAAAATAGTCATGAGGATGTGACGTACAGCATAGGGAATATGGCCAATAATAAATATGTATGGTGCCAGATAAGTACTATATTTATCAGGTGATCACTTCATAAATTATATAAATGTCTAATCACTATGTTGTACACTTGAAACTAATATAATATTGTATGCCAACTGTAATTGAAAAAATTTTAAAGAAAATATAAATTTAAATATAGAAGTTAATATTATCATTGGTGAGATACCATTTTGTAGAGATAACATTTCTACTTCGTGCTTTTATTTTTTGGAAATTATGTCCTTTATTCTTAGGGACTTCAACTCCAAATCTGTCTATTTGTCTATCACTGGTCTTAGTAGATATACCAATATTTTCATATTCATTATTTCTGCCCAGGATTCCCATCCTGAATAGGCAACTGGTTTCCTAGGTTAGTAACCTAAACAATCACATTCCAACTTTAAACACAGCACAACTTGTTTGTCTTCTAGCCCTTGGCCCCAAGGCCGAGATGAGATCCAAGCCTTCATAGAGAGCCCCTGCTTGTTCCATTTCTCCTGAACCTCACCTGCCCTCTGAATGCTCTCTACTCCCACCTACTTAGTGTCTTTGAATTCTTCTCAAGCTCCCTTCTGATCACTCATGAGTGGAAGCTGGACTCATGAAGAGGAAGTCTCTGCTGGTTCATTCCCAAAAAGATTTTTCTGGATGATTCCTTTATGAAGAAAAACCCCCATTGCTTTTGAAAATACCAGATGTCCTAAAAGTCTTAGTGTTGTTTTCAGATTTGAGAATTTCAAAAATGTAAATGCTACAAACTTTAGAAAATATTATTTGGTGTATCACTGGGTGTGGGGGGGGTATTTTAAAAATGTCCTTGTTTTACATACCATTTGGTGTACCATATGGTGGGGTCCCATTATGTTGACAATGGGGAAGGATATGCATGTGTGTAGGCAGGGTTATATGGGAAATCTCAGTACCTTCTGCTCAGTTGTGCTGTGAAATTAAAACTGCTCTAAAAAATAGTGTATTTTAAAAAAGAATCTTAAACAGTCTTTGGAAAGTTCTATTATTTAACTTTCTTTTAGACTTCTTCAGTTTGAAGTAAAAGAAACTTTGAAGGAAAATTTTAACTTTAATGTTTTGTTTCAGTCAGTGCCATCTTCAGTGAGAGAGATTTCAAAATTAAAACTAAAAAATGTGTTTCAAAATTCACAGAACTAAACAAGTGAAAATGAAATGTATACAATTGAGTTTTCAAATTTTGAAGAATTTATACTTCTGAAGTAATTATAGCATAAAACTACACTAAGACTTTTAGGCCGTGCTATATTTATTTTAGTAAGCTTTAAACAATGTTTTACATTTTATTGATTAATCCTTTTCACACTAAGACAAATTAGTATTTAAGATCTATGAATTATTGATCGAGTTTTTTCAATACTTATACAAAAAATTAATCATAAATCAAAAAATAGAAAACATTTTGGTTTTGTTTGGGTTCAATTTTTAACCTACGACAGGAGTCTGAGGGTTGAATGAGCTTTTCTCTCAGTTTCACCCTTGTTTTATACCCAATGAGATACAACAACTTCTTTATTTCCTTTAGCTGCTTTTAGATAAGTGTGAAAGCCCTAGAATATAAAATGATGCCAGAAAAGACCATGTCAGAGCATTAATAATTAGTAATTGGACTGGGTTTATACTTCATAAGCAGTCACTTAAATTTTCATTTTGCCTTGAAGAGTTTTGTGGCAACACATGAATATAGTAAAATTAAAAGTTAGCAATGACTTAACTTAATCTCTAGGCATAGCAAATAATTTCATTAGTTCAACAACATTCATTTAGCACTAACTGTTGGCCAAATCCCAGGCAGGTACACATTGCATTTTGTATACCCCTCTTTATTTTTGTATCTTAACATAAATGCATAACATGCAATTAAGTTTCCAGTGTTAAAGAGAAACAGAGTGAGCTTAAATGAAACAAAACTCCCATTTCAGCCTTTCTAGAATGTTCTTTCACAAAAAGAGAAAATATGGTTACCTCTGGCCTATTGGTAAAAATTTGAGCATAGTTCCCAAGGATGTGTTTTATAATTGACATTGTGTCATAGGTTAAAGTACAATGTTTTCTTTTCCTTGGTGGTAAGTAAAATAATAGTGCATTTTACAATCAATAGCCTTGTGGATTAGTTGAAATAATATGGGTAAAGATACTTGTAAACATCTGTATACATGGAGGTTATGAATAATTGTAACTCTTTTAGGATCTCATGTATCTTATTTTCCATCACCATCCAAAACGTATCACACTTGATTATATTGAATTTAGCATTTTCAAGTAGCATTTTGTATACTATGTTGTTTTTAGGGGAATTAAAAATGTGTTCTAATAAGATTATCAGTGCTGAGGGAGAGTAGAGGCAGGAACCATTTTTTGAATATGCTGGGTATCCAGCTTGCAGTAAAATAATGGAACCAGAAGAGATCTTGCCAGAAATTTTGACCCATTCTTCCCTCCTCCTCCCCACCCCTCTCCCATTCAGGTTAAGTTAATATGACTCAGCTTTCTAAGAAAAAAAAAATTGCCTTTTATTTTGTAAGGAAGCATTTCCACATTTTTTTACATAAGATGCTTTGCAAGTCATTTTGGACTTATTAACTTATGATTCATAGGATTTGGCATCATTTTGAAATAAATAACTTCTTTGTCTGGGTTTATAGCATTGACAGTAATGCTGCAGAAACCAGCCATTGTCAATTACAGCTAAGAGTGATGCAAATAGGATGAAAGCACAAGCCATGTCTTCAGACAAGTTATTGCTCCTTCAGGGTCCCACCACGTCTGTCAGGCATCATGAAACCTAAGCGCTTGCACTATGTATGTGTCCATGTGGAATGGATATGGTGAAATGTCAACTGTTGGAAACAGATGTTATCCATTTTTTATATTGTTAACAGCATACACATTAGGACACATTTCCAGGTCTATCTATAAGGAAAACGAGATGTGAAAATTACTTGTAGTGAATGTATTGCATCTTTTCTTGTTGGGAAATATTTAAAGCTACCCATCAGTGAATGAGCCAGATGATGAAGTACCAGAATCAAAGACTTGAGTAGAGTTGTGGGATAATTGAGACAAATACACAGTTGTGGTATAAGTTTGCATTGTAATTACTTTATTATTACAAGCATAAAATATAGAATTTAGGATCTTTGTAGTAAAAAGTATTGACATTTTCACCAGCAGACCAGTGTCTCAGTTAGAAAGCTTAAAATTTTCCTTAATTTTGGAAAAAGTCAGTACTTAATAGTGTTTGATAGTTTATCAGTGATAAAGCAAATGTATTAAGTGAAAAAAAAACGTTTTGCCAGTTTAATAATTATTTGTCCGTTCTTTACATGAAAATCAGACTGTGAATTGTGAATCCGTTTTATGGTCTTACATAAAACTTGAAAGAATATCTAAGGAAATAAGCATCTTCAGTTTAAAAAATACTCAATGTCCTTTAGTCTATCAAGAACTAAAGGACAGAAGGTTGAACTAAAATGAACTTATTTCAAAAAATTCACTGCATAGTTTTCTAAGTAGTTTTATTTAAAAGTGTACTATTTAAAGCGTTTTCTGGGTTAGGCTTAAGGAAAGTTTGTGTTGTTACTTTTCAGTTAAGATTGCTAAAACAAAGACAGAGATCCTAAGATTTGACCTCTGCAGTGATGTTATTTAGTAAATTTCATGAGCTTCAAGTCACCTTGCAGACAAATAAGTGCTTTGTGAAAAGTATGAGAGATTTATAAATGGAAGTGAAAAGCTGTCCCCTTCAAGCTGAATGATCAAACACATTTTTGGAGAAAAACAGAGGTTGAACAGGTGTTCAGTATTATGAACTTGTGATGTAAAGAATGCAACAACTGAATCTGGCAAAAATCCATGTAGTATTAAATTCTTTGTTCTTAAGAAGCATAACTCTATGCTACAGAAAGTCAACTCAAATTTGGGCTCTATGAACAACAAGATATTGAAAACTGCAGTAAGTCATATAAAGAACGGTGTGTATAATTGTGTTACATCACTTACAATCATTTTCATGCCTTTTGCCAGCATTTTAAGAATTGTTTTTTTCTTAAAATATTATTGCATTTTATATTATTTGTGAATGTTGCAAGGTATTATTTAAAGTAATTTCCTCAATTCTATTTCTTTCATTCATGACTTTAAAAAGTTTTTATTAAGAAAAAAGTGAAAGTTATTACTTTTTGGCCTTTCATAAGAAGTGATTTGTATAATTCATATTTATAATCACCATTTCTTTATGAATTAGAAAACAGATATTCTTATTTTAGAATAAACACTCTGAATGTATAAGTCAGTTGCAGAATTAGGAAGAAAACTCAAATAATCTGTCTTCCAAATTGGTAATACATACATCTATGAGATCATTTGCTTTGTAACCTTCTTAAACTTAATTTTGCTACTTGTTTAGAAAATAATGTCTGGTTTTGAATTTTGATCTTGGTAGAAAAAAAAAAATCTCTAGTAATTTCAAAACCAGGGGTCTAAGGATCTGCTCCAAACAGAGAAGCCAGAGACATTTGAGAATGATTACCTCAAAGAGAAGAGTACAAGTTAATTTCTGTGAGGTTGGAATACAAGCTTGGGCAATTTTAGCCAGGAATGTAGAATGCTGAGTGTGGATAAAGCCAGCTTCCTGACTACAGGTGTGACACAACACAGCTGATCAAACAGGACAGAAACTTGACATCACTCTCTGTTTAACTTCAGCTGCCCAATGAGCCGTGCCCAATCAAGAAGCCACAGAGAACCTGGAGAAGGCTTGTCTAGGGGGAGCAGTTTCATACTAAAAACCCTGCCATAAACACATGTATGAGCTTCAGTTTGCTCATGTTTGGGCCCTGGGATGTATAGCTACTCAATAGCGTGTTAAAGAGGCTGCACTGTTGTTTTAAAAAATCAATAATGTCTTTAAAATGTAATTTGTGTTTCATGTTCTCCCCACCTATTTGGGGTCCGCTATCATTTTTAAGTCATCAAATAATTCACACTATGCTGCCCATCTGGTCTGGTCTCCAGTTCCTAAAATCCTAAAAGAATAAAGTGAACTATATTACAACTTTTTTCTATATGCCAGATTTTCAAGGGGGACAGGAAGAACCAAAACAAAATTGAGGGTGTTAAAAAGCTTGTCTTGAGATCACAGCTGGAAGGACCACTATCAACAGGTCAAATCTGTTGCTTTCACCTGGATTCTTCTTCCCTGCTCCCACTGTCTCACATCCCATGCTTCTCAGCCCCAACTCCGAAGAGGGCTACAATGCAGGGTGCTAATCTAGGAAGGGTAGAACTGACAGGGGTGTAATATACAAAGTGGAAAGTCACAACTAAAGTATAGCCTATTCTAAACAGGTATGTACAAAATTGTGCCAACAGTTAGCTACTGATGAACCCATTTACCAATTTAATTTTGAAACTACAGTTTGTCATGGGTTACTTTATTAAGAATCTCATCCATTAAGTCGATCATGTCATCCTATCCACCTCAGCCAAGAACACCCATGATCACACACTGCATTTTGTCACCATCAGAAATTTTGCCATCTCTACATTCACTGTCTCAGACATCTGATTGGAACCTCAGTCCCTAATCACAAGGTTGTGTCCCTCCATGTCTCTAGGCACACAGCTTCTTACAAGAAATAGCTGTAGGGAACAGTTAGTAGTAATGTTTTTCTGCCTCCTTTCATGAATGTGGAAGTGTTTTTGTTGCCCATTTTATAGAGTGAACTTCTGTCTGCAATATTTTTATTATCCTGCTTCCAGACCTAAATTCAGGATGCTCATGATTGCAGCTACATTGTGCTTTAGATTTTTTCTTCCAGGAGTTTTATTGATCAAGGTTTACATTTAGGTCTTTAATCCATTTTGAGTTAATTTTTGTGTGGTATAAGTTAGGGTCCAACTGCATTCTTTTGTATATGGATATCCAGTTTTCCAAGCACCATTTGTTGAAAAGACTGTCCCTTTTCCATTGAATGTTCTTGGCAGCCTTTTTGTCATTACAAAATGATTTTGTCAAAAATCATTTGACAGAATAGCCAAAGGTTTATTTCTGAGTCTCTATTCTATTCCATTGGTCTGTTTTTATGTCATTACAACACTGTTTTGATTACTGTAGCTTTGTAGTAAGTTTTGAGTTATGGGACTTCCAACTTTGTTCTTTTTCAAGATTATTTTGGCTATTCAAGGTCCTATGACATGATGTATGAACTTTAGGATGGATTTATCTATCTCTGCAAAAAAACAAAACAAAACAAAACAAAAAACAAAAACAGGAACAAAAAAAACCACTGATTGGCTTTTGATAGGGTTTGCACTGAATCTGTAGATCACTATGGGTAGTATTGCAGTCTTATAATATTAAGTCTTCCAGTCCATGAACACAGGAAGTCTATCCATTTATTTGTGTCCTCTTCAATTTCCTTCAATGTCTTACACTTTTCAGAGTACAGGTCTTTCACACCCCCTTAGTTAAATTTATTCCTAGGTATTTTATTTTATTTTTTTATGCAATTGTAAGTGGAATTATTTTCTTAACTTTTCCTTCTAATAGTTAATTATTACTGTATAGAAATGCAACAGATTTCTGTATATTAATTTTATATCCTGCAACTTTACTGAATTTATTTATTCTATAGTTTTTTGTGACATCCTTAGGGTTCTCTCTCTCTATGTAGTATAATGTCATCACAGATAATGGCAGCTTTACTTCTTCCTTTCCAATTTGAATGCTTTTCCTTTTTCTTGTCTGATTGCTCTGGCTAGGATTTGTAACACTATGTTGAATAAAAGTGGGAAGAATGGGCATCTTTGTCTTGTTCCTCATCTTAGAGGAAAAATTATTTCACTGTAGAGTATGATGTAGCTGTGGGTTTGTACCTGTTGATCTCAATGAGGTTTCCTTGTATATGATGAGTTATGTACAATTTTCAAGTACAACTTGTAACTTCCAAGATACTCTCCTTGTCTTTCAACAGTTTGTCTGTGATGTGTCTAGGTGTATATCTCTTAGTTTGACCTACTTGGAGTTCATTAAGATATTGGATATATAGGTTAAAGTTTTTAATCAAATTTGGAGTTTTCCCATTATTTCTCCAAATATTCCTTTTTCCTCTTTCTTTTTCTCCTCTTCTTCCAGAACTCCCATATGTGTATGTTGATATTCTATTAGTCCCTGAGGATGTGTTCATTTTTCTTTTTTTCTTTTTTCTTTTTCTCCTTAAACTGGATTATCTGAATTTGTCTATCTTCAAATTCTCTGAGTCTCTCTTCTGCCGGCTCAAATCTGCTAATGGGTCCATCTAGTGAATTTTCCATTTCAGTTGTACTTTTCTAGCCCAGAATTTCTTTTTTTCTCCTTAAGGTTTCTATTAAAAAATATAACTAACATACATTATTATATTAGTTTCAGGGTACATCATTGTTATTCAACATTTATATACCTAAAGAAGTGATCACTATGATAAGTCCAGCAACCATTGACACCATACCATGCTATCGCAATATTATTGACTATATTCCCCATGCTGTATATATTACATCCCCATGACTTATCTGTTTTATACCTGGAAATTGGACCTCTTATTCTCCTTCCCCTTTCCTCCTATTTTTAATTTATCAAATAGAATTGACATTCGATATTATGTTAATTACAGGTGTACAGCATAGTAGTTAGACACTTATATAATTTATGAAGTGATCCCACTGACTAGAACCCACTTAGCGCTATACATAGTTATTACCATATCTGTATTCCCTATGCTTTACTTTACATCCCCATGACAGTTTTATAACTACCAATTTGTACTTTTTAATCCCTTCACCATTTTCACCATCCCTCAACCCCCACACATCTATCACTCCAACAAATCTAGTACCCACCTGACACCATACATAGTTATTACAGTATTATTGACTATATCCCTAATGCTATGCCCTACATCCCCATAGTTACTTTGTAACAACCAATTTGTACTTTTTAACCCCTTCCTCTTCTTTCACCCACCTCCCAAGCCCCCTCCCATCTGGTAACCATCAAAATGTTTTCTGTATCTATGAGTTTGTTTCTGTTTTGTTTGTTAATTTTGTTCTTAGATTCTGCATATAAGTGAAATCACATTGCATCTGTCTTTCTCTGTCTGATATACTCCACTCAGCACAACCTCCAGGTGCATCCATGTCATTGCAGATGGCAGGAACCCATTTCCTTCTGCGGCTGAGCAATATTCTATTATATATATGTACCGCCTACTCTTTATCCAGTCTTACATCAATGATGCCCAGGCTGCCTCCTCATCTTGGCCATTGTAAACAATGCTGCAATGAACATATGGATGCACATGTCCCCTCAAAGTAGCTTGGGTTTCGTCAGATAAATACCCAGAAGTGGAATTACTGGATCCTTCATTGTCTCTTCTTATAGCCTTTGTTTTAAAGTCTACTTTGTCTGGAATAAGTATTGCTACCCAAGATTTTGTTGGTTTGTTTCCTTTCTATTTTCATGAAATTTCTTTTCCCATCTCTTTACTTTCAGTATGTGTGAGTCTTTCAATCTGAAACGAGTCTATTATGGGCAGCTTATGTAAGAGTTTTTGTTTTCTTAACCATTCAGCCCTCCTATGTCTTTTGATTGGAGCATTTAATGTATTTACATTGGAAGTAATTATTGATAGATATGTAGTTATTACCATTTTATTCATAATTTTTATTTATTTTTATTTTTTTTATGTCTGAATGAATTCCCTCTGACATTCCTTGTAATACTGGTTTGATGGTAATGAACTCCTTTAGCTTTTTCTTGTCTGGGAAGCTCTTTATCTGTAATTCAATTTTAAATGATAGCCTTTCTAGGTAGAGCAATCTTGCTTGTAGGTCCTTGTTTTTCATCAAATTGAATATTTTGGGCCAGTCTCTTCTGGCCTGCAGTTTCTGTTGAGAAATCAGCTGACAGTGTTATGGGAGCTCCCTTATAAGTTCTAGTACCCTTTCTTTTGCTGCTTTTAGTATTCTCTCTTTGTCTTTAACCTTTGCCATTCTAGTTATAATGTGTCTTGGTGTGGGCCTATTTGGGTTCATCCTATTTGGGACTCTCTGTGCTTCCTGGACTTGTATGTCTATTTCCTCCACCAAGTTAGGAAAGTTTTCAGTTATATTTCCTCAAATAGGTTCTTTTTTTAAAAAAAGATTTTATTGGGGAAGGAAAACAGGGCATTATTGGGGAACAGTGTGTACTTCCAGGACTTTTTTCCAAGTCAAGTTGTTGTCTTTTCAGTCTTAGTTGTGGAGGGCGCAGCTCAGCTCCAGGTCCAGTTGCCATTGCTAGTTGCAGGGGGCACAGCCCACCATCCCTTGCGGGAGTCAAACCGGCAACCTTGTGGTTGAGAGGATGCGCTCCAACCAACTGAGTCATCTGGGAGCTCAGTGGCAGCTCAGCTCAAGGTGCCATGTTCAATCTTAGTTGCAGGGGGCACTGCCCACCATCCCTTGTGGGACTCGAGGAATTAAACTGGCAACCTTATGTTTGAGAGCCCACTGGCCCATGTGGGAATTGAACTGGCAGCCTTCGGAGTTAGGAGCACGGAGCTCCAACCGCCTGAGCCTCCGGGCCAGCCCCTACTCAAATAGGTTCTTGATATCTTGCTTTCTCTCTTCTCTTTCTGGTACCCCTATGATGCAAATGTTGTTATGCTTGATGTTGCCCCAGAGGTCTCTTAAACTATCCTCATTTTTAAAAATTATTATTCGTTTTTCTGTTCCAATTGGGTATTTTCTACTACCTTGTCTTCCAAATCCCTGATCTGATCCTCTGCTTCATCTAGCCTGCTGATGATCCCTTCTAGTGCATTCTTCCTTTCAGTTATTGTATTCTCCACTTCTCACTTTTTTTTAATGGTTTCTATGTCCTTTTATGCTTGTACTCTCTTTGTTGATGTTCTCATTAAGTTCCTTGAGCATCCTTAAACCATTGTTTTGAACTCTGTATCTGGTAGGTTGCTTGGCTCCATTTCATTTAGTTCTTTTTCTGGATTTTTCTCCTGTTCTTTCATTTGGGATGCATTTCTTTGTCTCCTCATTTTTGCTGCCTCTCTCTGTTTGTTTCTATGTATTATGTAGCTCTGCTATGTCTTCCAGTCTTGGCCTGGTGACCTTATGTAGTAGGTGGGACCCAGTGGCACAGTCTCCCTGGTCACCTGAGCCAGGTGCTCTGGGAGTATCACTTGTGTAGTTTGTGTGTGCTCTCCTGTTATAGTTGAGCCTTGATGGCTATTGGCACTCAGTGGGTGGGATTGACCTTCAGGCTGACTGGCTGTGAGGTTTGGCCACTTCCATTACTTATGGGCTGCTGTGTGGGAGGCTTATACCACTGAGTAGGATTCACCCTAGCAGATTCTGGTGCCTGTTGAGACCAACTTTTGTGTGTGCCATTTGTGGGGCTAATTGGTGATTCTCTGCTGTGGTCTGAAGCTAACCTCCAAGTATGTAGGTTCTGGGACCTCTTGGGAGGGGCGCTGGTGCAGAACCAGGTCAGCCACTGACTGCTGGGGCTACTGGTAGGAGCTACAAATAGATCTGCAGTTCTTTGCTGCCTGTGCTAAACCTGGAGGCATGTGGGAGAATCCACACTGTGAACCGAGGATGGCTGCTACAGTACCAGGCCTCGGGTAACTCCGAAAAAAAGCCAGGATACCCAGAGGCCTGCTGCCACCTGCCAACTCACTTAAGGTTGAGCCACTGATAAAGCCTCATGTGGTATATGAGTTAAGTGAGGCAGGGTCTCAGGGCATCGCTAGAGAGGGAAGAGTTATGGTCACCAGGTTAATGCAGATTGGTTTGATGCCAGTGCTGAGCCTGGTGTGACTCAACAAAAGTCTCAGAGCACAATGAGGCCAGTCACCACCAGCCTGGGGTCTGTGGACTCCGATAGTTTTCCTAGAAAGAATGCAACACTGGCAGGGCTGGCTGCTCATGGAGAAAGTGCCTCTGGCGGTGCTCGAGTTGGGTGAGGTGGAGTACCAGCTGAGTCAACAGGGCGGAGCAGCAGAGCTCATCAGACCAACCAGATTCGGATTTGGCTTGTGGGGGCGGGCTCAACATAGGAAAGATGGCGTCCGCTGGCCAGCTGCTCGGGAAGGAGCCCCTTCACCAGGAAAAGGCTAACTGTCCTCTAGTCCTCCCCCTGAAGCTACACTCCTCAATCTGCCCTCTGTATGTGTCCGAGGCCTCCTGAGTCACTGTCCCTTCGCTGGAGCTCAAAGTGAGTGCCTGTGCGCGAGTGTTTGTCTGTGCGTGGGCTTTTTAAAAGAACGTCTGGGTTTTCCCACAGCCTTCTGTCTTATCTGAATGGTTAGAGTCCCCACTGTTTTTGTCAGCCAGATGTTGTGGGTGCTCTTCTTCCCAGCACCAGTACTCTGGGCTGGGGAGCCTGGTGTGGGAGTCTGGGGTCCCTCACTCCTCTGGGGAGGAACATCTGGGGCCAAGGTAGCCATCCTGATTCTCAACTGCCATAGGGAGGTTTGGGGCCAGTTCCTCGTCTCCAGCCTTCCTATCCGTCTCGACGTGGCTTCTTCATATTTCCAGATATAGGACTTCTGTTTGGCTAGACTTGAGATGGTTCTCTAGGTTGATTGTTCTATAAATTAGTTGTATTTTTTTAAATGTGTTCATGGAAGTATGCAGGCATGGTGTTTACTCCGCCATCTTGGATCTCTCTCTCTCAAGTCCAGAATTTTGAATTTATTCTTTTTTATATAATTTAAAACTGTTTACTGATATTCTCTACTTTCTGCTACATTGTTTTCAAATTCTAATTGTTTAGACATGGTTTCTTTTAGTACCTTGAACGTATTTATAATAACTATTTTAAAGTTTTATCTAATAAGTCCACCATGGTATAGACTTTCTTACGGTCAGATTTTATTGGCTGGTTTCTTTCCCTGGGGCATATTTAGGTAGATAATTTCCTTTTTATTTGTATGCCTCATAACTTTTTGCTGTAAATTGCTATTTTAAATAATATAATGTAGAAACTCTGGAAATCAGATTTCCCCCTTCCCAGCGGTTATGTTGCTGCTATTTTTTGTTGTTTTTGCTGTTGTTTGTTAGTGACTTTCTTGGACTACTTTTGAACTGTCTGTATTCTTTGTCAGTGTGGCCGCTGATATCTCTGCTCAGTTAGCTCATTGGTCAGCTAATGAGTTGACAGAGATTTTCTTAAATGTTCTGTACCATTGAGTTCTCACTGTTTGGTGAGGGGTTCTGTGTGCATTTTATGGCATACATTGAACACTCCAACAGTTTACAACTTTGTCTTATCCTTCCCTTCTACTTTCATAGAGCCTCAAGGTCAATCAGAGGTAAGCAGTTAGGGCTATTTCCAGTCTTTTCTGGGCATTTGTAAAACGCTGAGCTTGCAGGTGGCATTTTAGATCCCCAGGAATATATTGGAATTTTTCAAAGCCCTCTATAGACATCTCATTTCCAAGATTTTCCTGTTAATGTTTTTTTGGCCTGCCTCTTGTTTGTTTCAATTGATATTAATATCTCACATAGTTTTATGTTAAATAATTGCCTCTGATAGGACTTTCCTCACTGAATGAGCCCTGAGGTACAGTAAAGACAAGCCTTTGGAGTTTTCCCTAGAAGTTGCCATTCAGGTTAAATAGTGACAATTCTGTTGGAATGAGGTTCTTTGGGGAGCTCTAAACCCATTCTTTCCCTCCTGTGGCTGCTAGGCTACAGGTTTTCCCAGATACCATGGTTGCAAGGCTGCTTGTGTTCAAGGTTACTACAGAGCAGGGGAGGGTGGATGGGAATAGGGAACATTAAAATGACATAAAGCTCGACGTTCTTCCTGAGATTCAGCCATTTTTCTTGAATACACACTCCTTTCATTTGAGTTTGAGAGTTCTGAAAAAGTTGATTTTGCCAATTTTGCCACTGTTCTCATTGTTGTTACAGAAGGTTAGGACCAGAGGCTTCTTCTCCTCTATTTATTGTTAAACTAAATGAGGGCATTTGAGTTAATCATTTTTACACTGATGCTATGATTTTGGAAGTAACAGCAACACAATTTGATAATAATGCAGATCAGTTATTCTCGCTCTAGATACGCATTACCTTCAGAGCATTAAAATATATATATATATATATATATATATATATATATACACACATATATATGTATATATATATATATATATGTATATATATGTGTGTATGTGTGTATACATATATATATATATATATATATATGTATACACACACACACATATTCTTATGCAAGGGCCCTACCCCTGTTCTATATATTGAGATTGAAGCTTAGGCATTTATATTTCTAAAAAAATCAACCTACGTGATTATAATGTGAAATTTACATAAAAAATTTTATCTCTTTTCTACGAAAAATTTTCAACCCAATTTTGCTAGAATTCCCATAAGTGCAGGAGGTTGGAATCCTGGCTGTATAATAATTAACTTGTAAAAGATACTGGGATTTTGGCTGATTCAAAGCTTAATGTGAACAACTAGTGCATGCAGTTAGCCACACCAGCAGAAGTACTGTTTCTAGATCACAGAAGACAAGAGTTTTACTACACTCTGCCATAGGCAGACCACATCTGGAATTCTGTGTTAATTTCTTGGATATGTTTTATGAGAAAGTTTGATAAATATGAAAGGAGGCCTATGGAAACTATTTAATATGAAAATTAGTCAATGGTACATATTGCATAAAATAAGGTAAACTAGATACCTGGCTTCAAATATGAGAACATTCATGAAAATGAGGATTAGTTACAGTTAGTATAATATATTTCAGGTTCATTATGAGTTGAATAGAATCTTATCTGCTGAGCTGGGAAGCTAACCACATATTTGTACAAAAATGATGTAACAGACCCAACAAGTAAACTTTTGTGAAATAATCTCTTCATAATTCGAGACTCCCTGTTTTGTTTTGAGGTTGTTTTGGAATATACTATTTCATATAGTTTTTGTGTTTTCCTGTCTAGATTATGGTTTCAAGTGTTTTTCTTAGCCTGATCCACACAACTCACTGTTCAGATGTATCTTGATTTGATCAACAGGAAATTGTTTCATTTGTCTTTTTTTTTATAATTAAAGTTTATCAGGGTGACAATTTTTAGTAAAGTTACATAGATTTCAGGTGTACAATTCTGTATTACATCATCTATAAATCACATTGTGTGTTTACCACCCATAGTCAGTTCTCCTTCCATCACCATATATTGGATCCTCTTTACCCTCATCTACCTCCCCCCACCCCACCCCCCCTTATCCTCTGGTAACTACTAAAGTATTGTCTGTGTCTATGAGTTTTTGTTTCTTCATTTGTTTGTCTTGTTCTTTTGTTTTTTGCAGTTTTATATACCACACATCAGTGAGATCATATGGTTCTCTGCTTTTTCTGTCTGACTTATTTCGCTTAGCATTATAATCTCAAGATCCATCCATGTTAACACAAATAGTACTATTTCATCTTTTCTTATGGTTGAATAGTATTCCATTGTGTATATATACCACAACTTCCTATCCATTCATCTATCGAAGGACACTTTGGTTGTTTCCATGTCTTGGCCACCATAAATAAAGCTTCAGGGAACACTGGAACACATATGTCTATGGATAAATGTTTTCAGATATTTTGGGTAGATACCCAGGAGAGGGAATGCTGGGTCATATGGTAATTCTATTCTTAATTTTTTGAGGAACCTCCACACTGCCTTCCTTAGTGGCTGCACCAGTCTGCATTCCTACCAACAGTGTATGAGGGTTCCTTTTTCTCCACAGCCTCTCCAACACTTGTTAATATTTGTCTTGTTGATGATAGCCATTCTGACTGGGGTGAGGTGATATCTCATTGTGGTTTTGATTTGCATTTCTCTGATGATTAGTGATGTTGAGCATTTTTTTCATGTCTATTTGCCATTTGTATGTCCTCTTTGGAGAAATGTCCCTTCAGGTCCTCTGCCCATTTAGTAATTGGATTGTTTGTGTTTCTGTTGTTGAGTTGTATGAGTTCCTTATATATTTTGGATGTTAGCCCGTTATTGGAGGCGTTGTTTGCAAAAACCTTCTCCCATTCAGTTTGTTGCCTCTTTATTTTGTCAATGGTTTTTTTGTTTGTTTGTTTTTTGCTGTGCAGAAGCTTTTAAGTTTGATATAGTCCCATTCATTTATTTTAGCTTTTACTCCCCTTGCCTTTGGAGTCAAATTCATAAAATGCTCTTTGAACTCAAGGTCCATAAATTTAGAACCTATGTTTTCTTCTACACAGTTTATTGTTTCAGGTCTTATGCTTAGGTCTTTGATCCATTTTGAATTAATTTTGGAACATGGTGACAGACAGCAGTCCAGTTTTCATTCTTTTGCACGTGGCTTTCCAGTTCTCCCAGCACCATTTATTGAAGAGGCTGTCTTTTCTCTATTGTGTGTTTTTAGCTTCTTTGTCAAAAATTATCTGTCCATATATGTAGGTTTATTTCCGGGTTCTCAATTCTATTCCATTGATGTGTGTGTCTGTTTCTACCAATACCATGGTGTTTTGATTATTATTGCCCTGTAGTACAAGCTGAAGTCAGGGAGTCTGATACCTCTAGCATTGTTCTTTTTTCTTAGGATTGTTTTGGCTATTTGGGGTCTTTTGTGGTTCCATACAAATCTGATGATTTTTTTGTTCTATTTCTTTAAAAAATGCCATTGGGATTTTGATGGAGATTGCATGAAATCTGTATATTGCTTTGGGTAATATGGCCATTTTAACTATGTTGATTCTTCCAACCCATGAGCACGGAATGTCTTTCCATTTCTTTGTTTTCTTCAATTTCTTTTAAAAATGTCTTACAGTTTTCAGTAGGTAGGTCTTTTACATCCTTGGTTAAGTTTATTCCTAGGTATTTTATTCTTTTTGTTGCAATTGCAAAAGGAATTTTTTTTTTTAATTTCTTTTTCTGAGATTTCATTGTTAATATATAGGAATGCAATGGACTTTTGTTCATTGATTTTCTAGCCAGTAATTTTACTGTGTTCGTTTATTGTTTCTAATAGCTTTTTGGTGGAGTATTTAGGGTTTTCTGTATATAGCATCATGTCATCTGCAAAAAGTGACAATTTAACTTCTTCATTCCCAATTTGGATGTCTATTATTTTTTTCTCTTGCCTAATTGCTCTGGCTAGGACTTCCAATACTATGTTGAAAAGCAGAGATGATAGGAGACAGCCCTGTCATGTTCCTGATTGTAGACCAAAGGGCTTCAGTTTTTCACCATTAATTATGATATTAGCTGAGGGTTTGTCATATATTGCCTTTACTATGTTAAGGTATTTTCCTTCTATACCTATTTTATTAAGTGCTTTAACCATAAATGGATGTTGTATCTTGTCAAATACTTTTTCTGCATCTATTGATATAATCATGTGATTTTTATCCTTTATTTTGTTCTTGTGATGTATCACATTGATTGATTTGCATATATTGAACTATGCTTGTGCCCCTGGGAGGAACCCCACTTAGTCATGATGTATAATCTTTTTAATGCATTGTTGCATTCAATTTGCTACAATTTTGTTTAGGATTTTTATATCGGTATTCATCAGAGATATTGGTCTGTTATTTTCTATTTTTTGTTATCCTTACCAGGTTTTTGTATCAAGGTAATTTTGGCCTTATAAAATGAGTTAGGGAGTATTGTCTCTTCTTCAGTTTTTTGGAAGAGTTTGAGTAGCACAGGTATTAGATCATCTTTGAGTGTTTGGTAGAATTCACTAGTGAAGCCATCTGGTCCCGGACTTTTGCTTTTGGGTAGGTTTCAGGTGACTGATTCAATTTCCTTACTGGTGACTGATCTATTTAGGTATTCCAATTCTTCATGATTCAGCTTAGGAAGGCTATATGTTTCTAAGAACTTGTCCATTTCTTCTAGGTTATTGAATTTGGTGGCATATAGTCCTTCGTAGTAGTCTTTGATGATCCCTTGTATTTCTGAGGCATCCATGATGACTTCCCCTCTTTCATTTCTGATTTTATTTGTGTCTTTTCTCTTTTTATCTTAGTGAGTCTAGCCAAGAGTTTGTCAATTTTGTTAATCTTTTCAAAGAACCAACTCTTTGTTGCATTAATTTTTTTCTATTGTCTTTTTGTTCTCTATTTCATTTAGTTCTGCTCTGATTATTATTATTTCCTTCCTTCTGCTGACTTTGGGTTGCATTTGTTTTTCTTTTCCTAGCTCTTTATGGTGTAATGTGATGTTATCTATATAGGATTTTTCTTGTTTCTTGAGATAGGCCTGTAATGATATAAATTTTCCTTTTAAAACTGCTTTTAGTGCATCCCCAAATTTTGTTAGGATGTATTTTCATTGTAATTTGTTTCTATGTATCTTTTTATCTCTCCTCTTATTTCTTCTTTGACTCAGTCGTTCTTTAAAAGTATGTTGTTTAATCTCCACATATTTGTGTTTTTTCCTGCTTTCTTTTTGCTGTTGATATCCAATTTGAAAGCCTTGTGATCAGAGAATATACTTGGTATTCTTTCAGTCTTCTTAAATTTACTGAGCCTAGTTTTATGTCCCAATATATGGTCTATCCTTGAGAATGTTCCGTGTACACTAGAAAAGAATGTATAGTCTGATGTTCTAGGATGAAGTGCTCTATATAATGCCAATGTTCATTTCATCTAATGTGTCATTTAAAGCTGCTATTTCTTTCTTTATTTTCTCTTTGGATGATCTGTTCATAGCTCTCAATGATGTATTTAGGTCCCCTACTATAATTGTGTTTTGGTCAATTTCTCCCTTTAGTTCTGTTAGTAGTTGCTTGGTATATTTCGGTGCTCCCTGATTGGGGGCATAAATATTGATGACTGTTATGTCTTCTTGTTGTATAGTCCCCTTTATCATTATGAAATGTCCATCTTTGTTTCTTGTTAACTTTTTTATCCTGAAGTCTGTTTTATCATTATGGCTACACCTGATTTTCTCTGGATAGCATTTGCTTGGAGTGTCAATTTCTACCCTTTCACTTTGTGTCTATATTTGTCCTTGTAGCTGAGATGTGTCTCTTGGAGGCAGCATATGGTTGGGTTTAGGTTTTTGATCCAATCTGCTACTCTGTGCATTTTTATTGGTGAGTTCAGTCCATTTACATTTAGGGTGATTATTGACATGTGAAGATTTACTATCATTCTATCTTTGGTTTTCTGGTAGGACTGTGTGCCCATTGTTTCTTTGCCTTTTTGTTACTGTCTATTATCTTTTCCCCCTTTTATGTTTTTGTTGTCACAAATTATCCTTATTTATGCTGGTCAAATAGCCTCCTTCAGTATTTCTTGTAGTGCAGGTCATTCATTAGAAAATTTCTTCAGCTTCTGTATGTCTGGAAAGGTCTTTATTCCTCCTTCATATATAAAGGATATCTTTGCTGGATATGTCATTCTTGGATCATAATTTCTCTCTTTTAATAGTTTGAATATTTGAGTCCATTCCCTTCTGGCTTGTAGAGTTACTGCTGAAAAATCTAATGATAACCTCATGGGCTTTCCTTTGTAGGTTACCATCTTCTTTTCCCTGGCTGTCTTGAGGATTCTTTTTTTGTTGTTAATTTTTGACAGCTTCCATACAATGTACCTTGGAGAAGGCCTGTTGGGGTTGAGGTAATTAGGTGTTCTATTTGCACTTGGATTTGAGGATCCAGTTCTTTGCACAAGTTTGGTAAGTTCTCATCAACTATTTGTTTGAATATACTCTTTGTTCCCTTCTCCCTTTCTTCTCCTTCTGGTATGCCCATTTTTCTTAATGGTATGTCCATTGCTTTTTCTGATGGAGTCAGAAAGTTCTTGTAGAGTTCTTTCATTTCTTTTAACTCTCAAGTCTCTCTCTTCTTCGATCTATGTCATTTCTAGATTTCTATCTTCTATGTCACTGACTCTTTCCTCCATCTGGTCAGTTTTATTACCTAAGCTGGCTATTTCATTCTTCATTTCTTTTATTGAGTTCTTAATCTCCACAAATTCTATTTAGTTCTTTTTTAAAATTTCAATCTCTTTGGTAAAATGTGCATTTTGTTTTTTGATTGTGTTTCTGAGTTTATTAAACTGCTTGTCTGTGTTTTGTTGCATCTCATTGAGTTTTTTCAGAAGTACAATCTTGAATTCTCTGTCATTTAAGTCACATATTTCCATGTTTTTAAGTTCATTTTCTGGAGACTTTTCATTTTCTTTCTGACCTGCTTTGTTATCTTGGTTATTTGTGGCAATTAATAAATTATTATTTCTCTTTCTAGGCTTTTATAGGGGTGGTTTCTGCAACAGGTTGGTAGGAAGAGGTCTTTTCTTTGCCTTCCAGTAGGTGTTGGTAGAATGCTTTATTTTCTTTCCAACCGTAGCCATTGTTTCTCTCTCATGCTGTAGTGTTAAATTTTCTCTGCACTGTTTTGGCTTCTCACACAATGGGGACATTTCCTGGAAGGTGGGCTTCTCCTCTGTGAGTAGGTTGCCTGGGATCAGGGCACTGTCTCCATTGGGGGATGTGGAAACCTTCTGAAGTTCCGAAGCTCTTCCTGCACCAGATTCAGGGCCTGTGTGTTTCAGCAGCTCTATTTACCCTTGCAGAGATCTGCCCAGATAGGTGGGGGCAGGTGCTGGGTGGGTTGTGAGAGGTGGCTGTGAGCAATGGCAGTGACCACCAGCACAGCCCATCCTGCACCCAAGGCTCTCTTCCCTTCACTGGAACCATGGCTGCAAGTCCATGGCTGTGGGCCGCAGTTTTCAGAACTGCAAATATTCCGTTATTTTGATCTGACACTGCTAGCGTTCTAGCACTGGGAGGGTTGGGCTGGGGAGATCTCTGGGAGGCTAGCGAGGGAGCGGCTAGGCTCTGTGCCTAAGCCTTCCATACTCTGATTGGCAGTGAGGGCTTACACCACCATTTCATCCTTTTTCCCTCAGTCTTTGCTCCGAGGTCTCTGCCGTGAGTGTTGGGTTCAGCTGTGTTATATGCTGATCCCTCAGGTGGAACTGTGGGCCATAAGCGGAGCCCTAGCAGTCCAAATTTGTCTCTCTCTCATGGAATGCGGTAGTTCCGGAATGCAGTGAGCTCAGAGCTCCAAGCTAGGTCTGCTCCTGTGCCCGCTCAGCCTGTATCTCCGTACTTGCCCCTTCCCTTCTCCCCTGCTCGCCCAGTTTGCCCACCTTTAGATGATTTCAGTTGGGTATCTCTTAGTCTTTCCTGTCTGCTGCAGGGAGTCCTTTGTGGAATTACAGTTGTTCAATTTGTTGTAAATTTCAGGGGAACGTTCAAGAGGCTCACCTCACGCCACCATTTCTATGATGTCATCTCACTTTATCTATCTTAATCTGTGGGTTATTGAGTATAAGTGGGAAAAATTAAATATATACAATATTTAAAAATTTTAAAATATACACACATAAATGCATATATCTACATAGTTTTATAAATAATAGCTATTTTATGATAATATGACTTAAATTTGTTTAGCACCTTGTACTTGTTATAATCTTTCAAATACATCATTAGTTAAGAATATAATTTAATTAGCTATAAAAGCCTCTGGATACACAATGGTATCTCACCAGTTAGACCTCTTTGTTAACAGAATATTGCATCTAAAGCTGAATCAACACAAGATATAGTAAAATGTGAAAATCACAGTTGTCTGTGATATTTATAAAACTTATTTTAAATTAGGCTAGGGAAGTAGAAAAAAATCAAAACCATTACATTTATTTTTCTTATTTTTCTTGTGATTTAATTGGATAAAGTCACCCTCAATGTATAATGCATTTTCTGGTATGTTAGACTATGAGGGTTGTATGATTTATTTTACCTGAGATTAATTTATTTTTCCCTTCAGTTCAGAAGCAAAAGGGTGAACATTGATGTTCTAATTTTGATTTTTGAAGAACTACCTTTGAAAGTGTAAGGTAATTCTAAATCAGCTCTCTCTACACACACACACACACACACACACACAAAGTGCCAAAAAAATGTATACAAGTGGACACCTTGGTCAAATTGCTCAAGCAGTAGTTCGCCGTAATCAAAAGTGTCTGGACACTGGGGGTAACCACTTTGAGCACCTCTTGTAACTGTAGAAGTAAAATGTGACTTGTATTTGTCTTTTGTTATCGATATATATTGAGTATTACAATTTTAATACAGTTTTCCTTTCTTAAAATGTGTATATATTTTTTGGGCTATATATATATATATATATATATATATATATATATATATATATATATATATATATATGGCTGTAGGACTTGCTAGCTACTAGAACTAGAACAAGGATCTTATTGTGATAGAGGTACATAAACAGTCTGTTTTCCTTGAGTATATGTGGGTTGTATTTATAATTTTAAAAGCATTTAATTTATTGATATACTTCTAGGACAAGATTTGCCTGTTTATTTTTGGTTTCTTTGACATGCTATTCTAATGTGAATGTAGGATTTTTGCATTTTTTTTATATGCAATGTGCTATTTTTAAATATTTTTCAAATACTATATTATGCATCGTATGGTCTCTACATGGCACAAAACAGGATTTTTATAGCCTTTCTGGATAACATTTTTCTCTTAAGTCTTGTTATGCTTGTTTGTATATGCTTTAAAGTTGCATTATGTTTATCTCACCTCATCAGAAAACTACCAGTTTTTTCACTGGAAGCAAGAGGAGGAATTTCATACCCATTAGTTTAATTGCTCTATGCCAAAATATCCAGTTTTCTGTATTATTCATTAATCTCTAAGTAATATCCTAATACATATTTTCCTACTAGTTGAACTTTAACCAAGTGTATTTTGCTATTTCATGTTCATCTTATTTGTGTATTTGATGTAATTTTGTTTAATTTGAACTTGATATCTTTTCCTACTTATTCATCCATCCAAGCTTTACTTTAATAGCAGTATAGAAGGGTTTTATATTCTCCTTTTTGATTACTATTTTTGTTTGTCTTAGGAAATGTCATTGGTAAAATAGCTTCATCTTTTTGGAAATTGTTAACCATCTAAATTGTGAAGATTCTTCTCACTGTTTAAAAATTAGTTTTAATCTGATAAATACTGGCGGTTCCAAACATATGTATATACATGACTTGTATTCATCTTTCGTTATTGGTAATATTGAGTATTACAATTTTAATACAGTTTTTTCCTTTCTTAAAATGTGTATACATTCTTTTTGGCATCCTCTGTATAATTATTGGTACTTCCAAGTCTAAGCACACAGTGTATAATGAAAAGACACTAAATGAGAAATCAGGAAATCTAAAGTTGATATTTAGTTCTGTCACTAACTGTACATGAACCTTAAGCCTTCCTATCTATAAAATGGGGATATCATGGAGCCTTCTGGCAGAGCTGTATCAGATGAAATATGTATGTGGAAGTCCTTTGTAAACTGCAAAAAATTTAGGCTGTTCTTGTTGTTCTTACTACTACTACTACTACTACTACTACTACTACTACCACCACTACTATCAGGGTTTTTCTATTACAGACGAAAATTTGAATTATATATAACCAATATAGTACCAGTGGTGAAATTGGCAAAGACTAGTTTTTAAGATATGTGAGAAGGTGGAAAATGTAGTGAATTTGCCCAGTCACTTAGCATTAGTGAAAGACAGTTTTGGCAGTATAATTACTTTTTCCATCTTCAAATATACTGTCTCCCTTTCCATAGAAACTATGTTAGGCAAGTCGTCATAAGTTTAAAATCTTTAAACATGAAAAGGAAAAAGAAAGAAAGAATGAAGTCTCACCTTCAAAACAAATAAATAAATTTTGGATAGGTCTGTAGGTTTGGAGGGGTCTTAACATTTCACTGTCCCACAGATTGTAAACATTACAAGGCCTTGGTGAGCCATGCCCATGAGCTCATTGAGACTTTGGCTCTCTGTATCTCATACCATGCACCTTAGGAAGTTCTTGGATCAGAGGCAGATGTGATCACTTTTGTTATTGTTCCCAGTATGGCCCCAGTTCTGTGGCTTACTGTGTCTACTGATAAAGCAACGAGAGAATCAGGAAGTCACTAGACTATGAGGTTGAATTGATCTTATCAATTTATATTGCATCTTACAGAGTTAATGCTCTTTTCATTTTAGTGTTTGTGGCTGTGGTTAAGTATAATATCTTAAAGTTACACCTCCCTTATTCCTTTTATTTTTTCATAATTCAACAAACATTTATTGAAAGTCCACTGAGTGACCAACACCAGACTATGTCCCAGGGGAGAATCAAAGAACAATGCCAGGGGTCTTTTCTTGAAGAGCTCACAAATCAATGGGGAAAGGACCCAGAAGAAAATAACTACTGGGGTGGCCGGTTTTCCCATTGGTTAGAGCGCAGTGCTCATAACACCAAGGTCGCCGGTTTGATTCCCACATGGGCCAGTGAGCTGCACCCTCCACAACTAGATTGAAGGCAGTGACTTGACCTGGAGCTGAGCTGCACCTCCCACAACTAGACTGAAAAACGACTTGACATGGAGCTGATGGGTCCTGGAAAAACATGCTGTTCCCCAGTATCCACCAATAAAAATTAAAAGAAAATAACTACAATATAAAGAAAAATGGCTATAGATACCTTTGGTTTCAAATGGCCAAATCAGTATTGGGGTTAGTTGATTGAACACTCAGTTGTGTCATCAAGGACCCAGGCTGCTTTCTTTCCCCTTTCTGTTCTGCCAGTCTCAGTGTGACCTGTGATTATTCCTTATTATAAATAGGCAAACTTTTCCAGAAGATTCCTAGGAGACATTATCTCAGAAATCATTGGCCCTAATTGGGCCATATCTAGCCCACCCCTAAAAAAAATAATAGACAGAGGCAATGAGACTTCCAGAATAGGCTTAGGCCAGTCAAGAATTACTTCCGGGGTATAGAAACACTTTCTCCTGATGCTTGTGTATGTGAGATAAACACCCAAACAAAATCGAGGCTTGGAAAACACAGAAGGATGAGAGAATGGATTTTGGAGTAAAATGTCTACAAGAATATGGAGGGAAGAGACTGACCAATACATAGAAGGGGAGTGGGGGAAATTTTCATGGAAGAGATGTTATTTAAGCTGCTATTATAAGATGTATTCCAGAGAACAAACTAATAGTCACCAGATGGGAGGGGGGTTGGGGCGATGGGTGAAAAGGGTGAAAGAGAGTAAGAAGTACAAATTGCCACTTATAAAAAATAGTCATGGGGATGTAAAAGTACAGTATAAAGAATATAGTCAATATTGCAATAACTGTGTAATGTCAGATGGGTACTAGACTTTTTTGGGGTGATCACTTCATAAGATACATAAATGTCTAATCACTATGTTGTATACCTGAAACTAATGTAATATTGTATATCAACTATAATTGAGAAATAATTTTTTTAAAGTAAAAAAAATAAAAATAAAAAAGCAAGCAATGGAGAAATAGTTAAATTATTCTTGGACCACTACTTATAGATGTAGCAAAAGAATTTCAGGTGCTATGATAGAAAAAAACATGATTGAAGAGACACAGAACCTCAGGTTAATCTATTGGGGAAAAAGTAGTTCATAGAAGTTTGGCTGAGAAAGTAACCTTTTAATTTCAATATTCCCAAGTACAATAAAGGTAAAAGAAAATAATGTGAAGGTGCATTTTAATAAAAAGTTGAGCTCTAAAGTAAGTACATAAGAAAAAAAATCAGAGTTAAATTTATCCTTGTATATTCCTGAATCATCCATGCACTACAACAGTGTACAATCTTGTAGGATTTTTAACTTTAAAGTTTGAGACCACCAAGTTAGTCTAAAGAATAGAACAAAAGTAACTGTTCCTACATGGTCTATGCATGAAGACCATTCTGCATTTAAATTAAGTTCTTAAGAGGAATAAATAGAACATTCTATTGTTTGTACTTATCTGTAGGATTTACTCTATCCTATTTTAATATGAAATCTCTATGATCACTTAAAAACAGCTTCAAAATTCATGAAGCAAAAACTTATAAAATTGAAAAGAAAAATAGAAAAATCCATAATAATAGTTGGGAATTTCAATAGTTCTCTTTTTAATCAAATAAGGATATAGAAGACCTTAACAATTGTACCAACCAACTTAACATAACATGTATAACATGTTTATAGAACATTCCACCCAACAACAGCAGAATATACACTGTTTTTAACTGCATTTGGGACATTCACCAAGTTGTACCAAATTCTGAGCCATAAAACAAACCTTAAGAAATCATAAAAATTAAAATCATACAAGTTCTTTGACCATAATAGAACTAACTAGAGTTCAATAACACAAAGATAGCTGCCCAAGTGTTTTGAAATTTTAAAACATACTTCTAAATAACCATGAACCAAGGAAAAAAAAAGAAATCATAAGGAAAATTAGAAAATATTTTGAATTGAATGAAAATGAAAACACTACATATCAAACATTGTGGGATGCATCCACAACACCTTTTAGAGGAAAATCTGTAGAATTAAACACCTAAATTTAAAAAGAATAAGTTTTCATTTTTAAAAACTAGGAAAAGAAGAGCAAATAAAACCCAAAATAAACAGAAGGAAGGAAATAACAGTTAAGAGGAAAAAATTAATGAAATTGAAAGCAGAAAACCAATAGAAAAAAAAAAGGCTGGTTCTTGACAAAAAAAACAACAAAACAATAAAATTGATAAACATCTAGTCAGTTTGATCAAGAGGAAAAGAAGATACAAATTGCCAATATCAGAGATAAAAAAGAGACCATCACTATAGACCTTACAAGTATTGAAAGGATAATAAGCAAACGTTGTAAATTAAATATAATATTATACCACTCCTAACTACTCCCCAAAAATGTTATGCTCCCCAAAAGAAACAACTCATGAAAGTTTATACAGGATTTACTCATAATCTCCCAAATCTGGAAACAACCCAAATACCCTTCATCTGGAATAGACAAACAAATTGTGGTGCATCCACAAAATGGAATGTGATTTAACAACACAAATGGATAGAATACTGATACATGCAACACCATGGATTAATTTCCCATGTGTTATATAAGCCAGATTCAAAAGACTTCATACTATATCAGTCCACCTATAAGACATTCTGGAAAAGGTAAAATTATAGGGACAGAAAACAGATAAAAGCTTTCCAAGGACTGGGAGTAGGAAGAAATACCGACTATAACAGGATGCATGAAGGAATTTCGAGGGGTGATGGAACAGTTCTATATCTTGACTGTGGTGGTGCTTATGTGACTATATGTGTTTGACAAAACTCACAGAACCATAATGCAAAAAAGGTGAATTTTACTATTTACTAAAATAAATGAATAAAACAATCTCTATGACCTAAAAAAAAAAAAAGACGAGTCAGAGTTTTCAGGGCTCAACAGGAGTTTAGAAGAGCATCCAGGTAAGGAAAATAATAGTTAAAGATGTAAAAATCATGATACTTTAGGGAATAACAATAATTCTGGAAGCTGGAGTACAGTTTATGCAAAAGAGTAGATTGGGGAATAAGGCAAGAGGATGAGGTTGGGCCAGATAGGGAAAATATTTGAGTGTCATGCTAATGATTTACACCTTATCCTGAAGGAAATGAAACCGAGGATTTTCAGAAATCTGCAGTCCTTTTCTCAATGTCTTCCTAGTCTTTTTGGAGGTATGCCACTCCTTCTCAAGTAGATTGCTCAGGCCCTGTGTTAGCATTCCCTGAAGTCTTCCATGTTTGTAAAAGTTTTACACTTGAAGTTCCTTTTGGCTGGATATTAGAACCTCGATTCACATCATCTCTCGAGTAGTTTACGTATGTTATTCTCTTCCCCTGTGCATGAAACATTAATATTGAAAAGTCTAAGGATAATACCATACCATGTTTCCCCAAAAATAAGACCTAGCCGGACAATCAGCTCTAATGCGTCTTTTGTTAGCTCTTTTTCCATCATTTCGGAGTTTTTACATCTTCTATTTATTTAAAAATACTGCCCATGTTGTTTGTTCATTCTTGTCCTTGTGTTCCTTCTAGTTTACTCTTCATTTCCAAAATGAACTTTATTTCTAATTCTTTATGGAAATTGTGTTTTTACTAATCACCTAATTTATGAGCTTTAATAATTCTAATTTTATCTTCTTTTCATTGCTTTTATAATTCTTTCACCTCATTTTTTTCTTATAATTACTCCATATGGAAATTGATTGTAGTGTTTTTACGTTACTCATTTCTTAGTGAAATGCGTTTTCATGGTCTTTTAAAGAGAGAGATGTGGGCCAGGGTAGCATTTCTAATCTCATGGGTCTCAAGATCCCATTTCTGTTATTTTCACAGTGATGGAGAGTAGGTTTGGACTCCTTTTCTCCCCTCATCTCTTTTTATCTGGACTTTCTCATCCCTTCATCCCATTGTCCTTGCCTTGCTCAGTTTGGATACAACCCCCAGTAGTTTCTCCTCCGTGTGGGGCTTTGTCCTAGGAGAGGGCTTCAGCTTGTAGTCTTAAGGATTCACAGGACTCAGACCTACAGAATTCTTCAGCAGCATCAGCCCCACTGGTGGCAGTTTCTTAGTCTTACCTATCAGTTAGAGCTGAAAGTCCATTCCTAGCTTCTATTGCTGTTGTGAGCTTTTCAATGAGACCTAATGGCAATTCTGTTTCCCTGGCTCTCAAGGAATTGTGTAAGCATTCCCTCCACAGATTACGGCATGTTCTTACTACATGTGGATTTTGTAGTGTTTGCTAGTTTGCCCCGATCTGCTCGTATTTTGGAGTTGGTATACATACCTTGTCGACTAGTATTGTATATGTTGTTCCTTTTTTGTTTTGCTGTAGTAGTTCCTCCATTTTTATAGGGAGGTTTGAAAACTATGCCACATCATCTTTCCAGAATTCCTCCAGTGTTCTTGAGGAAAAAAAAAAATTGTTCTGTAATTTCGTAATTGAAAACTGTATTATGTTTTTGACACATATAACATCACTTAGAAAAGTTGAGCTTTTGGGTTACATTTTTGAAGTACCCTGGAATTCTAAGAGCCATTATTTTTGCTTTTGAATTTGCACCTCATTTGGATCAAAGATGTGGTTGGGATTCGCATAATCGTGATATTGTAGAATAGCTTTGGCATCAGGTAGATCTGGATTCAAATTCCACTTCTGCCACTTATCATTTTTCTTTTCCCATATTAATTCATTTCTTCTGAGGTTTTCCTCACCTCTGACATGAAAATACTACTTCTACAACAACTACTACTACTAAGTATCTCAAAGGGTAATTTGGATTGTTGTATTGGATATTTGACTGAACGTTAATAAATTCATGTTTACAATTAGGATTTGATTGCATCCTAATTCATAGAAGTATAATAAGGTGACAATGTAGATGAAAGTTGAAAGTATAATAATTTCTTTTATATTACATAAAAAACTTTGTTGTAGAATTTTAGGAAAAAAATGGCAATTCAGTGTTTTCAAAATAATCTTATTAATAATCTTATTAATACATCAACTTTTGATATGTCCTATCATAAATTGTATTCAAATGTTCAATATTGCTGACATCATTTCCCATAGCAATTGGGAGGGGCAGATATTATGGATAAAGAAGTTTTGTCCTTACACTTGGGAAGAATCTGACTTGGGTCCTCCCTTCACCATTTACTAAAAGCTTAGTTTGGTTTGTTATGCTATCAGTGAAAGCTTCCTTTTGTAGCTGCCAGTTCACCTATAATCAAATTCAGTGAATGTTAATTGAGCATGTACTTACCGCTAGAAACTGGCATAGGCACTGGGCATAAAACAATGAACAAGACAGAGTTTCTGCCCTCCTGGAACTTAGAGTTTAATGCCAAAGGTAAACAAGCCACTACTGCATAGAGTGGCAAGTACTGTTATAATATAGAACAATCAGGGATTATAAGAGGAGCAGTTTAACCCACATTTGAGGTTCAGGAAAGGCTTCCTGAGGAAAATGATACCTTAGTAGCTGAGGATGTGTAGGAATTCCCAAGCTAATAGGAAAGGGGACAAAAAGGGCATGTGCAAAGGCTGGGAGACACTTACAAGTCTGAGGACTTGAAACTGTAAAGACTAATAAGCAGTGTTCCAAATACTGGCTGATGAAGTTCAAACTCACCAGGAGAGTTTTTAGCAACACAGATGTTTTTTATAGGTCCCACCTCAGACTTGATGAATCACATTCTTAGAGAGTGTGTGTCAGGATTCTGATTATTAGCTCCTGTGGGGTGCCACTGGCTTAGGGCACGTAAGAGGGTTTGCAGAAGGGGTACCAATGCAGGGAAGGTAAGGCAGGGAAGCTGGGGGCACACTATGGAGGGTTTGGAAGCCACATGTGAGTTTGGATTTTATCCTAAGGGCGGGAGGGGGGATGCTACAGAAGGATTTGGGGTATATGGGGATGGGATGATCAGATTTATGATGTATGAAAATCACTAAATTTACTAAAATATGACCCCTACTTTCATGAGAGATACAACCTAGTTTATGAGGTTCAACTTCTTTGAACCTCAGTTTTCAAAATCTAAAATAGAAATAACATCTATTTGGAATGGTTATTTTGAGGTTTAACTGAGAAAATAAAATGCCTGATATGTATTTGGCACTTAAAATATTTTAATTACTGAAAATAGTGTGGAGGTTCCTCAGAAAATTAAAAACAGAACTACCTTATTACCCAGCAATTCCACACCTGGGTATTTATCCAGAGAAATCCAAAACAGTAATTTGAAAAGATATATGCACCCCTATATTTACTGTAGCTGTTCACAATAACCAAGATATGGAAACAACCAAAATGCCCATCAGTAGACGATTGAATAAAGAAATTGTGGTACATTTATACAATGGAATATTACTTTGCCATAAAAAGAATGAATTCTTACCATTTGCAACAACTTGTATGGACCTAGAAGATAGTATGCTAAGTGAAATAAGTCAGACTGAGAAAGACAAATACCATCTGATCTCACTTATATGTGGAATCTAAAGAATAGAATAAAAAATATAAAGAATAGAATAAACAAACAAACAAAATCGAAATAGACTCAGAGATACAGAGAACAAATTGATGGTTGCTAGATGGGAGGGAGGTTGGGAGGAAGGGTGAAGGGATTATGAAGTACAAATCGGTAGTTTCAAAATAGTCATGCAGCTGTAAAGTACCGTAAGGGGAATATAGTCAATAATGTAAAAACTATGTATAGTTTCAGGTGGGTACTAGACTTAGCGGAGGGATCACTTTATAAATTATATAAATGCCTAACCACTGTGCTGTACACCTAAAACTAATATAAAATAATATTGAATGTCAACTATAGTTAAAAAATATAGTCACGGGATGTAAAGTACAGCATAGTGAATAAAGTCAATGGTATTGTAATAGCTATGTACGGTGTCAGATGGGTAGTAGCTTTGTTAGGGTTATCACTTTATGAGGTGTGCAAATGTCTAATCACTAGTTGTTTTGTACTCTTGAAACTAATAACAAAAAAAATAGTCATGAGAATATAAAGTACAGTACAGGAAATACAGTCAATAATACTGTAATAACTATGTACAATGTCAGATAGGTAATAAACTTGTTGGGGTTATCCCTTTGTGAGGTATATACTCGTAAATGTCTGATCACTGTATTGTTTTGTACACCTGAAACTAATTTTAAAAATTGAAAAAGAAAATCACCTTCTCGCTCACTCTAAGGTCAAAATTACATGCTGATTCCTCCACTCAGAATCCCCCTCACCCTGGATAATGCCTCAGGCGTCAGGCCTCGCTTACAAACATCCTCTCAGGAGGCACTCCTTGAATCTTCACACCAGCAGAGATGCCCTTGTATATATTTGCAATATCTTTCCCCTTTTCCCTTAGGGCTATTCATTATGCTTTCAATTTCTTAATGCCCATGTTCCCCACAGATTCTAAGAGACATGATGGCAAAAGTAAATACATAGTTAATCCATATTATTCACAGATTCTGTTCAGGAAATCGCTTACTTGCTAAAATGTTTTGTGACTCCAAAATCAATATTCATGGCACTTTCTCTATCATTCTTGCACATGCACAGAGAGGTGAAAAATTTGAGAAGCCCAAAATGCATGCTTTCAGCTGAGGTCGAACAAGACGATGCTCCGCCTTCTTGTTTCAGCTCTCATACAGTTAATAAGCATCCATGTTGCAGTCTACGTAGTGCCACATTTTCCACATTTTTGTGTTTTTTATGGATGATTTCACTGTTTAAAAGGGTGCTGAAGCACAGTGCACAAGTGCTGTCTCATGTTCCTAAGTACAAGAAGGCCGTGATGTGCCTTACAGAGAAAATACGTGTTAGGAAAGCTTCATTCAGGCAGCAGTTAGAGTGTGTTAGCCATGAGTTCACTGTCAGTGAGTTAACAATATATGAAATAAAATGTCTTTAAACAGAAACACACATAAAACAAGGTTATGTATTGATCAGCTGACAAAAATGTGACCAGAGGCTTGCAGGCACCAAACCCTGTATTGCCCTTAGGAGCAATGGTTCACTATTCACTAATTCCAGTTTTGTGATGATTTTTATAGAACATGACTACTACAAATAATAAGATTCAACTGTATCTTATTAACTTCTATATCTCCGATAGTTAACACAGTGACTCATGTAACAGTTGTTCAATAAATATTTGTTGAATTGTGTGTATGTATATATACATACTTTATACATCCATACATAGATATTATATATAATATAGAAATAAGTTATACTGTATTTGTTTTTCATGCCACAGGCATACCTCACAGCCTTATTATTACTTTTTGCTTTAAAAAAAATGCTAAATGTCAGTTTATTATTGGTGTCATCTTTATTGTTATCTAGGATGCTGGAGAAATGGTTCGTTCTTTTGTTGGTGGTTTGGAACTTGTTGTCAATTTACTGAAATCAGACAATAAAGAAGTTTTGGCAAGTGTATGTGCGGCTATTACCAACATAGCAAAAGATCAAGAAAACTTAGCTATTATTACAGATTACGGAGTTGTCCCTTTATTGTCCAAACTAGCAAATACAGTAAGTAACACATCTTTTTATTTTACATGCCCACTGTCATAAGATATCATGGTGTAGGGGCAAAAACAATGAGCTTCAAGTCCAAAGACCTGGATTCAAGTTTAACATCCATCACTTATGAGGTGTGAGATTTTTGGTTAATTCATTTAATTTCTCTGAGACTAATAAATGTGAAAGTATATTTTTAAACTGTCCAATGTTTATATGCAATATCCTTGTGAAATAGAGGCTGTTTTCCATTTGTCACTGGCAAGTAAAGTGGTGACAAATATCTTATTGTAGAAGTGTTAACTATCATCTTCATCACATCATCATTATTATTATCCTTAAGACGATTGTTCATGCCAACTTTAGACATTAAATGTGCCTCCCCCAGCTTAGCAAGCTTGGATCAATGGCATTCTCCAGCTAGAAGACTTTGGCAGTCACTGTATTGTTTATCCAGAACTGTGCCAGATAGAATAAGCAGCCCTGAGAGATAATGACTTCACCACGACCAGGGGTATTTGAGCATAGCTTGCTCTACCACTTGGCAGAAAAGCTGTAGAGCAGAAATTCAATCACTGGAAGGATGCTTGGTCTAGAAGACTTTTTAGAGCTAGTCTAATACTGAGTTCCTAAGAATATCTGACAGATTCAGTCAAGGACACCAAGTTATTGCCTTAAGAGAACAGTACAATTAATGAACAGGAAGCTATATCTTTTTTCAGTTATGTTATGCCTATACGAGATAATTACATACAAAAAGAAGGATAGCCTGCATAAAGAACACAGAAAGGAAAATGGCAGACTCAAAATGTCATTGCTTGCTTCCCTGTCTTTTCCCTCTTGAGAACCAAAGTGTATTACTCATATAGAAGTATTCCTAGAGTGATCAAGTGGAATTAATCTATTTATCCCAGTTAAGTAAAGTGCTCCATTAAGAATGTCTTAAATTATTTTCATTACTAAACTACTTGCTGATCTGTAATTCTGTGTTGTGAGTAGATTTCCTCAAAAGGAAGTTGGTCCTTGAACAAATAGTAATAATAGTAATAATACTAATGATGATGATGGCAGGCAGATAACTAATGCCAGACTCCTGATCACCTTTGAGTGCACTGACAATGTTCAGTTCCTAAAAAATCAGGATTGAAACTTTGCCCATTGGTGACCCAGCAAAATACTAGTTCCCTTCAAGAGAGCACGAGAGTAGCCAGCTAGCCCTTCTCTCTTGACTCATTGACTTTTTAGCAGGCAATAAACATCTTCTAGAGCATGAACATGATATCAAGGGATCATTACAGTGCACATAACACCATTCATTTCCTTTATGCAGAATAATGATAAACTGAGATATCATCTAGCAGAAGCTATTTCACGTTGCTGTATGTGGGGCAGAAATAAAGCAGCCTTTGGTGAGCACAAAGCAGTAGCTCCATTAGTGCGTTACCTGAAATCGAATGACACCAATGTGCATCGAGCGACAGCACAAGCTTTGTACGAACTCTCAGAAGATATCGATAACTGCATCACCATCCACGAGAATGGCGCCGTCAAGGTACAGTTGGTTGACTTTGTGGTTTTGTCCAGGTTAGGCAAATGTGGCTGAAAAGAAACTTCAGTCACATTAAGGTTTTACGGAAGGGGGTATTTAGACACAAAACTGCCTCCTTGTTGGGCTATAGCTGCAGTTGTGTCATGTGTTATCATGGATTATGCGGCGGAAGAGTTGCATAGCGATAGAATTTTTCTAAATCAAAGAATATAAAATATACTCAGTAAAATAAGTAATCATTCCATAACTTGAATTTGAGTAAAGAAAATTTACAGTGTATGAACCATCAGTGGTAATATATTATTTACTTAGCCCTTAAATAATAAACTATAGGCACCAACTTAACAGCAAAGGAGCTGACTGAAACAGCAACTAGTCTGCAGTTGGACAGTCTTAACCATAATAGCAAAGGACCAATTCAAAGACATTTAAAAAAAAAAAATCTATGTTCAAATTTTCTTTGCCTTTAACCAATATACAGGTGGGAGAGTTTCTGCTCATAGACTAATGTATATACGCACTGGAAAGCACCTAGAGCTTCTGAATGGAATATTTTGTTGACAATAAATATAAAAATACTTAAGAGTTCATGAACAGTTTACATGTGTTAGGAAAAATTGATTTAAAGTGTTAGTTCTTTTCTATCGCTTATTTCCTTATACAATATAATTTTACTGTTTATTACCTCAATTGGGAGCCTATGACAACCAGGTGCATTTACATTTTAAAATGAATGCCCAAAGAGGGCTTGATATTTTAGACAGGAATTAATAAAAACCTCCAGTTAATCATATCTAGTCAGATTTATATGTGCCGAGTACGAAACATGTCAGGAGGAATCAGTCTCTTAAAATGCCAATTGGTAATTTTTTAAGGTGTTAATTTATCTTTCAAATCTATTATAGATGAATATGATGTTAACTTTTCTGAAATTAAACCTAATGTACATTTAAGTGTGTCAACCTTTCCGTTATAAATCTGTTCTTACAGCACATACATTTGGCCAAATTAGTTCCTTTAAGCAAAAAACTGGCATTAAAAGCACCTTTTAAACTAAGCACTGATTTTTCAAAGTAAATTATAAAAAAATATATTGGAATGTTAACTCCAAGTTGCTAAAGAATGATAAAAATGCTGTCACTTCTCTATGATTATGTTCACACTTCAAAAAAGAAGACATTTCTAATTTAAAATTACTATGTACATTCTATTATTGAAGAGGACTTGCACAGCCTAACCTGCCATAAGTATACAGTGTTGTAAAAAAATGAAGCTATAAAATTTAATTAGTCTGGTAAATTATCTGACATATAACATATGCTTAGACCATTGCCAGGGACTTTAAGAAGAGAATTTCTAGACTACTCAGAAAATTTTTACATTTAATAAGGTTTGCATGTTACCGTTCAGTTGACATATATGCCAAGTGCCTATGCAACTCGCAATTATTTCGTCTAAGGCAAGTCAATAGGTAATCTAAAATCATTTATAAATTGTATTCTGCTATAAGAAGTGTTGAAATTGTGTTCACCCTCCCACACAGTTTACATATACTATAAAAAGAAGCAATAAGAATGACTAGGGTGAGGAGAGAGAAAGAAAAAAGCAAAGAAAGAAAGTAGGGTTTGTTGTGACCCTTTCCTGGGTCATCTTAGAGGATCTTGAGGACCTCTCTGTCTTGTCCATTTGCATTCCCAACTGGAGGATAACTGTAAAGAACAGGGCTTTTTAAAAATTGTACTCTGTGGAGGCAGCCCTTACCATGGGCTCTCCCTCTTGGGGCTGTGGGGAAAGCATATGGACCTGTGTCTCCCTTCTCTGGTTTTCTTTAAGGAGGAAAAAATATGTGGATGTGGTGTACTGGGTGTAGGTAGAATAAACGAGGTTTGGTAGTTTCTTGGATCTGGGGAATAAAGGAAAGAGTTGAGTCAAAAATGACTCCAGGTTTCAGGCTAGATGAAGAGGAAGATTTCTTAGCCAAGATAATGCAAGAAATTATTTGGCACATGAGGGGTGATTAAAATACCTGCAGTGAATGTGTCACAATGTGTAACTGCTAACATTTCTGACACCAAACACATATAAACTTTATCCACTCTTTTGGCAAACCCCTGGCTGTTTTTATTTCTAATTGCTGTTGAACCTTTCTAGTCAAATGCTTATAGTGTTATTTCCCAGGTCTGCAAACATTCCTGCTGCAGCTGCCCATGAGCAGTGCTAACAGACTCTTTGACAATTACCAGAGTCATCCTGTCACCCTGTTCATAAGTAATTTATTCTAGAATTAGCATCCTTCTTCTCACAATTTCCTCAACAGAAGTGGCTGACGTTATGCAATGTATCTGTCTCATACAAACTGATGTTTATTCTATAATCACAGTGAAGGAATATTGACGGTCTAGAATAGATTGAGTTCAGTTTCTAATGTGTTAATTTAAATGGTCAGTTTGAATTTTAGGTCAGAGCAGTGCTTTCCAGTAAGAGTGGAATGTAAGCCATATATGTAATATTAAATTTTCAAGTGGCCAGAATTTAAGAAAAGATAAAAAGAAACAGGTGAAATTCATTTTAGTAATATGTTTTCTTTAACTCAGTATATCCAAAATATTATTTCAACATATAATCAATATAAAAATACTAATATTTTACTTTTGTGTATGTGTATTAAGTCTTCAAAAAGTGTGTTTTACACTCATAATACATCTCAGTTTGGACCGGACACATTTCAAGTTCTCACTGGTGTCTAGTGACAGCACAAGTCTAGAGACAGGAGAGGGGAAAATTCAGAAAGTACCAGTGGAGAGGTTTTAAGCCATGAGTGAGGGTGGATAAGATGTTTTGGGCACAGAGTTTAGAGAAGCCTGCAAAATGTCTACATGTTCACCCACAGAACATGTAAACTAGGAAGAAGAGCTGTCAGAGTAAACTTTGGAAGTGAATAGGTCAACTAGGAGTTCTAGAAGCTAAAGGAAGAGTGCGTTTCCAAAAGGTTTGTGTTCAAACACTGCTGAGCAGTCGACAAGGGCCTCCTGATTCAGTTATGTAATCTTTGTGTTTGAGCCTTTCCCGGTAAGAATCTCTTCTATATGAACTAATAATTCCCGTGCTCTAGTAAATACAATGTGATCGGAGTAATGCAATATTTATTCCCTTTTGGATTGTACACAGACCTCCTGAAAAACATTAGCTCAGGGTCTTGTATCATTGGAAAACCTTGTGAATGGGGATGCAGAGCTATTGGCAACTCTACTGACAATGTGAAACGTCTAGGAAATGTACCGAAGTCATTTGCTAATTATAACAAAACTGTAACATAGGAAAGTAATATAGGAGGGGAAGGACGGCAGGAAAAACTGAGCAAGACAAACCCTTTCCTAAGACAGAAAAAGTGATCAAATAGAAAGATGATGAGCAACTATAAAAGGCATTGAGCTCCCTTCCCCATGGTGACATTGGATTTGTTTTTGCAAATGTCTATACCAGGCAAGTGAAAGCCAGGTTATGGCCTATAACTTTCTGCAAGGCAGGAAATTGAAGAAATTGCACAAACTACAACCAGAAGTGGGTCCAGCAGTGGGAGACTGAGGGGGAGAATATTTCAGTTGGAGTGGAGCTGAAAGGGTTGTCCTGGTTGCCTCGCACATGCAGCAGCATTCAGAGAACAGGTCAGGTGAACACAGGAGCAGACACCCCACAGTATTTCTAAGCCTGGCACAGTAAGAGAAAACACTAGTAAAGCTTTGGAGTCAAGTAAATGTACCTTAGAGACTGAGATGACTCAGGATCTCAGTGTCTCTGTGCAGTCTACATACCCAATGTTTTATCAAACTGGGATATTTTCTATTAATTAAAACTCTTAGTGTACCTTTGTGATTTTGGTACTCTCCTCACATTTCAGATTTTCCCTGGAGTGCTGGGGATTGGCCAGTTGGCAGGAATTCAGTGACTTAGAAGGACCAGTAGGTGTCAGTGACTATATTATGAGACCACATATACAGTCATATACAAACCTGTTTCTGATTGACTTTTCTTTATTTGCATTTTTCCTTTAAAGTAAGAAAGAAACTTATGATTACTTAAGTGATTACTTAAGGGTTTGATTACTTAAGGGTTTCCATAATAGATTTTAGTTTGTCATGTTTAACTTAATATTAATACATATATAAAATGTTTTCCTTCACTTTTATTTTTTTAACTTAAAAATGTAATAGTTTTAAGGTATAATGGATGTACACATGCACATATTTAAAATGTAAAATTTGGTAAGTTTTGATGTGCACACACACACACACACTCACAGTAAATCCTCCTTCTTGACCTCCTCTGTCCTGGGGCAACCGCTGATCTGCTTTCTGCCAATATAGATTAGTTTGCATTTTCTAGAGTTTAACATAAATGGGATCACATAATATGTGCTTGTTTTTGCTGGGTTTCTTGCACTCCGCTTAATTATTTTCATATTCATCCATGCTCTTACATGTATCAATAGTCCACTCTTTTATTGCTGAGTAGCATTCTATTGGCTATATCACAATTTGTCCTTTCATTTGTTGATAGATAGTTGAGTTATTTCCAATTTGGGGTTATTACAAATAAAGCTGCTATAAATATTCGTGTACAAGTTTTTTGTGCGCGCATATGCTTTCACTCCTCTTGGGTAAACACCCAGGAGTGAATGGCTGGGTCATACGGTAGGTGTATGTTTAACTTTTTAAGAAATTGTGAAACTGTTTTCCAAAGCGGCTGTGCCATTTTACATCCCCACCAGCCGTGTGTAAGGGCTTCCTCACCAATATTTGGTATTGTTACCTGACTGAACCGAGTCCAATGACTCAATACTTTCCAGTCAAAAGACAACTCTGAGAAGATTTTATGAGAAGGAATGTACTTAATTGTGTGCCGGCAGGCAAGGACACAGGGAGAGGGTCACTTCCCCAAAGTGGCCTGTCCCCAAACAAAGGATAGGATTCGTCTTTATTTACATGTTTGGCATAAACATTGAGGTGAGACTCCTCATCACATGTAAAGGTGGGGACATTCCTGCACATGTGCAGTAAGAAAACATGCCATACGTATCCCATGTTCAAAGATGACAGAAAATCTCCATCCTTGGTGGATATTTTCATATTGCAGTGAGGGTCTGGTGAGAAGAGTTCATGAAGAGGTCAGAATAGAGCTCTTCAGGCCTCTTTGGCCAGCCTCAGACATTTGAGCCCCTAGTTTTGTAACTCATCCTGGGCATCTCCCTGAAAAGACAGTTGCGGCAATTGTCAATGTCAAGGGTGGCACAGGTATGGAAGAAAGTTTAACTAATTAAGTCTCAGCCCTTTTGTTAAACAGTTAGCAAATTATAGGATGTGGTTACAAAAACCTTATAACCTTATATATCCAGAGTGTTCTAAATGAGTTTACAGGCTAATCTAAGCAAAGTTATAAATTCTAAATAAAAGTGAGTCTATGCTAAACCCCCTGGAAGGTTGTGTGTGCGTGTATCTATCTATCTATCTATCTATCTATCTATCTATCTATCTATCTATCTATCATCTATCTATCTATCTATCTATCTATCTATCTATCTATCTATCTATCTGGCTATCTATCATCTATCTATCTATATGTTACAGAATGTTCAGTCTTTTTTTATATTTCAGACATTCTAATAGGTGTGGAATGATAGCTCATGATTTCAATGTCAATTTTCCTAATGACTAATGATGCAGAACATCTTTTTATATTTTTATATGCTTATATGCCCACTCTATAACTCCTTCAGTAAAGTGTTCAAATTTTTTTGACAATTTTCAGTTGTGTTGTTTTATACTGGGAGTAGAAGGTTACCTTATACTGAGAGAGAAAGACTTAAGGAGTTTCTTATTTAAATGGTGGTTTGGAATAATAATATGAAATACATAAGAAGGGCCTAGGAAAGTTAAAGTGATCACAAGTTCTGATCCCAAATCGGGAGTTGTAGCAATTTATAGAAAGTTTTATGAGGGTATAAAAGTTAAATTAAATTTATACATTTAATATACATTTAATATACATCAAAGTCAACTTTGTAGAAAAATATTAAAATATTAAAATTATTAATAGCTAATAAAGGCAATCATGGAAGGAATATTTCAGAATTGTTTGATTCCTTTTTCTAAGTTTACGTTAGAGTATACCCTTTATCCAATGCTCCTTAACCTTTACTATGGACACTAATCATCTGAGAATGTTGTTAAAATGCAGACCCTGAGCCAGTGGGTCTGGTGTCGGGCCTGAGACTCTGCATTTCTAACAAGTACCAAGGTGCTGCTCTTGCCTTCTGTCTGGGAGCACACTTGGACTAGCAAGTCCTTAGCCCTGCAGCAAGGACCCCAGACCAGTTGTCCCAGGCCACAAGCAGCTTTGTCCATTTAGAAACATTAGCTGTTTTTCTGCTGACAGGAAAAATGGTTAGGAAGCACTCTTCTAGAAGAAAACCATATAACATATTATTGGATATCCTTTCAAAGGCAATAAAATTAATTGCATTAGCCAGGGGTCTGGCATACTGTCTCTAATTTTATATTCCTAGATTGAAAGCTTATAAGGTTAAAAATAATTGCAAAAACCGCAATTACTTTTGCACCAACCTAATAGTATTTTATATAGGACACTTGTCTCCTTCTTCCACGCCAGCTCTGCTTCACTACATCGAATTCACCTTGTTGCTACTAAGGCACCACCATCCCCGTACGCCCCTCCCCACCCCTGCCCCAGCAAAATCGATTTTCCTCCCCTCTTGAAAGCCAAAAAGGAGAAAAGATGAAAAAGAGAGCTGCATGTAAAGTGTAGCAAAAGAGCTAGATAACAATGAAAGCAATATCTTTTTCATTTATTCAGCTTCCTATATGCCCGATACTATTGTGAAAGCACGTTTACACATACTCTTCCACTGAAGCTTTTCTGTTCTCCAAGGAGATGGGGATTATTATCTCCATCTTACAGATAAAGAAACTGAGTTTCATAAAGGTCGAGTAACTTGTCCCAAATCACCCAGGTCATAAAGAAAGGACCCAATAAATCAGTTCCAGAGTTTGTTCCCTTAATCCCCATTGCTAGGTGAGCCTGAAGGACCCCAAGGCACATGTATGGGTGTGGGCCCCTGCATTTAGGGCTCTGTTGAACTACTAAGCCTGGTTGAGAAACTGCTTTACGAGGCAGAGCAGCTGTCTGGGAAGGCACACGGGGAATGGGACTTGGCGGAGAACACACTGGTTTTATGGTAGAATGGTGCCTGTCGGTCCTGTCACAGCCCTCACCTCCTTTCTTGAAAATATGTCCCAAGTGCTCTATTTTTCTCCTTAGTTTTCATGATTTTCCAGCCTCTCTGACTGCCCTTGCAGCTTTCACATAGTCTTAATTTATGCCAATTAATCATTATTACTAGTAAGAGTTATAGTATATGAAGTTAAAACCAGATGATTTGTGATTTAACATATATATATATATATATATACATACATATATATATATATACATACATATATATATACATACATATATATGTATATATTTCTATCTTTACATAAACTTTAATAATAAGGGTAGCTTTGTTTGCCAAAGGTAGGTTTAGAAACTTGTTATAGATAAGGAAAAGGGTTAAAATTAAGTGCAAAACTCATGTATTCAGGTTCTTTAGTTTCAATTATGTTAATTCTAAAAATGTCATACACACACACACACACACACACACACACCCCGGGGGTGCCAAAAAATGTATACAAGTGGACGCTTTGGTCAACGTTGCTCAAGCAGTAGTTCGCCATAATCAGAAGTGTCTGGACGCTGATGGTAACTACTTTGAGCACCTCTTGTAATTGAAGAAGTCAAACGTAACTTGTATTCATCTTTTGTTATTGGTGTATATCTAGTATTACAATTTTAATGTAATTTTCCTTTCTTAAAATGTATACATTTGTTTGCACACTCTGTGTATACACACACACATATATATTTAATATATGTATATTATATATATATATACACACGCACATACATACACAGCATAAAATGCCATTAATATTAACTAATTACCTTTCCTTATGGCCTCGGCACACATTTTCTCTCTGCAAACTCTTCTCCTCTCTTCATCCTTAATTTAGATGCACCTGCTCCAAGATGCTTTCTTGGACTTCCCGGATTAAAGTATGTTACCACTCTGTTACTTTCATTCAACAGTGTTTCCTTCATAGCATTTGGCACACCTGGTAATTATTTTGTCCATTTACTTGTTTTTGATCAGGCCCTTCTCATAGTGTCCATGAGGGTTATGAGACTCTGTCCTACTTGCTCCTCCTGAATTCTGGGAGTAGTGAATCGAAGGGCAGGCCCTGGCTGTGTGGAGAATCCATATACCATATCTTCATTGTATTCCTCTATTTTAAATTTCACCAGATGATTTGGAGCCACCCATTAAATGAATAATTAGCAAATATTAGAATAGTAGGCTGAATAATAAGAGATTTCAGTGCTTTCCTTAGACTAACAAATAGTTAACATAAATAGCTATGTGTATTTTATAGAATGTATATCATAGGATAATCTCTTTTTAAAAATAGCAGCCAATTACTGAGTATTCACAGCTGGACGAGGTGCTTTATTCCTTATTTAATCTTCACAGGAACCCTGTGATGCAGGCAATAGTGCCCCATTTTAAAGATCAGGAAGCTTTGGTTCAGCAGTCTAAGCAATGTGTCCAAAGTCACATAGAAAGAAAGATCCATCTGGATTCAATAAATTGCAAGCAACACAAATATCTCAAACAAGCCTAGGCATCAAAGAGGATGCATAGATGTTTGACAGATCTCAGGGGCAAGAAAGCAACAGAGCCCTAAGAAGGTGTTAGGAAAAGGGATTTAAAAGTTTTTTTCATCTTTTCTTTCATTTCTCCTCCTTTCTATATCCATTTAATTTTACTCTTTCTCTGCGAGTTGGCTCTATACCTCTAGTTTGCTCTGCTGTTTCTGCAAGGTTTACCCTCCAGTCACCTAGCGGGGCCACATATTTTTTCTCACTTTCAATTTAAAAAAGAAAAAAAAACTCAGGGAAAGGAATCTGTCCCAGTTTGGGAAAAGTACCCACCCTTAGTCCAATCAACTGTGGACAGGAAAACAGCATGGTATTTTACAAAATGGCTTCCAAGGCTTGGAACTAGAGGTACAAGGACAGTTAAGAGCATTTCTGGTGAGCTGGGAAGACCTTAAAAAGGTATACAGTAATGTAACAAGCTGTGATTAAGATTTCTGGACCTATCAGCATAAGAAATTGCTCGGTCAGTTGACATTCACTGCCTTTTACTATCGTGCTGTTATTTAGTGTATTTTAGAATTACATATACTTTTATTGTGAGGTGATCATTCCAAATCTTTCAAAGATGTACAGTGGGCATTTTCCCAATAATTCTAAAGTGTGCCTTGTTTGTTGAAATTATAAGTTCTTGCTAACAGCTTTGGCTTGTGTTAGTTATTATTATTATTTTATTTTATTTTTATTACAGAACTCTTTCATAAGGCAAGCTTTGTGAGTTAAATGGATGTAAATTATAAAATGTGAGAGGTAATTATTTATAGTTTTTATTGAAAATATTCCAGACCTAGCTATTGCCAACTGCTGGTATGGATTTAGTATTCTGAAATTTAAATAGTAAGTTTGGGCTCTTATTTTTGTCAAAAACTTTGTGATTAAATGGTGTATTATTATACTGTCAACCTACATTTAAGAAAAGACACTCCTTCACCATTTTAAATCTATGCAAAACAGTCTTCATTTTATGCACATACAAACCTGTGAAGCATTCACATGTTGGTTTTGGGATTTTAAACTTGGCAAATTACAGATTCCCACTTTTATATCTGTCACTGCTGCTCCAAATTTTGAATTGAAACCAGAGGATATATCTGGCACTCACACCAAGCTAATGCTTTTCCCTTGCTTTAAATTAGCTGCTACTTAATAATTAAGAAAGAGTGCAACTAGACGGCAGATAGCATTAGGACAATAATGTATCCAGATTACTGTCAACTGTGCAAAGGCTACTTGAATTTTTGGCAGTTTAAAAACCAAAAACCTGTCCATCATGTTGCATTCAAACATGGCAACAGGTGAACGCCCTAACCTTTTATTTTTGTTTTGTTTAGAGGAAACCAATGAAAAGTAAAAACAAAAAGTCATTTCCATCCGAATTGTATAAAATACCTATCAGGTATGAGCCTCCCTTCCTGAGTTGGGTGAAGCCGGAAACCATGACCTTGATACTTGCTCCTGAGTGGCGTATTTTTAGAGATTGTTACTCACATATCCTAATAAGTTTACTGTAGAATCTCTGCCAGGTAAGAAAATATTTTAGGGTTAAGGAGTGTTGGAGTCCACGAAACTTAAATTTGAGGCTGGAGAGTTTTTCTTTTTCTTAACATAATAATATCACCAACATTAGTCACGTTAGGCTACATTACAGTTTTCTGATCACAAATAAAAGAAAATGACAGGACTGGGGAGTTTATCTTGTCTAAACTATATAGTCCAGGATTCCTTAAATTTAAATAGGTTTGGGTATCAAGGCATTAGGTTGGCGTAAGATGCTGCTGGCACATGTTAAAGCATCTTTTGGTCTCAGAAAAAGGTACTTTTCCTACCGAGCTGTAGGTCTGTTGGCGCTGTTCACCAGTAGCTATGCCCCGCAGCTTTTTTGGTGATAAATGATCCGTTTCAAATAAATGAAATGGCATCCAACTCTGCAGAAAGAATCACTTTCTGAAAAAGCGAGACAGTTCTGTAGGGTCAAAAATGCACAAACAGTATGGTAAAATAAAGTATATGCTGCTCTTTTTCATGGAAAAGATTGCTACTGCTACTTTTGCCAAATTCAATCAATGTGCCAAAAAGTCGAGGAATCTGGCAGGGACTAGTGAGAGCAGTTCCATCTTTCATCTATATTTCTTCTCTGTATTTATCTAGCTTCAGAAAATGCCGGGAATGTCTTTTCCTTCCGACTTGGCCCTTTAGCTAAACCACAGAAATACACCGGGCAGTTTCTCATAATTGTTTGGTTACTGATGGTACAGTCGGTCTTTAAACTTGTGAGAAATATATTGTTTCCATTGGATATTTATGAAAAACACCAACAACTGTTTGTTTTCATTTTCTGAAAATTATCCCAGGAACAAAACAAAATCACTTTTTTTTATTGGCAGCTACTTGACTCAATACACAAAGGCAGGAGGCCAGCTCATTATTTTTGGCCTTCAGCTGACCCAACATGGTTTTCTCGTATAAGAAGCTATTCACAGATGCTAGACGTAAGAATTAATAATAATAATAATAATGGTATTTCAGACTTCATAAATAAGTAGTTTTTGGCACTCAGAATATATCTTCTCTTTTTCCCTTGAAAACAGCAATCCTGTTATATACAAAAAGTAAACAGTGCTCGAATTAGCACGTTAGAGTCTTTAATGTACCAAAAATATGCATGCATTAACGTTTCCTTCTAAAGCTCCTTTTTTTCACTTCCTTCAGGATCAATCAGTTTTTGTTATTAAAAAAAAATACTAAACTCTTAGGTTCTTAGGAGCTGTGTTCTCTGTATTTTTCAACCCATTGCCATCATGTAAGATGTCTCTTTGAAATGTCTTTGGACACAAATTTAAAAGTACAGGTGCTAAACAAAAGTTACATTTAAAAAATCAAATTAATTATAGCTTATGCAAATTAGAGCAACTATGTCTGTGGTTCAGGAGTGATTAAACCTAATGGCTTATTCTTATGGTTAACAAGTCAGGACTTGTTTATAATATCTTAGTTTGCAGTGAGTGAGCTTTTAGGAAAAAGCTCTTCCTTCTCTTGGTCTTTGTTTACCTGTGAGTAAAAGTAAGAAAAATATTTCTAAAATTTAAGCTATCATTTTTTATAACCCAAGTTTAAAGTTTTGAATCCCTGAGGAGGAGGGGGGGAATCAGAAAAGCACCCCTAACGCTCCATTTACAGCAATGAGAATGATGTGCAGTTTGAGGGGGTCTCTTTACAACATGGGGCTTAGTATTTATACCTCTACTTATTGTAAGAAGTAACTTAAAATATGCACACTAACTACTGCAAATGTTGGTATTTTCACTAGACCATAATTTTCGGATTGGGGGAAATCTGATCAAATGTATGTTAAAATTAATTTCTAAGGTATTTTTTTTTAGATGGTCACTTACCAATCTATGTGAACAAACCACTGACACAGTCACCTACTTGTCAGAATGTCCGACCAATATTTTCATCCCATTTTGCTTGCAGAGATGTTAAAATGAAAACCTCTTTGAAAATTGTCATCTTTGCCAAAAAAGGGTAGAAACACTCATCTGAGATGTGTTGCATGATCACCCAGAGACGGGTCTGGAAATGTTGCCGGGTTGATGTCACATGGTTGGGGGACAGCACAGATGGAAATGTGGTGTCTTCCCTAGGACTAGGAGAGGCAGCAAAAGATGCTGGTTTATTTTGCAGTGAAATTGGGTGTTGACAACAAATGATCAAATATTTGGGCATATGAGGTCGGACAATTAAGTTCTCAAACTCATCCTCAAAAAAGTGCTACATACCTCATTGCTAAATATCACTATAGTCACCTTCCTAGTACTCCCCTTGGGAAGCTATGCGCTGACGCCAGCGCCTAGTTCACCCTTCAAAGCAATTTGAAACTCTTTCTGGAATGGCCATCAGAGCTGTCATCATATTACCCTTGATGTCCTGAATGTCATCAAAATGTCTTCCTTTCAACATTTCCTTTATCTTTGGGCAAAGAAAGACGTTACTGGGGACCAGATCAGGTGAATAGGGAGGGTGTTCCCATACAGTTATTTGTTTACTGGCTAAAAACTCCCTCACAGACAGTGCTGTGTGAGCTGGTGCATTGTTGTGATGCAAGAGCCATGAATTGTTGGCCAAAAATTCAGGTTGTTTTCGTCTAACTTTTTCATGCAGCCTTTTCAGCACTTCCAAATAGTAAATTTGGTTAACTGTTTGTCTATTTGGTACAAATTCATAATGAATAATCCCCCTGATAACCAACAAAAAAGGTTAGCAACATAAGTTTGCGAACTTAATTATCATACCTTGTATATCTGAATGAATATACCTTTCTTGGGACAAAATATGCCCCCAGTTTTGCTTGTGCAAGTCACAGAAATCCTCACAATGGGGCAGTTTGGGACCTGGAAGTGGAAGACACAAGAGGCTGACTTAAGTAGCATAGGGTCTAGCTCTTTTCTGCAAAGCTGGGGCAAGTCCCCATTTTTATACATATCTGACAATGGACTTATATTATTCAAATTACATAAAGAATTCTTACAACTCAATAAGAAGAAGATAACTCAATTTAAAATTTACAAAATATCTGAATAGACATTTCAACAAAGATACAGGATGGCAAATAAGCACGTGAAAAGATGCTCAGCATTACCAGTCATCAGGGAAGTGCAAACAAAAACCTCACGAGACACTACCACACACCTAAAAGAATGGCTAAAATTCAAGACTGACAGTACTAAGTGTCAACAAGAATGTGGAGGAACCAGAACCCTCATACACTGATGATGAAAATGCAAGATGATACGACCACCCTGGAAAACAGTTTGCCAATGTCTTACAAAGTTAAACATGCATTTACCATAGGACCCAGCCCCTCCACTCGCAGATGTCTGCCCAAGAGAAACAAGAACATATGCACACACAAAGACCTGTATGTGAATAGATATAACAGCATTATTCATAATAGCCCAAATATGGAAACAATCAAAATGTCCCTCATTAGGTGAATGGGTAAACAACCAAAGTATATCCATACAATGAAATACTACCCAGCAACAAGAACCATTGGCACATGCAGCAACAAGGAGGAATCTCAAAAACACTGTGCTAAGTGAAAGAAGCCCCATTTATATTTTTGAGGCTTAGTCATGATTCTCTTAACTACCCTCATTAGGTTTGATTTGTATTAAATCAGCCCTCCATGTTCAAGCACCATTTCGTTTTAGCTCCAATAATTGTTCAATTAAATTCACAGTACATTATTAACCAGAACTTACGTAATTATTAATTAATCAGTTAATAACACCTACCATTAATAATGAAATCAAACCCACCAAGATGGCTTACCTGTATTTTCATATTCATTGAGATCCTGAAAGAAATGTCCTATTATAAAAAGAATCATTCAATAAGGACCCATTTAGATAAGGGTCCTGACAGCTTATAGGCACGAAAGCTGCCACAAGCCATTTCTTAAGAATAAGATTATCAGAATTTTCTGATGTACTTCTTATAGGATATATGCAAATTTAGATAGCTTTTGAAAAAATCATTGCAGATGGTGTAGATTAATGCGATACATATAAGTATAATTTAGACAGACATCCCAAAGTTAGTTCATTGATCTAATTTAGAAAATGGATAATCTGAAGGAAAAAAACACACCTTCTAATTAAATAAATTACACAGGGTGCAGGGAAATGAGCATGTATTTGGTGCCAGACAGAACTGGGTTTGAAGCCTCGCCATAGGTACATCAGAATGCTGCTGCTGTTTTTATCAGGAGTAGAATTCTGCCAAGTCCAGGCTACGGTTATGAGATAGGTGGCTTTCTAAAGTATTCCTCCCTGGATTTTAATCCCATTCCTGTACACTGAACCAACTCAGCAGCTGTAAGGTCCTCAGCCTCGTGTTCTCAGTGCAGACAGAATTTCAGGTGCTGGCTCTTAGCAGCATTTCTCCTCAGGTCCTCAGTTCCACATGGATGGATCCTGTATTTATGGCGGGATCTGCTGCTCCTCAGAGAGGCTGCTGGCAGGACTGGGCCACCCTTGAGAGTGGTTTGAGAGTGGTTTGGTTTTCCCGTGGGGTGGCCAGATGCAGAGGCCATACTGGTACCTACAGGTATGAATGTGCTGGGGCAGCCACCTCTGCGCCTTTGGTTGTGTGTTTTGTTGGGACCTGTGTGATTGTGTATAAGCTCAGAGTGCATCCAAAGCTGAATAATTCAGGACATTTCAGGGTTCTGTCTGTATCTACAAAAAAAAACTTTCTGTTAAAATATAAGCTCTCGGGCAGTGTCTTCAGACTATATGACTCAGATATGTGTCTTCTGAATGCAGAATTTGGATTGTTGGTAAACAAAGACGTACAATAATTAAATGAGAAGACTTGGCTTCTGTCTACCCTGGTCAAGCCTTTTCTGTAAAAGCCTTTTCTGCAAGTAAAATCATATAAAAATCTGCCACTGCACCTTTTAAAACACTAACATGGTTTCCTTTGCTTTAAACACGGTCTTGAGTGATCTGGCTCCGCCATCATCTTGCCCCTCTTTCCCCATCCTCCCTGTGGCATGGACCTGCCGAACGTCCACCAATATCCATCCTCCCCTCTGGGATGGTAGTTTTAGCACAGCACATGGCTGCCAGGCACAGAATATGTATCTCAGCGTCCCATGAATTTCCATGTCACCATATGACTTAAGTTCTCACAAATGGGAAGTGACAAGTGATGCATGCTACCTGTGTTTCTTGCCCTACATGGAGGGATGATGCATCCCCTGGGTTTCATCCCTGTTCCTGAAGGCCGAGAGATAGAAACCATTGGGGGCAGCTTTGGCCAGCATGTTGAAGGTGGCAGAGCCATGCCACCAGTCTGGGACCACTTGCACTGTTACATAAGAGAAAACAAAACTTCTAGGTTGTTTAAACCACTAAATTTGGGGGTCTTTATGTGAAAACAGTTTATCATCCTGTTTTCACTCAACTTAATATGCTCATGGGATATGGCTTGGCAAGCATTAGCTACTATTGTGGGAAGAAAAACATGCTCTTGGGTGGGGGGCAGCTACAGGCCAGGATGTCCAAGTGGAGAGCGGAGCTGGGCTGGGTGTCTGTCACCACTTCTGCTGGCACCTCCATGCTCTGCACAGACTGCAGATCCCGTGAGGTAGCCGCACTGCTCTTCCTCTGCCTGGAATGCACTCCAAATCCATACACACACTTTGTGCTACTCACATCCATCTTTTCAGGTTTCAGATTCATTCCATCTTTTCAGGTTTCAGATTCATTCTCGTTCCTGCCTCTATCAGTGCTCTCCTAAGACTTGCACGTCTTCTTGTTTGTCTCAGTAGACTGTAAGATTCCTAAGGGCGGAAGCCACGCCTGTCTCATCCACTTCTGCTTTCCCAGGCACAGTTCATGCCACAGAGCAGAATATAGTAAATATTTGTTGAATGAAGCAATGATCTTCTCCCCATTTTCAGTCCTGCCTCGTAACCACAATATCCTAAAATCAAAATACTCTGCAAATGTGAAGACAAAATGCAAAGTATTTGAGAAGGGAAACATATTGACATTATTTTTCTTCTACATAGCCACACAAGCCCCAGCACTTGCATTGTTTATTTTAATTTGTGAACAATACAGAAAGGTGCTGACTGGCTCTCACACATTTGATTTTCAACTCTGCATATGGCCTGCTACTTGAGAAGTTTAAATTTTCTCTTCGATTTTTTTTTTTTTTTTCAGTTTGTACCCTGGAAAAGTAAGGTGATAAATACAGGCAATCATTGCAAAGTATGACTATTGCCGGGCGCTAATGTTTTCAAATTGCTGATGATTTTTAGGGACACCACAAACTGGCCGCACTGTCAGAAGCATTTGGCAGTCAAAACTGGCAGCAGGAAATCAGACTGTAAATTTAGAAAGCATTGCACCATATTCAGGAATGCACCTCAAAGTTACCTCCAAACATGTCATGGTCATGTAGCCGGGGTTCGGAGTGGATTTAACTACCCTTTATTATGTATTTTGTGGTACATGAAAAACTTCAAAAAGCACGGCTGGGCAAGGGAGAAAGCCAGTCTGTTGCATGAATGTAAAAATTTCATCACAGATTCCACCTGCCACTGCCAAGTTGGGAAAGCCATTTTGCACTGATGCTTTCTTCTTATACCTTCGACTTCACTGGAATAATTTTTTAAATTATTTCTCTTGTTCCGTTAACACTCATTAGGGCAATTTTCTCAGCAACTGCTTACGTCAGAGTAAATTGATAGGCTGAAAAAGAAACATTTAGTTTTAATACACAGGAACTTTAACATATCATAGAATCTCAGAGAATAAGATTTGCATTGTGAATGGACCCTTTTGAAAGGCGATATTAAGTCCTCTTGCCTGATGTGTTAAGCAATAAAGCTTGAGGGGAAAAAAATAACATTACTGGTTACCTATACTCTGGTAATTCACGAAATATGGTAACAGATAGCTGACGGGCTCCTTTACTGTGATAGCTACAAAAGGAGCCCACTGGTCTTCGTGTAGATTTCCACGTAGGTTCTTAACAAAGTTCTATGCCAAAGCAATGAAAAAGAAATAGGTGTGTGTGTTTATGAATCATAACAAAAGAAGCAAACTTTGTTATGCTTAGGGAACCTGCCAAAGGAACAGGAACAAGACACAGAGCAGCTGTTCCTCAGAATTCCAGTCTGCGAATACAAGTAAGCTGTTAGGAATATTAAACCAGAGAGATCTAGTCATTGTGCCCAGGCAAAAGAGTGACTGATACGTTTTATTGTGTACCAGAGAAAAATAATTCAAACACATTTAAAAAGTATAATAGTGTGAGTTGAAATGAGTGAAAGGATCCAAGGAGTAATTTTGAAATCATCTCAGCCTCATTTACTGCTAGACCTGAAATATGATTAGCATCCTACCTTCAAAGTAGCGTTTATTAACTTAGCTCTGTGCTAGCTCCCAAGGATATAAAGATGAAAGCAAGAGGTTTAGCCTTCAGGAGAAGCCCTAAATGTGCTTGACTGCAAAGTTCAGTATGGTGCAGGAACAGTGGTGCACCATTGGTGGAGATGGGCATCCAGAAGGGTCAGCCATAGGTGGGTCCTGGTCCCCACAGACTGTACATGGCATACAGGGCAACCAAGGTTCCCATGGGACCCACAGGGAGGGTTTGCAGAAACAAAGAGGCCCCGTTAAGTGGAACCATTGCAAATGGAGGCAGTTGACTAGAACAGATTTCCGTATTAGGCATGGGCACGATGACCCAAGGGCGGCAGGGGGTGAGGGGGTTGGGGGGGAAGCAACCATGCCTTAGAGAATGCTTGTTATGGTATCCAGGGACCAGGCCAGACCAACTTCCTCTCTGTGCACACTTAGGCCAAGGGAGGCAGTGTGCATGATAAGTGAGAGCATGGATCTAGAACTTGCATTCAAATCCTGGCTTTCCCAAGCTCTGTAACTTTGGGCAAGAGCCTTACTCTTTCTATGCTGCAGTTTCCTCATCTGTAACACTTGAATATTAATAATAATATTTAACTCTGGATTTGCTGAGAGCATTTAATGAATTAGTATGTACAAGGAACTTTGAATCGTGCCTGATACATGGTGAGCATTAATTGTTGAAATGTCAACTATTATTATTAGTATCTTCTTGCTTCTCAAGCTATACCCACCCTCCCCACCTTTCCTGGATCTGGAAAGGTGAAAGGGGCAGGGGAATGTCACTTCTGGTGGAAGCTGGGTGATAATGAACTGAGAAAAGTTTGCCTGAGCTTTAGCTTACATCCTCCTTAGAGACTCCTGCCCCCCACACCTCTTCTCTGATTCTGGGGATATAACAAACAGGGAACTGGGTACCCATCCATCTCTGTCCCCTGAGTTCCCCACCATGAGGGATAGGGAAGGCTGTTCTCCTGGGTCACTGGCTGCCACATGCCTCACTCCTCACCCTGTACACAATTTGAAGGCTGGATGTGTCTTCCTCACAGCGCCTTTCACATCACATGGCAGGTGATCAGCAACCTCCTGCCTCCTTACCTGATTGAGCAAAGGAAACCAAGACCTGCCCGCCTGTTGATCATATTGAAAAAGATGTAATAGAGGGGAAAAAATGATTTAAAAGAAAAATCTTGCCAGAAATGTAAGCTATGCACTGAAGAAAGCTAGATTAACGGAAAATAAGTATTGACACAGATAAGCTACGAGTATGTTAGTACCTCAGATCTAAATTGATTTCAAAGTAAGATCAATAGTTAAACATTAAAATGTTTCATCAGGAATGCTGGGTTGCTCCTGGATCAGGCTTAGGGATATGATCCATTCCAGTTCTCTCAGAAGGAAGTTGAGACAGACAGGTTGGAGCGACACATAAACAGTCTTCTACATGTATCATTTTAGGGTGACCCAAAAGACCTTCCTAAGCAGAACTATTTCATTTTTGCTGCCTAAAATGTATTAGTTTGGCATACAACTTGACATTTCACAAAGCAGAGATTTGGCTTAAATTTACCTTCTCTAAAATTTGTAAATGCAATTTTAAAATCTGGGGAAAAAAGCAAGGTTATCACTCATTTAAAACTCAGTAGGAATGTGTTTAAACTGGGTTCTTCCAAATGTCTACGTCCAGCTGAGACTGTCAAAACTGAGGGCATGGGAGTTTTTAGGACTGTGGTGTAGGTAGTGGTTTAGGGCAATTGTTGGAAGAGCAAGTGTGGATTGAGCAGATCTGTGCGGGGTGAGAGCAGTAAGGAGGCTAGTATCACTAGTGGAAGAGTTGGAACAGCAAGGGGACGTGCTCTGTAGTGAGAAGAAATTCCAGGAATAAGGGAGGAGACCAAAGACTGTGTTTCCCCAAAAATAAGACCTAGCCGGACAATCATCTCTAATGCATCTTTTGGAGCAAAAATTAATATAAGACCCGGTCTTACTTTATAATACAAGACAGGGTCTAATATAATATAATATAATATAATATAATATAATATAATATAATATAATTAATATAATATAATATAATAATATAATATAATTCTGGGTATAATATAATATAATATAACATAATATAATATAATACCAGGTCGTATGTTAATTTTTGCTCCAAAAGATGCATGAGAGCTGATTGTCCAGCTAGGTCTTATTTTGGGGGAAACACGGGATTAGCCCTCCTCTTCTTATGAAGATGAGCAATGTTTTGTGTATCATGGAATTGGAGAAGGTACCTTGAGCCCAAATGGGGAACAAAAAGGAACAGGCAGAGTTTGGGGACCCTGTGCCCTACTTTCTCTTCAGATGTTCCATTTTATCTTACAGTGTATGTTTATGTGTATATAAATTTCATAGAAATGTTAAAGTTTTCTTTGGGGTGAGGGGGGAGAGGAAAAGAGTTCCACTATAGGAAGAACTTAAAAAAAAAAAAAAAGAATTGCTGGCCTAGATACCATTTTGAGGGCCGGCCCAGTTGTCCCAAACAGCTAACTCGGCATAAATCGTGCGAGATGAGCTCTGAAATGAATGCAGTCTTTGCCAGAAGAGGAAGAATCATTCTGTTCTAAAATTCATTCAGTTTCACTGAAATTTAAAGTTCTTATATAGATGGTATTAAGGTATCATTTTATGCAATTTTAACGAAAAAGAAAAGTCTAAAATGAATATTTAGTTATTAAAAACTTTTAGAGGGTTATCAGGTGTTTTTTTTTCCAGAGTTGGTAAATATAACTTTGTGAAATTTTACAGTAATATTTTTTAGGTTCCAATTTAAAAGATCTTGGATGTTAGACATAAGTTTTTAAAAGAGAAATTAAGAAAGCACAGTCAAATTTGACTTATTCCTTCCAACAGATTACATGAGAGAAGGAAAACATTTCCCAAATGGGTAGCAAATGACGAGACAGACTTTTAAGGTACACTTGATACCAATAGGGTGCAATGAAAGGAAGGGCAGGAGAGGCCTTGAGAATGAGGTTAAGTCAACTGAAGTTTAAGAAAAGCAATTATTGGGCCAAAAGAATCTTTCACTTAGGTTATTTCCCAAGAAATTAGTCATTTATTTTCATCTTATGAGCTTAGTTCCAATTTAGTAGGAGCAGGAAAAGCTATTTCTTTGACGTTGAAGAAGAAAAATTGTATCTCTTCTCTCCAGCCTCGTGCTTTATTTTTTCCATATTAATCTGCTTTTGAAAGCTGAAAAGAAATCAAAATGAAATTGGGAAAGTAGCTTAACTAAAGGTTTTTTTTTTTCCTTTTCAATTCGTTGGCTTCATTTCTTCTGGATATCTTTCATTTTCACCCCCAAAGGGATGAATTTGATATCCAATAAGGTATTTTAAATATTAACATGTCTTTGGTTTTGAATTCTTTCTAATAATGTGCCAATTTTTGGAGGTAAATATAAATGCAAACAATAAAACATTAAGAATTTTGACTGATTCTAATATTGAGGATACTGTGGAAATTATTATTCATCATAATATATCCATATTTAGATAATCTTTGGCCTGGACTTAACATAAGTAATTTTTAAATTTGTCTTAGCTTGATCAGATTTAATTTTTATAGTTTTACATCAGACTTTATAACTTCTTAGCACTTCCAAGAGCAAAGTTGCAAACCAAAACAAAATCCTTGCATGGACAACTTCTTTACATAATTAAGGTAATTGCTTTCTAATAAACAGTACATACCTTTTATTGTTTTAAAGTATTTCTATGTTAAATGATCAATTAACTTATGTCTGAGTAAGTAAGGCTATCACTCACATGAACTTGCTTTCAATATTAAAAAGAAAATTGAGATTATAGGCAGAAAAGACCTCAACTTCCTGTCCCACACCTGCAAACTTATCTGTGGGTACAGTCAGTGCAAATATCTTCTCTCTGCTCTCAGTATTTCTTCTCCTGGCTATTCCCACCCTCTGTACTCATGATCCCATTTTGTATCCTCCAGAAGCTGGAAATTCTGACATTGGCTATCTCCTCTAACGTCTGCATATTCCATCTTAATCTCTTTTTTCCTACTTGCTCATTTCCTAATGCCATATTAGTTGATCACATCTACTGTGGGATACACCATATCAGAGGAGAAGCATTCTCTGAAGATTCTCATTGCCTCAACTACCCCTGGCTCTTCAGCCCACTACCGTGTTTTCCGAAAATAAGACTTAGCTGGACAATCAGCTCTAATGCGTCTTTTGGAGCAAAAATTAATATAAGACCTGGTCTTATTTTACTATTAGACTGGGTATAGTATAATATAACATACTATAATATATACCGGGTCTTAATATTAATTTTTGCTCCAAAAGATGCATTAGAGCTGATTATTTGGCTAAGTCTTATTTTCAGGGAAACATGGTACCATTGGCTTTTTTCTTTTTTTCTTTTTGTAATTAAAGTTTATTGGAGTGACAAAGGTTACTAAAGTTACATAGGTTTCAGGTGTACAATCCTGTAATACATCATCTATATATCACGCTGTGTGTTCACCACCCAGAGTCAATTCTCCTTCCATCACCATATATTTGATTCCATTTACCCTCATCTACCACCCCCCTCTCTCTTTACCCTCTGGGAACCACTAAACTATTGTCTCAGTCTATGAGTTTTTGTTTCTTTATTTGTTTGTCTCGTTCCTTTGTTTTTTTTCAGTTTTATATCCCACATATCAGTGAAGTCATATGGTTCTCAACTTTTTCTGTGTGACTTATTTCACTTAGTATAATAATCTCAAGATCCATCCATGTTATCACAAATGGCACTATTCCATCTTTTCTTATGGCAGAATAGTATTCCATTGTATATATGTACCACATCTTCTTTATCCAATCATCTATTGAAGGACACTTTGGTTGTTGCCATGTCTTTCCAGATTGGTGCAGCCACTATGAAAGTCAGTGTGGAGGTTCCTCAAAAAATTAAGAATAGAATTACCATATGACCCAGTAATCCCTCTCCAGGGTATCTACCAAAAAGTCTGAAAACGTTTATCCATAAAGATGTATGTTCTCCGATGACCATTGCAACTTTATTTACCATTGGCTTTTAAATTAAAAAATTCACAAATCACTTTATCAGTAATCTCTGGGATTTCCAAATGTCCAAATCCAAGGGGCTCTTTTCAGTCCTCACATTGCTTAATCTCTCCAAGGCATATTATAATGTTGACCTCACCTTAAAATGTCCTTAAAATGTCGCCCATACTTTGTTTCTGTGATTCCACAATCTTCTGTTCCTCTCCCTACCTCATTGATGATTCATTTCCTGTGCAGGCCTTACTTCTTTCTGGCCAATCCATTTGTTATAACTTTTTAAGTAACATAAGTAATGTATGTTCTCTGAAAAAAAAGTGAAAGCTAAAGATGAACAGAAGGGGAAAGTATCAACTGGAGCCTGCTGAAGAAAACCTCCATGAATCCTTTCGGGGAACTAGAATTTTATGCCTGGGGCACCAGGAAGCCATTGACATATTGTGAGCAGGGCAGTCAGTTGGCCCCATTTGCCTTTCAGAAGTTACTCTCATTTAAAAATAGATGGGCTCAGGAATGGAGGATGAGTTAGGTAGCAGTTCAGAAAGAGATAATGGTGGCTGCAACTAAGGTCATAAGTACAGGAGATGGAGAGAAATGGGTGGATTCAAGAGATATTGGGGAGGTAAAAATAATAGGACTTTTGACTTTTTGAATGTGAAGAGTGAGGAAGAAGGTAAAGAGAGGACACCTAAATGTCTAGGTTGGACGACTGGATTTTAGGATCATAGAAGGAATCTGTTTGTGGAGGAAAATGAGAGTTCATTTGGGACATACTCTCTTTGAACATTTTGGAGGTTACAACGTGGAGATGTGCTATATATCTATATCTTGAGGGTCTTGTTCATGAAATAATGATAATGGATGACATTTCTCTTTGAGGGTGTATAGAGAAAAGAAAAAAGTGAGAGGGCTGAAGGACATGCCATGATATCCTGAGCCATACCATGATGGGCAAAGAAAGAGGATTCCACAAATGACTCAGAGTATTAAAGGGAAAATATCCAAACAAATCAGGGAAGTGTTATTTTAAAGAAGTCGAGAGAAGAGATTATTTTAAGCTCAAGAGCATAACCAATGGAATAGATGTTACTGAAAAGTAAGACAAGAACCAGAAGTGTCCACTGGATTCATACCAAAGCAATTCCTGATAACCTTGAAAAAGAGGTAAGAAAGTAGAGGCAGCAAATGGAGGCCACTCTTTGATAAAGTTTGGCCAAGAAGAGAAAGCAGAGATGATATCTGGCAGAGAAGGTAAAAGAGATTTAGGTGGTTTTTCCTTTTGTCTGTTTTGTTTCTGTCCTAAGACAGCTGACTTAAGCATGTTTAAATGCTAATTGGCAAGAGCAGGAAGAGAGTGGTGGCAGTGAATATACCGGAAGGTGTGGGGATAATGACAAAGTGCGCATCCAGAGGAGATGGGAAGGCAGGTGAGTACATAGCTTAAGGCAAGGAGCTGAATGCAGCCTGGAGGAGAGACACCGCTTGTGTAAGACAGATGGCAAGGAGGACAGGATGAGTACACTTGCCATGGAAATCCATGAGTGCGATGACAGGGAGCTGGGCAGATTCCCTTGCTGCGATTTCCATTTTCCCTATCAAGTGGGGAAAAAGCACATGCTGAGAGTGAGAGAACTGAAGAGGTGGGTTAAGTAATTTGAGAAGAGTAGCAAAGGTTTTAAATAGCTGCTGTGGAGAATTAAAGTTGATGAGAGAGAGACACCTACATGGATTGCCAGGGGGAGCTGAGAGCCAGTTGAGGTGACAGATCATGAACGTGTGTGCCTTTGCATCCATCAGTTTTTGAGCATTATCCAGAAGGCTGGTTGAGGTCCAGGATTTCAATTTGTAATAATGGTAGAGAGAAGAGAGCTAAACCCAGTGACGGACAAGCAGTGGACATGGGAGTCCATAGAGTGTAGGTCCACAGCAGGGAGGCTGTAAAGATAGTTAAGTACCTCCTGTGTTCTTGGTCTCATTCTGTTTCAGAAACTGGAATTTCTCTTTCTTTCTTTTTTTTTAAATTGAGCTATAATTGATATATAACGCTGTATTGGTTTCAGGTGTAGAACCTAATGATTAGATGTTTATATATTGTGAAATGATCACCACAATAAGTCTAGTTAACATCCTGGAATTTCTGATAGGGGGCAATTAGAGGCAGAGACGGAACAGTTGCTCGTATTAATGAGGTCCAGGTGTAACCGTGAGAATGGCTGACTAGTTACTGTGGAATAGAGGTAAAGATCAACTGAATTGAGGAGGACAAGGTCTGAGGCTAGAGGAGAGGTTATTGTTTGGGTCAAACTGTTTTTGGTATTTTATTTTGATAGTAGGTGTCATTTTAAGTCACATTTTTATTCACATTTATATATATATATATATTCAGTAGTTCAGATGTTAGCTAGGGCTGCCATTCCTCTTATGATGTAGGAAATATTGACGGAAACCCCGCTCTGCTTTCCGTGCCCTAGGCAAAGTCTAATTAGGGGGGAATTCTGTATCGATATGTCATCACAGTCATCTCCAGCTTCTGATCATTTGTGTCGGGTTATATACTGTCTCGCTTTGGTAAGCATGTTTTCCCTGTCTTACACGGAGCTAGACTTGGAACTCTACCCTTTTTTCTTGCCCTCCCCACTAACTTCTACCCCCAGGAAAACAACAATCAAGCCAAATCAAAACAAGAACATTCTTATAAGGTCATTGCGTGAACAAAAATGAAAGGTTTGGAGTGCTGGAAGGGAATATACATTGCAGCAATGCCAACAACTTTCAAGTCAAGTATTACATATGTCAGTTCTTTAAAAGTCCCATGATGGCTCTGACCTAGGCTTTCATTTTCCCAGCAGATCACTTACCTGTCTTTTCTCTTCTCTGCCTTTTCTCCTTAAAAAGAAGGAAAGATTCTCCTAAATTCCCAATCTGAGTGATTTAACTTTCTCCAGGCTGTACCTTCAACATCAGCACCAGATTTTTCTGTGTATCAAAAACTTGGCCTAATCATTACATTCAGGCAATAAATGATAGTGGCTCAGTTCACAGCACTGGAGGTCATGAGAAGAGGTCAGATTCTGGGCACATTTTGAAGGGAGAGCCAACAGGTTTTGTTCATGGCTAGGATGAGGGCTGTGAGAGAAAGAGAGAAGTGAGGGCTACTGCAAAGGTCTGGGCCTGATAACTGGAGAGACGAGTTCACCTTAGCTGAGATGGGAAACCTATGGAAAAGTAGGTTTTACATGGGAGAGTCAGGAGTTCAGCTTTGTCCATGTGAAATCTGAGGTGCATTTTCAATCCCACTGGAGATGTCAAGCAGGTAGTGCAGTTATCCGAGTTCAGGTCAGAGCTGGACACCTGTCCTTTGGAGGAGTCACAAGGAAGTCTGCCTCACCCTCCTCTGCTTTTTAAGTGTATAGTGCGCCTTTACTCAACATTGTGGATAGTTCTGCGACTTTAAGCAAACTGACGTATGATGAACCCAATTTTGCCATAGGTGAAGTGATATAAACAAGAGTTGAGTTCCTATGGCATCTCATCAACGTTATAACAAAATGATGTTATTCGAGGACCTCCTGGACTTGGTCTTGTCTTGACCACATATGAATGAAGCTCCCGACTATGCTATTTCCTAGATCATTTTACTCCACAGAAGTGTTCTTTGACTTGCTACTGGGTTTCCCCGAAAATAAGACCTAGCCGGACCATCAACTGTAATATGTCTTTTGGAGCAAAAATTAATATAAGACCCAGTCTTACTTTAATATGAGACCTGGTCTTATATAATATAATATACATAATATTATATAATATAATACTGGGTCTAATATAATATAATACTGGGTCTTATATTAATTTTTGCTCCAAAAGACGCATTAGAGCTGATGGTCCAGCTAGGTCTTATTTTAGGGGAAACACAGTACTGAGAACCAGAGGAAAGCCGTAGTGAAATCCAAAGCAGAAAACACACAGCTATCTGTTCTTTCTACTCCATTTCTATAGGACCTGCTGTACTCAGTCCCCCTGATAGCATGCCAGAGGCGCTGACTGCTGTGAGCCCAGCCTCTCAGGGCTCACTCAGTTCTCCAGAAGGGCCTCTTGGAACCTATCACAGAAGCAGAACTTGACAGGGACTCAGAGACAGTCCTGCTGAGCTTCCCCTCAGGGCCTCTTGTCATTCCTTATACAGAGGTACTTACCCACATGACTCCCAGACTCCACTGGGCAGAAGCAACTTGACTTCTTCATGAGAGGGTCAATCACGCCAGCCAATACTGGTCACATTTTGGCACTTGTCACTCATTGCTAGCATCAGGTTGAGAGTACAGTGCCTCAAGTGTGTTTTATTTACTGGATTAATAATGGCTAACAACTAGAAAGCAGTCACAGTGGGCCAGGCCTTGTTCTGAAAATTTTACAAATAAAATAGGTTGAACAGCAACTTGAAGGCATTCCAAATGAAACCATGAGCTTCTGCCCAGGGCACAAGGAGACTTTCTGCTTCTGTTTCCTCTAATGTAGAGTCCAGAGCAGAGTCCCATAATTTCGTGATCCAGCCAGTAATGAAATCATTCTCCACTTCTAGGATTCTTTAGAAGAAGGTTTTCAGGGCTCTCTTCATTATTACATATTCTATTTCTGCCACTCAGTACTCTAGACCCAGCACTCCAATCTGTGTGTGTCTGTGTATCTCTGTGGGTCTGAGTGTCTCATTGGACACAAAAGCTCTCTAGTGGAAGGCTTATGGAAAGACAACATGGAAGAAAGACCAGAGGATACACTTACTCACGTGTGAGCAAACATCTGCACAGAAAGGGGACTGGATGGAACAAGTAGAACCCCCTTCCAAGCGCTGTGGACATGGACCTGGGATCATGCAAACATGGCGGGCACTCCTGTCAGCAGCAGGCAGACAGACAGCACTACAAGGCAAACCCCTTAATTCACTGATCAAACAATCAAAGGTTTTGCCCCAACCAGCAAATGTAAAATGTGTTCTGATGCCTAAGGCTCTGGTGAGCTGTCATGTGAAATGAATTACCAAGGCTCAAAGTCAGGATGTGATAAAAAATCTCTGTGGAGTCCCCATTGCCACAGCAGCAGAGCCCAGTCATCGTGGACAGCCTGGTAGCCACCTTTTAGGACAGAGACAGTCCACGTGCATTCCCTGGTACTGGGCTGTGTGTTCGTGCTCCAGCCATACCACAAGGCCTTGTAAACGGGAACATAGCAAACGGGTTCACAGTTCAAATCAGCTCCCGAGAATGAAAGATCTTTCTGGAAAACCCACTGAGCTCGCTGTGCACACAGGTATTTTCAGAGCTCATCCGTCTCTACTTATAACTCATATTTCCAGTCTGCGTTCACCCAAACAATGTTGAGTCAAACCACAAGAAAATCTGTTATCACTCAAATTGGTACATATTTTTCATACAACTCAATATTACATCAAATCATTAACTGTTAGATATAAAAGTAAAAATTGAATGCAGGCAGCGATCCCCATGCTACCTTGGTCTCACCTTCCAGGGGACGTCAATCACGGGTCACAGTTGTGTACTGAGGCATGCGCCTTGAGATCCAAGCCTTTGACACTGGAGGAAGTATTCGTGTCAGCCCAATCCACAAACCATGCTTTTGCCCCTCCCAAGTCCTCATTCTAGCCAACCTTGTAAAAAGTTATGTGTTTGAATGATGTTTTAAAGTGCCCTATGCAATTAAGTTTTAAAGCAAGGGGGTTAGTGTTTCTTCAGTGTATATATGAAACTCCCAATAAATTTAAAGTCCTTGGGTGCGCTTGGGGGAGGGGGAGGACTTAAAAAAGGAAAGTTTTTGCAAAGAACAAACACTTCAAAAAGGTAAACCTGAGGTGTTTTTCCCCCTTATAATATGAAAAACATTTTTATAGTTGGAAAAAGTCTATGGATCAAAAAATATATATACCAAAACATGTGTACTGATTACATAATCACTTGTATCCAGTTTGCATCTCACTTTCCTAAGAAAAGTACTGCTTTTAAGTAATTATCACAAAGCATTACAAACCGCTTTCACTTTGCCCCGTGTGTTAGTGATTTGAAAACATATGCTGTTCTTTCCTTTCTCTTAGTTGCCCAGCAAATTCAGAATTCTGCACTAAATTTCTGTTAAGTGGATATTTATACTCACTTTAAAGCATTCCTCTGATAGCTCTAGTTTGCTTGTGAAGCTCTTAGGAGAAGCAAAAGCATATATTCTTTAGCCTAATTGTAAACCAAGATATACTATATAGCTCGTTATACAGATGGCAGTTTGGGAAAGTAGCACGTTCTTATTCAATTTGTAATGCAGCATTACCTACGTAGCCTGTGGGTATATAACAAAGCAATAAGTAACGTTCATTGACAGCAAAATTAAATTCAGGAACAACAATACATTCAAATAGTCCCATCACCAAAGAGGGTCCTGGAAGTACCTCTCAAATATCAAGCCATTTATATCCTGAGCACACAAAAACTTCTACACTTCCAACTCTGTACCCTTGGGTGAGAATGTTTCTGGCTAAGAAAAATGGGCAGAGTGCGATAAATTAACCAGTAAAGAATACATCCCAGTAACTGGAACATAGTAAGCTTGGTAGCTAATAAAATCATTTCACGTTGTGCAAACATTAGGTAACCTGTGGGCCTGATGCCAGTGAGTCATTTGAGGTGCGTTTAAGGAAGCAGCTCTCACTGCCCACCTCAATTCTGTGCCCCACTTTTCTCCTTTTATCTCGGTCTTTTAAATATCCCCCTGGCCTATACATTATGTCCTTAAAATACTGGACTGCTGGGCTCCACTGGTCAAGTTTTTAGGCTATAAACACTCACTAACCGCCATATGAGAGATAGAATGAAGCCTTGTGGTTCATGCAAGAAACTTAGGCAAAATTAATTTCCCAAAGAGTAGTAGTAGTCCTCTGAATGCATTCAGGACTAGAAGTTAGTCAGGGAATAGAAAAAGTCATTTACAAAGTAGAATCATAAAAAGGGTCCTGCATGGGTTAAACATTGTATTCTAACATCAAGCATATAAATGCACAGTAGATGTTCCCATCAGCAACCTTGATCTAGCTGACTCCTGGAATCTCCAATATGCCACAAGCTGTCTGTGAAACATCGAGATGCCAACAGCAAGCCAAATGCATGACTAGTATATATTTCACATTTATGTAATATAAAATTATGTCACTGGCATCAAGGGTTTGGGAATAAATGCAACGGACTCTTGTAAAGCCAGTGATGGAACCACAGACCGACAACCAGGCCTGAGGGAGTGTGGGCAAAATGTAGGTTCGGGTTTGGCAGACATCAGACCAAGGGTCTCCTTTCCAAGGAAGTCATGCAAGGAATCAGTGGCAACAGCTGATGCCAAGTGAAGCCTGGGTCATTGGTACCCATTGGAGTCAACCACAGATGAGATGAGGTTTGGAGCAAGTGCTAACACAGGCTAGACTGACCTCAGGACCAAAATTCCTAGTTCCTCATTCCTCCCAAACTCACCAGGGCTGGGGCCCAGGGAATAAATGCCAGAACCAGACTTCAAAACTGGCGAAATAATCACCATGGTAATGAACACAATTTATAGAGCACTTACTTTGTACTGAGTACTGGATTTATGTGATTCAAATGTATAACCTGTATGAAAAGCTACATCATGGTCCAGCCAGAACATGGAAATGTAATCAGAGACACAAAAAGCCTGGCAACCAAGTAGCAATTAAAAATAATTTTAATCCTAGGTTTCTCTCTTGAAAATAGAGAGCAAAATCATGCACTGTCAAACTTCTTTAAAATCCTCCACCAACAGGAGGGAAGGTTTTTATAGAGAAGACCCAGAAGCACAGCATGGGAATTGTGTGATTGCGATAGTAGCTTAAATGGCTTCCCTATTTGGGAAAGCCTAGCTGGCTGTTGGTGATTGGTCGCTCTTAGGTTTCATTTTCTCAGATTCATGTGCATTGACTCTAGTTTAGATTTTGGTTTGCTTATGTAGCCTAATAAGGCAGTAGAGCCACCTCATCTAATGGCCTTTGCCTTGCTTAATTATACTAATGATGCAAAACTCACAAGGCATGAGCTCCCCCAAATGGCCCTGTTTCCCTTATTCAGAAGAGGATATTTATTTTTCTTGACTCTCAGAAGACTGATTATCTCATTCCCTTTTCTTTCTCTGGAATTTTGCCCCTAGTTGATGAACTTCACAAATTTATTTTAGGAAATTACTCGGGATGCAGTACAAATGATTAATTACAGTGGGGCAAGAGAGGGCACAAGGACAGTGGGACGCTTTTGTAGGCTTTAAAGGGGTGGTAAGTGGCAGTGGCCATAGAGAGAAGTGAATGACTTCTGTAAGTGTAGACAGTTGAATCACGAGAATATGGTAATCCTTTGGATGGAAAGCAGGGGAGCTGAGGGTGGGAGTGAGTGAGAGGAAGGGAGCGATCTGGCTAGAGCAACTAAGCGACTGTATCTATTACTGATATGGGAGAGTACTGAGAGATCAGGTTTATAGAGAAAATATTTAAAGTTTCACCTGTAAAATATTAAGATTGAGGTAGCTGTGAAACTTCAAAGTGGAGATGTCTAAGAAGCACTGGTTAGGATGTGCTCCATTGAGAAGAAAGCTCTTTTTCCTTTTTAGTTTCAGGTGTACAAAACAATGTAATATTAGACATTTACATCCCTCACAAAGTGATAGCCCCCTCCTCCAATCTATTGCCCCTCTGACATCACATATAGCTGTGACAATTCCATTGACTCTATTCCCTATATTCCCCATGCAGTTCTGAGGTGGAGATATAAATTTAGAAGGTGGTTCCACCTGAATGATGCTTGAAATCAGGTAGTGAAAGAAACCATGTAGGGAGAGAGAACAGAATGAAGACAGAAAAGAAATTTGTTCTAAGGAACGCTAACAGTTTATGGTGGGGAGGAGAAAGCCATCAATGGATTGTGGGAAGATGAGGACAAATGGATATGGGGAATACCAGGAGAGTATGCTTTAAGAAGCAGAGACAATTTCAGAAAGGAGAAAGTAGTAATTATATCAAACGCTGTTAAGAGGCCAAATAAGAGGGAGACTCAAAAGTGTCTGTTGTTCTTTGCCACATGGAAGTTATTGGTGACCTTCGAGAGGCTTGTTTCAGTGGAGAGCTGAAGGCAGAAGCCAGCCTAGAGTGACTTGAATGGAATTTAAGAATGGATACAGTGAGTCCAGACAACTCTTTAAAGAAATTTGATTATGAAGGGAAGAAAATGAGTCAAAGTGGTGTTTTGTTGTTTGTTTGTTTGTTTTTGTGGGGTGGTTTTTTAAGATATGAAGATGTGCTTTTAAATGATGATGGAAAGGAATCAGTAGAAGGGAGAGATTAAAGATAAAGTAAGAAGAGGGGAGTATGTAGTGGTAAAATATACTAAGGAGAAGGAGAAAAGAGGGAGAATACAAGTGGTGTGGTGGACCTTGGATAGGAGAGAGATGTCATTACAACCGGAAGGAAGGAAAAAAATTTGTGCTAAGGTGCAAGTAGGTTTGTAGATTTGGCTAGAATAGTTCTTGTTTAATGGCTCCTATCAAGTTTATAAAGGAGCCCTTGAGGTTATCTGCTGAGAATGGGGGCTGTACGGAAGAGTTGGAGATTGAAGAAGAATGTAAAAGATTTGAATAAGCACTGAAATGAGTAAGGAAGTGACCTAATTACAGAGAGACATATTTAGATTGCTGAGTAGTGATGAGAATCAGTTGAGGTTGGATATCTAGTGGACTCACTTACCTTGTATACATATTACCTCCAGGGGGCTCAGTTATTAGTGAGGGCATGGGGAAGACAGAGTTGGTTATGGTTTTAGTGGATAGAAGTCACAGAAGGTTTAAGAAACTGACAAAGAATGATCAAAAAGATATACTGTGGAATCTAAGCTGGTTATGGAAGAAGTGAAGACAGGAGATGCTTGAAGAAACAAGTATGTAAGCAATGAAATAGAGGTCATAATGAGAACAAATAAGTTCAACAGCCAAATCATAGGAGAAGACACTGTGGTTAGAGTGTTTGAAGGTTGGACCATTGAGAGGGGTGAAAAATAAGGACCAGGGTGAAGACATTGACCATGAGGAGGTCAAGGAACTGAGAGGCCAGACATCCTTTCACACCCCAATTTGATCGAGGTTTTCTCATATACAAACTTCTAAATGTTTTATATTTTCCTTTCTTATTTAAATCATTGATCTACCTGGAATTGATGTTTATGTATGAGATTGCCATTTTTATTTTCTTCTATTTGGATAACCAGCTGTCCTTGAGCCATTTGTTGAATAGTTTAGTCCCTAAATATTCTTTGAATCCATTCCTTCCATGCCATTTCTGGGTCCTGCTTTCTTGAGTTCTTCTCACCTCTAGCCTGAAGTATTGCAGCACTTTTCAGTCTCTTGTCCCCCACAATCCATATTCTATAAGTTGCCATAAAA